>NC_077231.1:19486132-19799087 GCF_027887165.1 Monodelphis domestica | reverse complement strand
CAGATATCTCTAGAGAGAGACAGCTAACACCCTTCCTTCAAAGTTCTAGAATCTTAAAAAAAAAGTTCTAGAATCTTTTCTGCTGGTCTCATGCCACTCCCCTTTGCAAACTTATACACTTTCCTCCTTAACTTTTCCTTATAACAAAATAATAGTCTACAGTCCTTAATCTTGTTCTCTCTACCACTACATTACTCTAGGGATTCAAACAAAGGAAAGGAAAAGGGAAAAATTATATAATGGACAGTTACAAAGTTCAAAACATGAAGCAAATATATGCAAGAGCAAAACAAGCAAAGAAATCAAAATACAAATACAAATACAAAACTTCATGTTAAACAATAAAGTAATAAAAATACTATTCTTATAAAAATTCTTATAAAGATATATTCTTATAAAGAAAAGAATGCTATCAAAACTATTGTAATGCATAAATACAAAACTTGGAAAATTTTGAAAATGTACAATAAATACAACATTGCATAAGTTTTTACAAAAAAAATCAAACCAATCCATCAAAACTTACTTATACAAAATACATTCAAAAGTAGATGAAACTTCAAAACAATCTTATTTTAAATTAAAACCATATTATTACCCAAAACTCGGTGTTACATAGAACTATGCTTCTAATTATCTTATCTAAAGAACTTAATCAGTATGAAATATTACACAATAACATAATTTTACATAAACACATATAATACATATATATATATACACACTATGTATATGTATGGTATACATGTATACATTCATACATACAACATTCACATGCATGTTATAGGTAGGAATAAGGAGAAAAATACCCGAATTCTATTTACTTTAGCCTTTTGGGGTATTTGCAAAAATGTTGTTCAACATCAAAAATCACAAGATTCTCATGATAATAGCTAGAGTTCCTAATCAGGAGAAGAAAAAAAGATAAAATTCCTAACAGAGTTCTACTATCTGTCCTGGTTTTTAATCTTGTACAGTCTCAGCTACATTCCTTTCTTAATAAAAGCAATATGCACACCTGTATTACAAAGAAGTTATGATTAATTATGGTTTCCAATTTTAAAAAATCAGGAAAAAAATCAGGAGACAGGACAGAAACAAGATGCTGAAGAATGCACACAGACCCATCTGATGACTACCAAATTAACCTCCAAATAACTATTAGATAACACCTCAAAACAAATTCTGAAGCAGTATAACTCACAAAAAGTTGGAGAGAAATATTTTTTTCAGTCAACAATTTAGAAGGTCTGCACAAAATATCTATTGCATCAGGCAGTCCCACAACAGCAGGCTTCCAGACCTCTCAGCCATAGGCAGTAAGAGGAAATCAGAAAATTGCTCAGTGGTTGCAGGGGTCCCCTTTGCTGTTTCAGAGTATAAGACTCATCATATTTCCCAGATGCAGATCAAGGTCACAGTCCTATGTTGGGGTCTCAGAGTGAGGAAGAGCATTAGCATAAAGCAGCACTTGTAGCCACAGGGGAACAGGAGACCCTGGTCAAAATTCCAAGGCAGAAAAGAATGCTTATGGTTGCTTACAGACTAAAATACAGGTTGGAGGAGTATTTAATGTGCATCTCTTTAGATCTTACTACCATGGAAGAACTAAGCGTTTATGATCCCTAGATCTAGCTCTGAAGGCAATTGCACAAAGAACCTGAAGGTTGAAACAGTGTTTCCTTCACTACAATTACAGAGACCAAGTTTGGCAGTTGTTTTGTTGTTGTTGTTGTTGTTGTTGTTGTTGTTGCTGCTGCTGCTGCTGTTGTTGTTACAAGAAAAGGAAACAGTTGGAAAATGAACAAACAATAAAAAAGAAGCATAAAAAATCACTTTGGTGACAGAGAAGACCAAAACACAAACTTAGAAGACAAGTCAATATTACTGCATCTAAGAAAAATTATGAATTTTTCTCAAGCCCCAAAAGAATTCATAGAAGCTATAGAAAGATTTTAAAAATCAATTGAAGAAAGAAAAAAAAACAGTAAAAGAATCGAGATAAATGCAGAAAAATCATGAGTAATGAGTCAGAAGCTTGGGGAAAAAAGCACAAAACATATTGAAGAAATAATATGCTAGAAAATAAAATAAGCCAATTGGTAAAAGAGGCACAAAAAACCAACGAAAAGGAATTTCTTAAAAAAGCAAAATTGACCACATGGAAAAAGAGGTACAAAAATTATCTGAGGAAAAGAACTTTTTAAACTTTTTTAAAAGTACAATTAGACAAATGGAAAAGTAGGTACAGAAATTAATTCAAGAAAATCATGTTTAAAAATTAAATTGGACAAGTAGAAGCAAATAACTTCTTGAGACATCAAAAAATAATCAAAATCAAAAGAATGAAAAAATAGAAGAAAAATTGAAATATCTACTTGGAAAAAACAACTGACGTGAAATTAATCCAGGTGAGATAATCCAAGAATTATCAAATTACCTCAAAGCCATGAACTGAATCAGTGAAGTAAGCAAAATCAGAACATTGTACACAGTGATAGCAATACAGTACAATGACCTCCATCATGCCCTAAGCACTCCACAGTGCTTTGCTGCGTCGCCCTCTTAGCCGTTGAACCTTCTTATTGGTTTCTTCCATCTGTTCAGCCGAATAAGTCTTCACATGCTGGGTGAGCAAAGCCCTGGTTCACCAGGAGTCTATGACCCAATGGCTATCCTCACAAGGTTTAGCCAGCCTGTCGAAGCTGTTGCCCGGGGTGTGGCCGCTGCCTCATGCTAGCAGCTACTGGGAGCCACAAGTGAGAGCTGGGTGTCAGGTGGGGTTCAGAGGCTGGAGAGCTGTCCTAAGAGGGCACGACAAGCCCTCCATACCAGAGATACTACCCCTCCCTGAGCACCCCATACATCCCAAGGAAGGTAATTACAACCTGATAAAAAGCAGTGTAGACAATGAGGAAATATCAGAACTCAACATGTACGCACCAAATGGCAAAGTATCCAAATTTCTAAAGGAGAAACTAGTGGAGCTCAAGGATGAAAGAGATAGAAAAACTATACTAGTGGGAGACCTGAGCCTTCCCCTATCAAATCTACATAAATCAAACCAAAAAATAAATAAGAGGTAAGAGAAGTGAATGAAATCTTAGAAAGATTAGACTTCGTATATATGTAGAGAAAAATAGAGACAAAATGCAATACAACTTTTTTAAAGTAGCACATGGTACATTCACAAAGATTGACCATGTACTAGGCCATAAAAACATTGCAAACAAGCACAAAAGGGAAAAAATAATAAATGCAACCTTTTCAGATCACAATGCAATAAAAATAGTAATTAGTAAGGATATATGGAGAGGCAAATCAAATTAATTGTAAATTAAACAATACGATTCTCCAAAATCAGTTAAAGAACAAATTATAGAAATAATAATTTCATTGAAGAAAATGACAATGATGAGACATGCTTTCAAAATCAATGGGATGCAGTCAAAGTGGTCCTTAGGGGTAATTTATATCCTTGAGTTTATATATTAACAAATTAGGGAGGGCAGAGGTCAATGAATTGGAAATGCAAATTAAAAAACTAGAAAGTGAACAAATTAAAAATCCTCAGATGAAGACTAAATTAGAGATCCTAAAAATCAAAGGAGAAAATAAATCAAAAGCCAAAGACCTATTGATTTAATAAATATCACTAGAAGCTGGTACTTTGAAAAAACAAATAAAATAGACAAAGTACTGTTCAATCTAATTTTTAAAAAAGAAAGAAAAATTAACAGTATCAACAAAGAGTAAAAGAGAGACCTCACCTCTAATGAAGAGGAAATTAAGGCAATCATTAAAAATGATATACACATAAGCATATACCACACATATGGATGCCTGTATATATATATACATATATATATATATAGGTATATAGGTGGTTAGATATCAAATTAGATAGATAGATAGATAGATAGATAGATAGATAGATAGATAGATAGATACAATGTCCAAAAACCATCCAGCATTATTTGCAATTGAAAAGCACTAAATAGTTTTATGAGTTTTATAAACAATAACAAGTGTGAGGAACCATGTTCTCTCTCCTTGTTATTTGACAGGGTTCTAAATATTTTAGTAATGACAATGAGGCCAGAGTGGGGGATGGGGGAAGCCTAAAATCATAAAAGGAAATAGGTAATCATCAGGAAATAGGTAACAATTAAATGTAAATAAATTGCAAACTTAGAAAGCCCCATACATTTACTAAAAATAATAATAAGGTGAAGAACTTAATTGGTTTAGTAAATTAGATATAAAATAAACAAAAACCATAAAGCATTAACAAAATACATTAAGAAATGGAAAAGGATGCCCCTTAAAAATAACTTGAAAATGTGTTAAATAAGGAGCTTCAATCTACCAAGACATACTCAAGACATATCACTACAATTAAAACTTTCTTTATGGAAATAAAGGAAAGCAAATAATTCATTTAGTATTCAGTGCTCGGCATTAGATCAAAATGTAACAAAAAAGATGTTACCAAAATCAATTTATGGATTCAGAGATATATCAAAGTACATGTTTTATTTTATATAATTATAGTCAGAATATTAAGTTGAGAACATCAAGGAAATTAAAAAAATGAAAAATAGTAAGAAGTAAGATAGAAGAGTGCTATCAGATGTCAAAGTATATTGTAAAGTACTAATTGGGAGAAAACTGATATTAGGTAAAAAAAAACAAAACAAAAATAGATTACTAAAAAAACTCATAAACAAAAATAAGAAATCATCATACTCAATAATTTTTTTAAATTAGTAGACCTAAGCCTAGAAACTACTCAAGAGAGGATTATCTATTTCACAAGAATTGTTTAAAAACTGGAAAGTAATTTAGCAAAAATTTCTTTTTTAACCAGCTATTCTTATGCTATCTCTTGAGCTTAAATTATTATAAACATTAAATTAGCAAGAGAGCAAATAGGTTAAGAATACAAATTTATTATGTTAGGATATGTGCTTTCTGATTGAAGGTCAATGAGTTTGAGAAATTAAAATACAAGTCTAAACTGGGTCACAATATGGTAAATATGTGAGTTTATGTGCCTTCTGTAAACAACTCTGTAGAGAAACTAAATCAGTGGACCCATTGATGTTTTTCATTTGGAACATCTATTTCCACAGACTGTCATCATTCCTCGGTGGTTAAGGAAGGATACTTGGGCAACAGGAAAGAGCCATTCTTCCAAAGTATCCTCCCTTCATGTTCTGGGAATGGCTTTCAAACACATTGTTTTTCCTAGCTTTTGCTTTTTCCATATTTATAGTCCTCTTTCTAGCCAAGCTCTCCAAAATGGCAGCTGGCACTCAAATGAACTGGAATCATGACATGATTGTACCTAAAGCATAGCTCATCACATCCTGCCAGAATCTCATCTCCAGATACTTTGAATAAATCTTCACCATTGTTCATACATAAAAATGATTCTTAATACAAAGGAGAACTAGGGACATGATTTTAATTATCAGGTATCTTTTGCAATGGAAAACTGGCAAGATAGGTATCCATCCTGATTCCAATTTTTAAGAGAGATTCACTTTCAAATGTCAATATATACATTTATATGTAAATAAATATGTATAATTTAGAAAATATGGCATTAATGAATCTTAACCAAGCAATTTATTGAAACTAGTTTACCCAAGTGAGAAAGAATTATTTGTATTTCACAGGTAATAACTCTTACTCCTTATAGAACTGAAGAAAACCAATAGTCTTTGAAAAAATGCAGGTATAAAATGATTCTCAAAGAAAAATGATGAGACCCCAAAAATCCAATATATGGTAGAAATATGAAATCTTTCATATTTTATGAAACATTTGTCAGCAGAATTATAAAATAAGAAAAAAATCTTAGGAAGTCATCATGTCAGGTCTCTACTTCCACTAGGTCAGCTTCTAAAACATAATATGGTTAACTGTTGGTTCTGATTTTAGAAGTCCCACAGGAAAAGAGATTCTACAATCTCATTTAATTGCCTGTTTCTATACTACATCACTTCTACCCTGTGTTAATCAAAATCTCTGAGAATGCAATCTAATATTCTTCCCTCTAGTTTAATGCTCCCTGAAGAAAAAGACTTACAATGTCAAGGCTTTTCCCATAATAATTTATATATTTTAAGGTCATTGCTCAAGCTGAACCTCCATGTCCAATGATAATTAAGCAATGGAACAAAGGGCCACCAATTATATAATTTTTCAGGTTGGTTGCAGAGGTGAACATTTCACCACCTGGGGGATGGGTGGGTACAAACTGGGAAATGTTCTTGCCCTGCTTCCTGCTCTGCACCCTGGTCTGCCCACTGCTCTTACTGTATCCTGTGCTAAACCAAAGGCTTTCGGCAGCCTTGAGTTGGTCTGGCCTGTTTCCAATTACCAATGTGACTCCATGTCAACCCTGTGCCTTTTTTTTTTCCTTGTGGTACCAGTGTGCTTGAGAACTTTGACTTACATCTAACATAATGTCTCTATGTTAAAATCTCTGCAGTATTCTTGTCTTCTTTGTACATAGTCCTATAAGGATGAAGTTTAGAGTTGATTCTCCTTTTTTAATCATTATTATTTCAAGGGAATTATTTATGTACTGGGTTATTTGTGAGAAATCTGTGCTTCTCTGGGTATCACACAATTATCTTCCTACAATCAAGTCATTCTGGAAAGCAGTTTGAAACAATGCTCCATAGTCACTAAAGTGTGCATACCTTTTGACCCAATAGTATTTACTTCTAAACCTATACCCCAAAAAGATCAATGAAAGGAGAAAAGAATCAATAAGTACAAAAATATTTAAAGGAGCTCTTTATGCAGTGGCAAAGACCTTGAAAACAAATAGTATGCCAATACACTAAAGAATTTGTGAACATTTTCTGAAAATAAATGGAATGCAAAGTTATTGCTCCATAAAATTTTTAAAGGATGATTTCATAGAAAAGGGAATATTTATGTGAACTGAGGGAGAGTAAAGTGAGTGAAACCAGGAGAACAATTTATATATTAACAATATAATTATGTAGAAAAATAACTTTTAAATATTTCAGAACTCTATTCAATGTTTTGATAGAACACAATTCCAGAGAATTAATGATGAAGTAATCTACTCACCCTTTAATGTTTCAAAATGTAGAATAGTTATTTGTCTAATATTTTCAGTGATGGCTCGTATAAATATTTATTTTTTGCTTGACTTCATATTTGTTGGAAGAGCATTACTTTTCTTTTTCCAATGAGAACAAGAAGAAGAAAAGGGAGAAAAGAAATGTCATTGAAGCAATTTTTACTAATTCCCAGAAAATGATAGAAGTTCAAGTATAATCCCAAACAAGTAGGGCAGCTTTCAAAGACACAGGTTGCATTTATTATGTATATATTTTTAAATAATCCAAATGTAATAGAAATCTGTAGTTTTATATGCAATTCTTTTTTCTATTCTACTATTTTTATGGAAATGGTCATTTTATTTACTGTCTATTAAGGTCAGAATTAAAAATTATATTTATTTTAAAGTAATATATAATTCTGTTGAGGGTAAATGATTTTTCATATTTTTTGCTGATTTCCTTCTAATCTTGGTCACATTGGTTTTATTTGTACCAAACATTTTAAATTTAATATGGTCCAAATTATTCATTTATGTCTCTTAATTTTCTCTCTCTTGTTTGGTCATAAGTTATTCTCTTAACCATATATCTGACATTTATTCTATGCTCACCTAGTTTGCTAATGGTATCAACCTTTATGTCTAAATCATATACTCATTTAAACCTTATCTTGGTATAGGGTGTGAGATATTGGACTATACCTTGTTCCTGCCATGCTTCTTTGTATAATGAAACAAAGGTCTTAAGGATATTTTGGTAAATTTAATTTTTGCATTTTATTTAATTAATAGTTTTATTTTTAGTTTACCCTCTAGTTCTAACAAATGGAATATTTTTTTAACATTCATGAATATATCCAAGTTTTTTCTTTGATTATACTTATTAGGAAGACAGTGATTATACAAGTATATAAATATTCTCTACCCGCATTCTATTGTCCATGTCAGCTGTTTTTTATAACAGATACTTTACAGATTTCTCAGGATTTTCACTTAATTCTAATAATTCCTATTTTTCATTAAGTCAAATTGGGCTTTTTTGTCTTGTTTTGGTTTTCCTACATTTTGTTCTTCAGGAAATACACCACTAGATTCATGTTTACCCTTTCTGTTATAAGCTATTTCTTGAACTTCCATTCCCCCACCTCAAGATCTCTATTTTTTTTAAATTATTTGATTCATTTTTTATATCTAGTCTTGGTGTATTTGTGGGCAAGGTATTCATTTTTCTGAACCCTTGTAGATAGTATAAAATTACTCTTTTCCTTCTGAATTACCTCTTAGACATATCTTAAAACATAGAACTTCTTGGAGGTGGAGTCAAGATGGCAGCCTAGAAGGAGCAGAAGTTCAGACCTCTGAATACCCTTCCTTACTGATCACAAACTGAATGCTCCTAGGGGACTGAAAATCAAACTTAACAACAAGACAGAGTCAAGGAACCCTCCTGTTGGACTTAATTCAAAACGCAGGCCCCCTGAAAAGCCAGAATTCAAGAACACTTGAGTTTAAGGGGAAGACAGAAGGAAGGTCTCAGAACTCATCCCCCCTCCCAACTAAAGCACTGAGACTCCAGGGGCAGCAGGAACTTCTGGGTGGGCAAAGGTGCTGGTTGGGTGGGTGTACCTTGAGGGCAGGACTGTGCCAATTTCAGAGCATGCAACACAGAGGGAGGGGAAGGAGCTGGAGAAGGAGCATAGACTTGTCAGCTTGGCCAGAGCTGTGGAGATCCTCCATATTTGCTCCAGCCTTCCAGGAGGTTTTGGACTCAGCGCACACCCAGCCCAACTAAACTGAACTTAATCCCATCAAAAGTCTCCAGAACTCAGGGAAGCCCAGGCTCCACACCCATCCTCATTGACTGCTAGACTTTAAGCCAATCAAAAGTCTCCAGAGGACAGGGAAGCTCAAACCCAAAAGAACCCTCCCCCAGAGACTATACCCTGAGATCTCCAGTTAAAGCTCCAAGAGGGGAGACTGACAGAAGCCCCCAAAACCAAAAAAAAATGAGAGGAACAAGAGCACAGACAGATACAGGGACTAAAGAAGGGGTGAATATGAGCAAACAACAGAAAAAGAAGAAAGAAACTACAATAGACAGCTTCTATTCGGCAAATGGAAGAGAGAGGGAGAGATCAGCAAACGATAAAGCAGAAATCCCAGTGAATTGGATACAGGCTGTGGAAGAACTCAAAACACAATTAAGAGAGGCTGAAGACAATTGGGAAAAGAACTTAAAAATTAAGATAAGTCATCTGGAAGCAGAAGCACTTGAACTAAAACAAGAAAAAGTGTCTTGAAAGCCAAAATCAACCAGCTGGAAAATGAGGCAAAGGAGATGAAAGATGAGACAAAGGAAATGAAAAACTAGGGAAAGAGAATTAAAGATGACCTTCAAGGAAAATCAGACAAGAAGAAAAAGGATGACCAAAAAGCCAGGGATAAAATCCAGTCTTTAAAAACCAGAATACAACAACTAGAATTAAGTGACCTCACAAGGCAGCAGGACACTATAAAACAAAATGAAAAGAATGAAAAAATTGAGGAAAATATGAAGCATCTCAACCACAAAACAGATGATTTAGAAAATTGTTCAAGGAGAGACAATTTAAGAATCATTGGTCTACCAGAAGAACATGACAAAAGAAAAAGCCTGGACATCATACTACAGGAAATTATTAAAGTAAACTGCCCTGATGTCCTAGAACAAGAGGCTCCCTAGTCTCTCCCGGCTGCCTCCCCTCCCCCCTCTCTAGACGCTCCGAGTCCAGCGCCCCATAGCTTACAAGGTAGACCCTCCAAACCAGCACCTTTGCCTCCCCAGATGTTCCCGCTGCAGCTGGGGGCTCAGTGCTCTGAATTGGGGTGGAGGGGTCCTGGGACCTTCCTTCTGCCTTCTCCTTAGACATGAGTGCTCTTGGATTCTGGCTTTTGTGGGGCGTACCTTTGATTTAAGTCCAGAAGGTGGGTTCCCCACCTCTATTCTGTTGTTAAGTTTGAATTTCATTCCCCTGGGAGCATTCAGTTTGTGACCTGTAAGGAAGGGCTTTCAGAGATCTGAACTTTTGCTGCTTCTAAGCCGCCACCTTGACTTCGCCCAAGGGGTGAAATTTTAAAAAGACTACAGGGAAAATAAGGAGGGGAATAAGAAGGGAGGAGGTAGAATGGGAAATAAAATAAGGGTGGGAATTAGGGGAACTGAATAAAAGGAAAATATTGGTGTAGAAGGAAATATTGAAAGAAAAAAGGTAAAACTAGGAGTAGAAATCAAAATACTGGGAAATACAAAATACAAAGCTGGTAATCAAAACTCTGAATGAATATGGAATGAACTCACCCATAAAACACAAGCAAATACCAGAGTGGATTAGAATCCAATAGCCTACCATATGCTGTTTACAAGAAACACACATGAGGAAGATAGATACACATAGAGTGAAAGTAAGAGGATGGAGCCAAATCTACTAAGCATCAACTGATAAAAAGAAGGCAGGAGTCACAATCATGATATCTGACAAAGCCAAAGTAAAAATAAATCTAGTTAAAAGAGCTAGGGAAGGTAATTGCATCTTGATAAAAGGCAGTATAGACAGTGAGGAAATATCTGTACTCAACATGTATGCACCAAAAGGCATAGCATCCAAATGCCTAAAAGAGAAACTAGTGGAGCTCAAGGATGAAATGGATAGAAAAACTATACTAGTGGAGGACCTGAACCTTCCTCTATCTGAACTATATAAACCAAACCAAAAAATAAATGAGAAAGAAGTAAGAGAAGTGAATGAAATCTTAGAAAAATTAGAGTAGGTAGACATGTGGAGAAAAATAAATAGGGACAAAAAGGAATATACCTTCTTTTCATCAGCACATGGTACATTCACAAAAATTGTCTATGTATTAGGGCATATAACCATTGAAAATGAGTGCAAAAGAGCAAAAATAATAAATGCCACCTTCTCCAAGCACAATGCAATGAAAACAATAATTAGTAAATGTACATTGAGAGGTAAATCAAAAATTAATTGGAAATTAAACAATATGACTCTCCAACACCAGTTAGTAAAAGAACAAATCATAGAAATAATTAATAACTTCATTGAAGAAAATGACAATGATGAGACATCCTTTCAAAACTTATGGGATGCAGCCAAAGCAATACTCAGGGGGAAATTTCTATCCTTGAGTTCATATATTAATAAATTAAGAAGAATAGAGGTCAATGAATTGGGCATTCAAATTAAAAAACTAGAAAGTGAACAAATTAAAAATCTTCAGATGAAGACTAAATTAGAGATCCTAAATATGAAAGGAGAAATTAATAAAATTGAAAGTCAAAGTACTATTGATTTAATAAATAAGACTAAAAGTTGTCACTTTGAAAAAAAAAAACAAAGTAAATAGACAAAATAAAGTAATTAAAAAAGGAAAGAAAAAAAAACCAAAATGACAATATCCAAGTGGAAAGGGAGATCTTACCTCTAATGAAGAGGAAATTAATCATATAAATCATTAAAAATGACTATGCCCAATTATATGGCAACAAATATGACAATCTAGGTGAAATGGATGAATACTTACAAAAATATAAATTGCCTAGACTAACAGAGGAAGAAATACATTTCCTAAACAACCCCATATCAGAAAAATAAATTGAACAAGCCATCAAAGAACTCCCTAAGAAAAAATCCCCATGTCCAGGTGGATTCACAAATGAATTCTATCAAACATTCAAAGAACAACTAATCCCAATATTATACAAACTATTTGACAGAATAAGCCAAGAAGGAGTCTTACCAAATTCATTTTACAACACAAACATGGTACTGATCCCAAAGCCAGTCAGGCCAAAAACAGAGAAAGAAAACTATAGACCAATCTCCCTAATGAATATAGATGCAAAAATCTTAAATAGGATACTAGCAAAAAGACTCCAGCAAGTCATCACAAGGGTCATCCACTATGACCAGGCAGGATTCATACCAGGAATGCAAGGATGGTTCAATATTAGGAAAACATCCTCATAATTGACCATATTAACTAGCAAACTGACTAAAATCACATGATTGTCTCAATAGATGCAGAAAAAGCCTTTGATAAAATACAACACCGATTCCTATTGAAAACACTAGAGAATATAGGAATAGAAGGGCCTTTCCTAAAATTAATAAACAGTATCTATCTGAAACCAACAGCAAACATCATCTGCAATGGGGATAAACTAGAAGCCTTCCCAATAGGATCAGGAGTGAAATAAGGATACCCATTATCACCCCTCTTATTTAACATTGTACTAGAAACATTAGTAGTAGCAATTAGAGAATGGAAAGAAATTGAAGATATTAAAATTGGCAATGAAAAGACCAAGCTATCGCTCTTTGCAGATGATATGATGGTATACTTAAAGAATCCTAGAGAATCAACCAAAAAGCTAGTTGTAATAATGAACACCTTTAGCAAATTTGCAGGATACAAATAAACCCAAATAAGTCATCAGCATTTCAACATATCTCCAATCCATCTCATCAGCAAGAATTTGAAAGAGAAATTCCATTTAAAGTCACCCGAGACAATATAAAATACTTAGAAATCTATCTGCCAAGACAAACACAGTAATTATATTAACACAACTACAAAACACTTTCCACACAATTAAAACTAGATCTAAACAATGGGAAAAACATTGGTCACTCATGGGTGGGATGAGCTAACATAATAAAAATGACAAACCTATCCAAATTAATTTATTTATTTAGCACCATACCCGTTGAACTACCAAAAAACTTATTTATGGAATTAGAAAAAAAAACATTAAGTTCATTTGGAAGAACAAAAGATCAAGGATATCTAGGGAAATCATGAAAAAAATGCAAAGGAAGGAGGACTTGCAGTCCCAGATCTCAAACTATTCTATAAAGCAGTGGTTATCAAAACAATTTGGTACTGCCTAAGAGATGGAAAGGAGGATCAGTGGAATAGACTTGGGATAAATGACTTCAGCAGGACAGTGTATGATAAACCCACAGATCCCAGTTTTGGGGACCAAAACCCACTTTTTGGTAAAAACTGCTGGGAATATTGGAAGACAGTATGGGGGAGATTAGGTTTGCACCAACATCTCACACCTTACACCAAGATAAACTCATAATGGGTGAATGCCTTTTATATAAAGAAGGAAATTATAAGTAAATTAGATGAACACAGAATAGTACACTTTTCAGATGTTTGGGAAAGGAAAGACTTTAAAACCAAGTGAGAGCTAGAAAAAAATCACAAAATATAAGATCAATAATTTTGATTACATCAAATTAAAAAGTTTTTGTACAAACAAAACTAATGCATCCAAAATTAGAAGGGAAGCAACAAATTGGGAAACAATCTTCATTACAAAAATCTCTGACAAAGGTCTAATTACTCAAATGTATAAAGAGCCAAACCAGTTGTACAAAAAAATCAAGCCATTCTCCAATTGAAAAATGGGCAAGGGACATGAATAGGCAGTTTTCAGTTAAAGAAATCAAACCTATTAATAAGCACATGAAAAAGTGCTATAAATCTCTTATAATCAGAGAAATGCAAATCAAAACAACCCTGAGGCATCACCTCACACCTAGCAGATTGGCTAACATGACAGCAAAGGAAAGTAATGAATGCTGGAGGGGATGTGGCAAAGTGGGGACATTAATGCATTGCTGGTGGAGTTGTGAATTGATCCAGCCATTCTGGAGGGCAATTTGGAACTATGCACAAAGATCACTAAAAGCCTGCCCTTTGATCCAGCCATAGCACTGCTGGGTTTGTACCCCAAAGAGATAATAAGGAAAAAGACATGTACAAAAATATTCATAGCTGCGCTCTTTGTGGTTACAAAAAATTGGAAAATGAGGGGATGACCCTTCAATTGGGGAATGGTTGAACAAATTGTGATATATGTTGTTGATGGAATACTATTGTGCTCAAGGGAATAATAAAATGGAAGAATTCCATGGGGATTGGAACAACCTCTATGAATTGATGCAGAGTGAGAGGTAGAGAACCAGGAAACCATTGTACACAGAGACCGATACACTGTGGTACAACTGAATGTAATGGACTTCTCCATTAATGGCAATGCAATGACCCTGAATAACTTGGTGGAACCTATGAGAAAAACCACTATCCACATCCAGAGGAAATACTGTGAGAGTAAAACACCAAAGAAAAACAACTGCTTGAATACATGGGTTGAAGGCATATTGTTGGGCATGTAGACTCTAAATGAACATCCTAGTGTAAACAACAACATGGAAATGGGTTCTGATCAAGGACACATGTAATACATAATGACATTTTGTGCTGGCTGCAGGAAGAGTTGGTGGAAGGGAAGCAGGGAAATAATGTGATTATTGTAACCAAGGAATAATGTTCTAAATTGACTAAACTTATTCAAATGGGAAAAATAAATACTAAAAAAAAAAATAGCATTTCTTCATTGTATTAAGAGTTCTGTTTACTCATATCTTCAACCTCAGTTTCTAGTTTGAGACTTTAAATCAGGAAGAGTTCCCCCCCCCCACTTACATACTTGCATAGGATGACTTGACTCTAGTCTGGTCTCTTTTTAATGGAAATGCCATTTGTGTGTGTGTGTGTGTGTGTGTGTGTGTGTGTGTGTGTGTGTGTGTGTGTTTTACCAAAGTCCTGGATGATACAACTGCTTTCTGGTTCTTCCTCCCCTCATCTTCTACATCTCTGTTCTTTCACAGGAAGCTGGAATCAGCACTAAAACCATGACCCATCTTCAGTGTTATGACCAGGATTCTCCATTTTTTGTTTGATGGTTCAAGAAAAGCATCAGTTACATGTATCATGTTATCTCTTATAGCCATGATAGACCCCAAAAAGATATTAAAGTTTGTTTTTCTTTAGTTCTCTCAATGGGTCTCAGACACTTCTCCCTCTGATTCTCTCCATATTTTCTTATAGGGGTCCATGTTATATGAGATTATTCCAGTTTCTGTCTTCCTAGATGGCTTATCAGAGCACTGCTGATGCAGTTGGTCTGGGTGCTATACCTGTCTCCATTTCTCCATGGACAGCACCTACCTCTCTCTCCCTGGGCACACCTAGGGAGATTTGGATTTTCCCCCTGCTATGGCTATGAAAATAGAGACCTCAGATCTTTGGGATTTTGCCATTATTTGAATAGAGAACATTCTGGGATCAAGCTTCAATGGTGCACACTTGGCCAACCACATTCAGTCTTCTCAAAATCTTCCTATGCATGGATGTGTCTTTTATTCTTGTGTAAATAATGAGTGTGTGGCCTGGGAAGGTTTCTCATGTATATACACATACATGTGTATGTGTATGTATGTGTGAATCCACCTGGGTATTATGAATACAACATATGGGGAAACATAAATATATAACTAAGGAATCTTATCCAACCTTCTCTAAGGACAACTTTGATTCCTGCATAGAGCAATCAAGAGAAAAAACCAAGAGGCTGGCCAATCTTCTGGCTTTGTAGAAAAGATACTGGATTAGAATTATATAATTCTGCTCATCTATTTCTAATTCGGGGGATATGGGCTCAGCTGCTATATTCCAATTTACCAACTTTATTGAAAATCTCTCCTTTGAGCCTGCATTATTGTTTCCCTAAGACCAGCTATGGGTAGCCATCCCAATCATGTACTGGCAATGTACTAAGCATCAAGCAAACACTCTTTATTTGGAGATATTTTTTAGCAGAATCGAGCCCGGAGTACACATGGGCTTAGTACCTGTAATTACAAATAGTTCAAGCACAATCATTGCCAGGCATCATGCCTATAGTTTGGATATAATTATAGCAGGGAAACAGACCAGCTGTAAAGTTCAAGCTACACAATTTCCACCAAAGTCTGCTTGTATATTCCTCCTACTAGCCCCAGATACATTAACAGTTACTGATTATATGTTTTAATACAATTTGGGCTAGAGATTGTTATGTTCAGGGTCTTTGTAGGTTATCCAAAAGTTATTTTACAGTCAGAATAGCGAGTCAATGACTGGATTTTGATGGTGAAATGGACTGTGAAGTTTTCATACTCTTAAATGACTGCATTTTCTTGAGGGACAAAACACGTCATCATCTAAAAGCAAATATCTCTAGCAACTGCAAACCAAGCAGATGGAGCTTAACAATATGTAAAAAGAAATTATGTACAAGATATCTTCTCCAGAAGATACCTATGGCTAGGACATGAAGAAAAGTACAACTTCAATTTGGGGCGTCTTTCTAGCCTATTGAAGAAGAGACCTTTTCTCTTCTCTATGCAACATCTCATAATGTAAATATTGGTCAAACAATTATAAGGTGATTTATCACCTTCTTTTAATGCCACCTTTAATGAATAATATTTAATTTAATTTAATCTAAATAAATAAATAAAGCCACCATTTTTCCTTTTCCTTCATAATGAATGCTAATTTGAAACCAATGTAGTTTCTACTCCTGAGAATGAAAAAAACAAACAAACCCCAAAACCATTTACCTTTCTTCTTCCCTGCCTTTGAGGACCAGACATAAGTATGTGAGAGGAGAAGTCATTTGTGTGGAGTGGTTGGGAAAGCTGTCTGAATCTACCTTTTTCATACCTCTATTTACTGAGACCTAAATCCAACTCAGATTGGCTCATGAGAGCTGTGTAAAATTTTCATTATTACTATTTATACCTTGGAAATCCCCAAATACTCCAAATCAGAACTTAATATGTTGTTTTGTTCATTGTTCAGATTTAAGGAAGTGATGGCAAAATGTTAATAATACACATTATATTTAAAAGTATATTGTGTGAAGATATATTATGTAGTATGTATATGTGTATATACACATATGTAAAATATGTGTGTGCGTATGTGTATGTTTTGTCACATTTAGAAAACTCAGCACACTATTTCCAAAGTTTTATTATTTGAGATTCATTCATTTGCATTAAGCATAACCCCTTTGTTAAAATAAAAATGCTCCCCAGGAAGGATGCACAATTATTAGGGAAAATATTCTTTATTTGACACAGGTAAGTGGCATGATATAGAGAGAGCTGGCTCTGTAGCAGGAAGACCTGAGATCAAATCTGGTCTTAGATACTTACTAACTGGATGATCTGGGGAAAGTCACTTAACCTTGATTGCCTCCATTTTCTCAGCTATAAAATAATTTGGAATAAGAAATGGAAAACCATTCAAGTATCTTTGCCAAGAAAACCCTACATGGGGTCACCAAGAGTCAAACATGATTGAAAAAACTGAATGATAAATTCTTTATCTTCCTATAGTAACAGTTTCTGGCTTATAGTCTGTGGCATCTCCAATGAATAATACTAGTCAATCTTCTCTTCTTTTCTGTCTTCCTCATGAGCTTATATAGATTTTAGACATTAGATCTCATGATGAAGAGGATCCTGAGCTAATTTATTCTTCACATTAGTGTCAGTTTTTTATGTGATCTATATGAAAGCTTTATACATTAGGGAAATAGTCCCTAAATCCTTAATATTGATTAATTACAAACACTATCCAACAGCAAAATTATCCAAAAATAATCTCAGATAAAGTGCAGGAGGTCTAAAGCATGGAACCAAGTCAAGACGAAGGAAGAAAAACCAGAATGGGGAATCCCAGACATATGAACTGAGAAGTAACAGTTGCTCATTCTGGTCCTGGATAAACACTGGTTCATGAATAAATAATATGAGGAATACATTATTAATAAAATAATTTTGTTGATAGAAAGGGTGATATAAAAGTCACTTATAAATCGATAATAATGGTTTACATTTATATGGCTCCTTAAGGTTTGCAAAGGGCTTTACATATATTATTTCATTTGCTCCTAAAAACAACTATAAGACACATACTAGCATTCCCATTTCAAAGATGAGCAAAGTGAGTTTAGAAAAGGTCAGATGATTTTGCTGTGGTCACAAAGGTAGGACAAGGCAGAAATGCAGGACCTGGGTTCAGATAGAATATTCACCAGCCCTCCAATATAATATTTCTATACCACTCTCATACCTTTTTCATAGTGATCTTTAATTTAGCTGGATAATAAAATGACATCAGCTAATTCACTAATTCAAGTCTGAACAAATTTTCAATGTAAATGACAAAGTTTTCTGAACATTGGAGAAAAAATAAAATTATTTCTAACCATAATATTTTCTGACTTCCTTCAGAGAGTCTGAGGCCAATGACACTTGGCCCCCAAATTTCATATCTTCTCCATTTTTAAAGGATGGGGGAAAACTGTTGTTATTAAAAATGTATTCTTAATGAAGCAGCTCATTCTGCCTTTTCCAGGCACTAACATGGTTGTATCTTGTAAAGAGAAATAGATTTCTTTTCACCATCCAGCATTAGTCATTGTTTCTTTAATATGATAATGAACTTGCTCAGAACTGTTTTCAAAATGTAGGATTGAATAACAATTTTCAAAAATAAGGCTGCATGAATTTCATAGCCTCTGAATTGTCACAGAAATAGTCAGATTTTTTTTCCCCCACTGGCTAAGATCAAGATCATAGATGACAACTTTCCTTTGCTTATCATTTTTGCTTTGAAGTCATTAATTTATTCTTTTCCTCCCTTCCTTTTCTTAAGTCACTTATGTCTAATGGTAACCTAACCAAAACAAAGTTTCTTCAGATTCCAAATCACTACTTCCTATATCCCAGCTGAGTTTCTGATACTCAGGAAAATTCTGAATTTGGTACTTTCATTCATAACAGTTAATAGGCAAACTTGATGTTTGTCCCTAAAATCCCCAATCCAGATACCTCTGGAGAGGTTGTGATGTTAAGTAAAAAAAGAAAAGTTAGATACATTAAGTATGTCAATGCACATTAAAATATTTTCTAAAAGTCACTATAGTCACCAATCCTAGTGAACTGAGCATCTGCTCAAACATTCTTATCTCTTCCCTCTAGAAATTTGGAGAAGATGGAAGGGGACTTGGTGAGTTTCCCTTAACTGTTTTGTTGTTATTATTATAAGACAGGTTGTGGGAAGCATACTAGAAAATGATTGTGATGAAAGGGGAAAAGATCATAAAACATAAAAATGAAGCATTAATGGATCCATACCTAGGAGACATAAGCATGGTTCCAATGCCAGAATGTTCCCTTCATTCAAGTTCAATGTTCAGGCAAAATGAGGTGCTCCCAAGCAAGTCGTTGGATGTTTACAAATGGGGGTTTGCTTTGCCCTAATGAAGACCAGATATGCAATGAGGATACAGTGAAATTTCTCTGGACATTACTGCTCTTCATGTCCAGTGAGTAGGTCTTCAGAGTAAGGCAGCTTTGTCTCCTTTATGACGAATGAAATCTCCCTGTGTGGTGTGCAAAGGGAACCCCACTTTCAGGATCATGTTCTGGGGCTCTACCTGCGTCCCAGTGTACCTCACATGAGTCCACTCCAGCAAGGGTCACTGGACACTGACCTGGGCTCAGGATATGGAAAGGATAAGGTTATGATTTGGGGGTAAAGGAGAAGATATAAAAGAGGGGGTTCCAGAAAGTGGTCTCTTTCTATTCTTTCTTTAAAAAAAAACCCTTACCTTCCATCTTGGAGTCAATACTGTGTATTGGCTACAAGGCAGAAGAGTGGTAAGGGCTAGGCAATGGGGATCAAGTGACTTGCCCAGGGTCACACAGCTGGGAAGTGTCTGAGGCCAGATTTGAATCTAGGACCTCCCGTCTCTAGGCCTGGCTCTCAATCCACTAAGCTACCCAGCTGACCCCACTCTCTATTCTTTCTGTGGCTGAAAGAGAGAGCCATGAGGAGTGTCCATGTGGCTAGTTCAGAATAGTTCTCTTTCTGTCTGCCTTCTCTTTTATAAGCCAATATTAATAAACTATGGAAATTAAAGACTGGAATTTCCATTCAGTTTTATCAGTGGTCCATGGAAAGAAATTGTATAAGGAAATACTGGTCTTCTACCAGGCAAGAGCACTAAAGCACTTTGTTGGAAACTCATCATTCTGTGAGTTCTGTGGCTGATAAAACCAGAGCTTAACCAAGGAACAGAGAAAAAGCAAACTATAATGATTACAACATACTAGATGCATTTTAGGGAAGGGATTGATTGCCTCTAAGTTACTTCTTAAACATGAGAAGCTTTTTTCCCCCATTTTGACACTCAGGCAATTGATAAAAACTTACCAACCTGGAGACCTAATTTTTCATTTTATTTGGTGGGGACAGATATTTTGGCAAGATATTCACATGCCAATGAAAACTTCTACATGTTAAAAGGGGGTTCTTCAATGTCATACATATTACAGTTTTAAAAATTGCAAGTGTGGATATTACCCAGTTTTTGAAAAATTACATTTTAGAGGAACAAATAAAGTTATGTCTTTATTATGAGCCATTCCCAACAGTTGGTCCCTTTGTCTCTCTCCGCACCAAAGTACAGGCAATTTAAAAAAATTCACTCCTCATTAATATCACTTGTTTATACAATGAGTGAAGAAATAAGGGTAGGAACTGTTTGTGTAAAAATAACTAAGCACTGTTACTGGTTGTCAATGCTGTAAAAGGGTTTCTCAGTGAGTATAAGTCAATTTTGATGACTTTTAGAGGTCTCTTCCAAATTTAAGATTCTGTAATTCTGTGAAAAGCCACTTGTCTAAAAGACATGCCTACACATAAACAATTACAGCTAACTTCAGCCAAGGAAAGCAGTCCTTGGTCTCTATTCTTTTCCTCATGATAGCAATCTAAGAGATTCCATTTTGCCCCCAAAACTCCATACCTCATCATATATTTTTCTCTGTCTGAAAGGCACTATGATTTGCATCAACTTTATGGAAAAATACTACCTTTTCTGGTTCCCTAATGGCTTTTATTTGTATTTGAACTTGTAAGCATGTCTACTTCAGCAGCATTTTGAAAATCATGTTTCCCTCTATTTTTTTCCAGTGGTGACTGATGAACAAAACAGCTGAAACTCACTCTGCTCAGGAAATTGGTAATGAAGCTTATACAACTTATTGAAATTGCCATTTAACAAAATATATTAGTCCATTCCAAATGTCATTTCCAACTGCATTGTATTTCAAGTTAAACACCATGTGAAAACAATTTTAAAAGGACTCATTACTTGCTTATTTTGAAGGGCAGAATGGAAATATCATTGAGGTGTGAACCAAGGAAAAAGTCAGCTACTTCAAACCCCCTAATAAAATAGCTGTAGAGAGGACAAACCTAGTTCCAGGTAATATTTATTAAGGGTTTTTTTTTGTTTGTTTTTGTTTTTGTTGTTGTTCCCTGGTATTCCTAATCACTTGAAATTTTGTTTCTCCTTTTGTTATTATTGTCTTTTCCTTAAATCATTAATGTAACACTCTCTTGAATCCCCCTTCAGAAGATTTCTCTCTCTTAAAATATAATCCCTCATAAATAGCAAGACTAAAAGCTTTCCATCACCCTAATAGTTAAATAAATGGTGGCAATGCTATGTAATTGAAGCAGCCAGTTAGGTCACCTTGACAATCCTATGACTGGGAAAAGTAGCTGAAAAGCACCAGAGCTCTTTATTGTAAATGAGCTGAGTGAGTTTATATCTATTCCAGGCCAAATGCATTTAATAACATTCAAACTTTGAGACAAACCAAGGAAGGAAAGCTTCTAGAGGAGTTGTGACACACTCTCAGATACAATAAATATAGACACATCTGCGATAAAAGATTTTTGACCTGAGAGTTGCACTTAAGGTTTTGGAAGCAGTATGATTTGCATTTCTGTTGTTTAAAAAATAAATTTGTATAATGCCCTTCATTTTCACATCATCGACATATCTCAATATATTCTTTCTGTTCTCCCTATCCCTTATAATAAATAATTAAAAAATGGGAAGAAAGTTCAGCAAAACTATCCAACATATCATAAAAAGTCTGACATTATATTCATAGTAACTTACTCTGCAAAGAAGTGGGAGAAATTATTTTTCATGTATCTTTTTGGGGACGAATCTTTATCATTATAATTGAACAGCATTCAGTTTTGTTTTGTTATTCTTTCTGCTTACATTATAGTTGTCTGTGTTCATATGTATTTGTATATATACTTTTGTATGTCTGCATTAACATATACCTACAAATATGTGTATTTGTGAATATATACACATGTACAACTGTGTACATCTCATATCATGATCTATATCTTTCTACATAAACACATGTGTATATTATATATGTATATATATATATTTATATGTGTGTATATCTAAATATACATGTATATTGATTCTACTCACTTCATTTGTATCAATTCTACATCTTCCCACTCTTCCAAGTAGGTTTCATAGTCAACATTTCTTAGAGTATAGTAATATTTCATTACATTCATACACCACAAGTTGTTTTGCTGCTCTCTAATTAATTGATAGATCTATTATGTTTCCAATTCTTTGTAACTATTGCACCTCTATGTATTTTCACTTAAAGTATCTTTCTTTTTGTCACTGGCATCCTCAGAAGTAGATACATAATTGTACAATCTCTGAGTAAAAGAAAACAGACATTTTAGTCACTCTTTACCTTTTACCTGATTGAGCAACTGTTGGTGTCATGAGATGAGAAGTAAAGGAAAAAAGCAGTAGGCTAGAGAGAACCTACTTCCTCTTCTCCTTCCCCTTCCCCAGTTTCTAGCTTGTTGCATGCTTTATTTGGCAAACCACTATGGGAGGCAGGGATCAGTTTGATCCTTTGAGAAGAGTCTTGACCATAGTCTATGTTTTTCTATAACCCTCTGCTTCCAGTCTGGAACTTAGACCAAGTTACAGGTAATCTCCCCCACCCCACTTCCTGTTTCTTAGCTTCCTGCCTTTCTCCAAACTGCTCTTTGGCTGAGGTTGATTGGGGGGAAATGGAGGAATGAGGGGTGGAAGGGTATATAAAAATGGATAATAAATAGAATTTTTCTTTTCTTTTTAATTTATGTATGTTAAAAAGAGAGATTATAGATTGCCTTGAGGGATTCACCTGGTGCATATTAAATATTATTCCAGCTTCTCATTTTGATTCTTGTGTATCTTTCTTTTAAAGATAGATTTCTTTTAAATGATAGATTGTGACCTTTTGTTTTCTTACTCATTCTCTCTCTTTCATTTCTTGGATTGCTTTATTCCCCACTGACATCTAAAATTATAAATGAAGGTTTGCATTTTCTGTGATTTCTTCCTATTGATAAATTCTGTTTAGGATAATATATTGTTTAGGAACTTATTGATTGCTCTGACTTACTAGTAAGAAATAATTCCAGCTATTGATGGACCTGATAGCTAAGTTGTCAACTTTAAAATTTAAAAGTATTTGTAGGCTAATCATTTTGATATAATATATTCATATAAGAAGGTAATCATATTAATCATATATGTGAAATTTATAGGCCAATCACAAACTAGCCAATAGGATGGAGATTTCTTGCCTCCCTGAGACTCAAGATCCTATTTTCAGGAAGGCTGTCAAAAACCATTTTCAAAATAGGATAACCTTATGACAGACATAAACTCTAATCCAATCCAATGATAGAATTATCAGTAGTCCCACCACACACACAACTTAATCCACCCTCCATCCCCACCCCTGTAAACAGTGTAAACTCAGGAGTGAAAAGTTACAAATCACCTATACTGGAATCTCCTGTGTGCACCCATTCCTCAATTTGTTTTTACCCTTCATTCCCCTATAATTGTTTTCTCGATATAATCCCCAGATTTCTTTCTTTTTTCCTTTTATAAAAATTCTGTTTTCAGTGCTCAGGATCTCAGACCAAACTGAGTATGTCTCCAGATTTGTATGACTTGCATGCCTCAAATTATTGCCAATATATCCAGAAATTATGTTCTCCCAATTTTGTTCTTTTTACCTTTATATTGGTATTTTCTTAAGCTTTAAAAAATCCTTTTCTTCTTTTGTCAGTTTATTTTTTGACATTAATTTTCTTCACCTTATTTTAATGCAATTCTACTTAAACAGCCTGTCTTTAACAGCATAACCTGGACTTTCCTATTCATCAGTCAATCTATCAAAAAACATTTTTAAGTCTCTACCATGTGATAGGCACTATACTAAGTGGTGAGGATGCAAAAAGAGGAAAAAAGACAGGCCTTGTCTTCAAGCTGTTGTTTTTGGAAGGAGCAAAATATTTCACTGATAAATATGCAAATTTGTACATAAGGATCCATCATTGAAAAGATAACTACTTGAAAACAGTCATGTCAGAGTTCCATCTAGAAACATAAGCTTCTCCAGAAGCATTCTGGAATGGCTATCTATGTCGTTGCCATACACACTCACCTTTGCTAATTATGCTATATTAGAGAATGAAATGATATCTTTCACCAGCTCTCACCACTCCCTGGGATGCACTGTTGGTATCCTTTATCATTAGAGAACTGGCACAATGCCTACAACAGAGATGAGGGTATATGCTTTTTAGGAAAATTACCTTAGATGAATGGAGGGTTCCAGTGGGGAGAGGTAGGCAGACCCATCAGCAGTAGTCTAGGTTTGAGGTGTATATAGTCATTGTTTACAGATATGAGGTGATGAGGGTAGTATTGTCAGAAAAAGGGACTAGGTATATTGGGGTTATGAGGGTAGAGGAAAAGATGTTGAGGAATCCAGGTTAACTCTTAGGGAGTCTTAGGGACTAGGAGAATTTGTTTTGTGGGATTGTGCTCTATAGTAATAGGGAGGGGAGAATCAGAGAGGGATTAGGGGAAAAGATAATGAGTTCTATTTGGGGCATATTGAGTTGAAGAAGTCTACTGGATATCCAACTCAAAACATGGGATTGGAAATTGGAGATGTGAGAATGGAGATAATCAAAGAAATTGCAACAGAATGTGTTGATTTGAGAATCAACATCAGAGAGATGGTCATTAAATGCATTAAATACATAGAAGCTAATGAGTTCACAAAGTGAAGTAATATCTTAGAAGGAAAAAAGAAGAGAGCCCAGGATGGAACTCTGAGAGACACCTAAGATTGAAGGGCATGACCTAGAATAGGAAACAGCAAAGGAGATGAGAGGCAGTTTTCATATATATATATATATATAGATATAGATATAGATATAGATATAGATATAGATATAGATATAGATATACATATGTACATATATATATATATATATATATATATAGAGAGAGAGAGAGAGAGAGAGAGAGAGAGAGAGAGAGAGAGAGAGAGAGAGAGAGGAGAGGGTAATGTTTGTCAATACTTTCCCTAGATTGGGAGTTTTAGTTAAATCCTATTTTTCATTTTATTTTTAAATTATTTTTCTCCTTTTCTCCTCTCTTATTTCTTAGTTAAGTGGTTATTTGAAAACCTATACTCCTTTGAATTCTTATGTTTGTTGGATTCTTTTCTTATGTATTTTTCTAAGAAGTTTCTCTTTCCCTTGTTCTGTATTTTTTTTTCCTTTTAGTCTATTCTGAAATGTCATTTTCTGAGTCATGATCAGTATCCCTATTAATCCCTTCTTAAATCTCACCACTACCTGGGACACATTGTTGGTCCCCTTCACTATTAGGAAACTGATTCAATTCTAGTTCCTTATAAAATAAAAGTTATGAAATATCTAATTTGAGTTTCCACTTCTAAGCAAAAAACTTCCCCTTTTCCCATCTTTGTTTCCTCCCTCTCTTCAATTTTACTTCACCAAAGACCTGTATAGGGACTGGGTTTGAGACACCTATGGGATATCCAAGTATGCTTGTTAACTTAAGCTTCATTTCTCCTATTTTTTTTTAAGTTCCACTGACTGCTACAGCCTTGAGTGTTCTTTTAAAATTCTTAATGGCTTGTCTTTTGTTGTTGTTGTTTTTCTAAACCATAGGCCTTCCCCCCCCCCCTCTGAATGTATGCTTATCTCTCTGTCTCTTCCCAACTACTCCTTTCTATTCCCTTTTCTCTCTTTCTGCTTTCAATTATCTCTAAATTGGGGGCAATTTTATTCAACTATTTTTCCTGGGTTACTATAATTATTCACCATTCTTTTTTTAAGTTTTTTTAGATGTTTATAAATTAAATATTCTGCTCATGTATGTGCATGTATTTTGTTGTTGTTCTTTCAAGAATGCCCCAAATGTCTTTCTTGCTGAATATCTTGCTTAGGTTTTCTGGGTATGTCATTTTGGGTTATAGCTTGAGTTTCTTTGCTTTGTGGAATAGTTTTTCATGGTTCACAATGATCAGGAATTATTTAATTTTTTTACTTTATTTTTTAGGCTTTTCCCTTTACCTGTGACAAGATGTATTATTTATCATTGAAATGTTTACATTTTAACCACTGTTTTTTTAAACCCTGGCCTTCAATCTGTGGAAGAGACATGAAGAAAGAGAGGATTTGCAGGACAAGCCAGGCATGCAGACCAGGGTGATTGATCTGTCTGTCAATCAAGACGAAGATTCCAAATGGAATGTTCCCAGAAGAGGCAGTTGAAACTGACCAGGGGGGAGGAACTGATTCTCTCTCTCTGGGGGTGACTGACCAAGAAAGGAAAAACCTCTTCTCTGGGTTCCTGATAAAAAGAGACTGGCTTTTTCTGATCTAGGCAGAGAGAGAGAGACCTTTGGGATTTGACAGAGTCTGGACTTGAATTACTCAAGCAGAGATTATGACTGAGGAAGGCAGAAGATTTAACAGTTGTCCTCCATCTCTCTGGTTGTCTCTGAGTCACAGCTGTGGTTGCACTGACATTTCCCACATCCTCCTAATTCTCCTTGCAGACTAGGGACAAACCTCATCCCACTCACCTCCAATTCCCATCCTGTCCTATCTTTCCCAATCAACCTCCTTACCTAAGAAAGAGAACAAGAATATCTTCTCTAAATCTCGCAGTTTACCTTTGAGTTACATAGAAAGGTGGCTGACCAACAGGGGGAGGAGAAAAGGAGCAAGAAGGCATGAGTGGAAAGCTGGGAGGTGAAATACTTCTATCTCCATAACAAATAGGCATTCCTTTTTTTTTTAACCCTTTGGAGTCAATACTGTGTATTGTCTCCAAGGCAGAAGAGTGGTAAGGGCTAGACAATGGGGGTTAAGTGACTGACCCAGAGTCACAAAGCTGGGAAGTGTATGGGGCCAGGTATGAACAAATAGGCATTCCTGAAGGTTCCCCTTAGAATCCCTCTAGTCACTGTCAATAGTTACACAGATTATATCTTCATTACAAATCTTAGAATCAATGCTATGTATTGGTTAAAAGGCATAAGAGCAGGAAGGGATAGGCAATGGGTATAAAATGACTTGCCCAAGGACACGAGCTATGTAAGGTCTGAGGTCAAATTTGTATCCTACAGCTTTACTAAAGTCATTGATTATTTCGACTAGCTTTTTGGTTGATTCTCTAGGATTCCTTAAGTATACCATCATATCATCCACAAAGAGTGATAGCTTGGTCTCCTCATTGCCAATTTTAAAACCTTCAATTACTTTTTCTTCTCTAATTGCTAATGCTAGTGTTTCTAGTACAATGTTAAATAATAGAGGTGATAATGGGCATCCTTGTTTCACTCCTGATCTTATTAGGAAGGCTTCTAGCTTATCCCCATAGGAGATGATGTTTGCTGATGCTTTTAGATAGATACTGTTTATTATTTTTAGGAAAGGCCCTTCTATTACAATTCTTTCTTTCTGGTGTTTTCAATAGGAATGGGTGTTGTATTTCATCAAAGGCTTTTTCTGCATCTATTGAGATAATCATGTGATTTTTGTCGGTTTGCTCATTAATATGGTCAATTATGTGTATGGTTTTCCTTGCATTCCTGGTATGAATCCTATGTGGTCATAGTGAATAACCCTTGTGTTGACTTTTGGACTCCTTTTCTTAGTATTGTATTTAAGATATTTGCATCTATATTCATTAAGGAGCTTGGTCTATAGTTTACTTTTTCTGTTTTTGACCTGTCTGGTTTTGGGATCAGTACCATATTTGTGTTGTAAAATGAATGTGGTGGAACTTCTTCTTTGCTTATTCTGTCAAATAGTTTGTATAATATTGGGATTAGCTGATCTTTGAATGTTTGAAAGAATTCATTTGTGAATCCATTTGACCTGGGGATTTTTTCTTAGGGAGTTCTTTGATGGCTTGTTCAATTTCCTTTTCCGATATGGGGTTATTTACTTAATTTATTTCTTCCTCTGTTAGTCTAGGCAACTCATATTTTTGTAAGTATTCATCCACATCACCTTGATTGTAATATTTATTGTGACATAATTGTGCATAATAGTTTTAAATGATTGCTTTAATTTCCTCTTCAGTAGAGATGAGGTCTCCCTTTTCATCTTGGATACTGTCAATTTGGTTTTCTTCTTTCCTTTTTTAATTAGACTGACAAGTACTTTGTTTATTTTATTTGTTTTTTCAAAGTACCAGCTTCTAGTCTTATTTACTAAATCATGAGTTTTTTTACTTTCAATTTTATTAATTTTTCCTTTGATTTTTAGGATCTGTAATTTAGTCTTCATCTGAGGATTTTTAATTTGTTCAATTTCTTGTTTTTTTAATTTATATGCCCAATTCATTGACCTCTGCCCTCTCTAATTTCTTAATACATGAACTCAAGGATATAAATTTCCCCCTGAGTACTGCTTTGGCTGCATCCCATAGGTTTTGAAAGGATGTCTCATCATTGTCTTTCTCTTCATTGATGTTATTAATTATTTCTATGTTTTGTTCTTTGACTCACCATGTGCCCTTACTAATTACTATTTTCATTGCATTGTGATTTGAGAAGGTTGCATTCATCATTTCTGCTCTTTTGTACTTGTTTGCAATGTTTTTATGCCCTAATACATGGTCAATTTTTGTGAATATACCATGTGCTGCTGAAAAGAAGGTGTATTCCTTTTTGTCCCTATTTATTTTTCTCCACATATCTACTCACTCTAATTTTTCTAAGATTTCATTCACTTCTGTTACCTGTTTCTTATTTATTTTTTTCTTTGTTTTATCTAGTTCAGATAGAGGAAGTTTCATGTCTCCCACTAGTATAGTTTTTCTATCTATTTCATCCTTGAGCTCCACTAGTTTCTCCTTTAGAAATTTGGATGCTATGCCATTTGGTGCATACATGTTGAGTACAGATATTTCCTCATTGTATATACTGCCTTTTATCAGGATGCCATCCCTATCTCATTTAACTAGATCTATTTTTATTTTGGCTTTGTCAGATATCATGATTGCGACTCCTGCCTTCTTTTTATCAGTTGATGCCCAATAGATATGGCTCCATCCTCTTACTTTCACCGTATGCATATTTACCTTCCTCACATGTGTTTCTTGTAGACAGAATATGGTAGGGTTTTGGATTCTAATCCAGTCTGCTATTTGCTTGTGTTTTATGCGTGAGTTCGTTCCATTCACATTCAGAGTTATGATTATCAGCTTTGTATTTCCCAATATTTTGATTTCTACTCATAGTACTACCTTTTTTCTTTCAACATTTCCTTCTACACCAATGTTTTCCTTTTATTCAGTTCCCCTAATTTCCACCCTTATTTACTTCCCTTTCTACCCCCTCCCTTCTTTCCACCTCCTTATTTTCTTTGCAGTCTTTTTAAAACTACCCTCACACTCTCTCCCTCCCTTATACTGTTTCCCTCCCCACCAGTCCATTTGTTAGCCTTTACTCCCCTATAGAGCAGAAATTTATTCTCTGCCCCAATGGATTGGATTGTTCTTCCATCTTTGGGTCAATTTCAAAGCAAGTAAGAGCTGAGTATTTCCTATCTCCAAACTCTTTACCCTTCTAGTATATTTATGTTCTCCCCCCTCGTACCATGAGCTTCTTTATGACATATAAATTTACCCCCTTTTGTTTCTTTTCCCATTTCTTTTAGTATTAACCTCTTTTTAGCTCTAGTTATATATATATATATATATATATAAAAAATCACGTATAAATATATATATATATATTTATATGTGTACTAGTATTTATGCAAACATATATCTATATACCGATTTATGTCTTATTATTTCATCCTAGACATTTTGTCACTGTTCCCTCTAAGTGTAATTCTTCTAGCTGCCCAGGTGTTAACAACAGTTTTTAAGAATTACCAATGACTTCCTTTTTTATGTGGATAAATATCATTTTAACATATTGAGTCTCTTAAAAAAAGATTTTTTGTTGTTCTTTTGTTGTTGTTGTTGTTGTTTTGTTTTGTTTTTCTCTTTCCCCCCTCTTTTTTTAATTACCTTTCGATGATTCTCTTGAGTTCTGTGCTTGGACATCAGATTTTCTGTTCAGGTCTGGTCTTTTCTTTACAAATTTTCCTTACAAATTCTTGGAATTCTTATATTTTGTTGAATTATCATACTTTCCCCTGAAAGAATATAGTCAGTTTTACTGGGTAGTTGATTCCTGGTTGTAGACTTAGTTCCCTTGCTTTACGGAATATCATATTCCATGCCTTTTGGTCCTTCAGTGTAGATTCAGTCAGATCCTGCATTATCCTCACTGTGGTTCCATGGTTATCTGAATGACTTCTTCTTGGCAGCTTGTAATATTTTTTTCTTTGGTCTGATAGTTCTTGAACTTGGCTATAACATTTCTGGGTGTTGTCAGTTGGGGATTAAGTACAGGAGGTGATCTGTGGATTCTTTCAGTCTCCACTTTTCCCTCTTGTTCTAGAATATCCGGGCAGTTTTCTTGAATAATTTCCTATAGTATTATGTCTAGCCTTTTTCTTTTGTCATGGTCTTCTGGTAGACCAATGATTCTTAAATTGTCTCTCCTCGAACGTTTTTTTAAATCTGTCTTTTTTTAATGAGATGCTTCATATTTTCCTCAATTTTTTCATTATTTTGGTTTAGTTTTATAGTGTCCTGCTGCCTTGTGTTCTCTTTTTAAAGACTGGATTTCATCTCTGGCTTTTTGGTCATCCTTCTCTTTCTGGTCTGATTTTCTTTGGAGGTCATCTTTCATCCTCTTTACCTCATCTTTCATTCTCTTTGACTCATCTCACATCTCCTTTGCCTCATCTTTCATCTTTTTTGCCCCATTTTCAAGCTGGTTGATTTTGGCTTTCAAGACAGTATATTCTGTTTCCAGATGACTTATCTTAGTTTTAAGTACTTTTCCCAATTTTCTTCAGCCACTCTTAATTGTGTTTTGAATTGCATTTTGATACAATTTCTTTGATACAATTCAGGCTTCTTCCAAAGCCTGTATCCAATTTGCTGGGATTTCTGATTTACTGTTTGCTGATCCTTCCTCTTCTGTTCCATTTCCTCTTTGTTTGTTGCCTATATTGAAGCTGTCTATTGTAATTTCTTTCTTCTTTTTCTGTTGTTTGCTCATATTTTCCCATTTTTGCTCCCCATATTTGTTCATGCTCTTTCTCCTGTCATTTTTTTTTTTGGTTTTGGGGTTTTCTGTAAGTCTCCTATCTTGGAGCTTTGACAGAAGATCTCTGGGAGGGGTATTGGAGTTTGAGCTTACCTGACCTCTGAAGACTTCTGATGGGATTAAGTTCAGCTGGGTTGGGCTCGATGTGTTCTGAGGCCAAAACCTCATGGAAGGCTGGAGAAATATGGAGGGTCTCTACCTCTGTAGCCAGGCTGCCAGATCTTCACTCCCTCTCCAGCTCCTACCCCACTGCCTGTGTTTGATGATTTCAGCCTGGCACAGCCCTGCCTGTGAGGTACACCCTCCAGACAAGCACCTTTGCCTGCCCAGAGATTCCAGCTGCCCCTGGAGGCTTAGTGCTCTAGGTGGGGAGGAGAGTTCTTGGGACTTTCCTTCTGCCTTCCCCTTAAACCCAAATGTTCTCAAATTCTGGCTTTTTGAGGTGTAACTTAGATTGAGTCCAGCAGGAGGGTTCCTTGTCTCTGTTTTGTTTTCAGGTTTGATTTTTCAATCCCCTAGAAGCATTTAGTTTGGTAAGGAAGGGTATTCAGCAGCCTGAACTTTTGCTATTTCTACACTGCCATATTGACTCTGTCCCCAGAATCCCAAGTTTTAAATAACAGTAGACAATGGAGACCTTGTCTACTAATAAAAACCAAAGGTGGTGCTGACCCTGTAACAAGGGAATCACTTTAAAAGACTGATATATATTAATTTAAGGTCGCCAAGGAATCAGCTATGTAATTCCTAAATGAAAAACTCAAGCCAGCCGTCAGCCTTTTTTGGAGTTTAATTACAATAGGAGTAAGAAAGGAATTAGAGATAGAGAGAGAGAAAAAGGGAGAGAAGGGAATAGGGCTTAAATACCCCTTCTGTTTAGGCTGGGCCAAAAGGCCCAAGCCCTTAGATAGCTGGGGCAAAGAAAAGAGATCAGTCCCTATTACTCACGTGACCAAAATGGAGAAACAGTCTCAGAGGCCCCCACCTTCAGCTTCCTTCAGAGCAAGCCTTCCTAGAGCCCACAGGAACCACACCGACCAAGACTCCTCTCTCCTCCCCCTCAAGTCTCCAGACCCCCTATCTTTAAGGAAACCATCCAAGTTCCTCCCCTCAGTTCTCCCATCTACCAATCACTCTTCATCAATTTCCCTGTGCCAATGGAGGCTCTAGCTTAACCCAGGACCACCCAGAGGTTTCTGGCTTTTGCACATGTCTGTTGAAGGTTATATTTTCAAATGATTAAATCTTTACTCCTTTGCTACAGCCCTTTCTAAATCCTGTTAACTTGAGTATGGTAGAGATTGGAATAATTAAATTTTGATCTAGGCTGCAGCCCTTACTCAATCCTATTAGGACTGAATAGGGTGGAGATTTATTCCAAGTATCTCCATTGTATCAATTCTAAAATCAATCAAGACTCAAAGAAATTCCTGTTCTATGCTTAAGCATAGGTCAAAGTCCTTTCCATTGTTCAGCAAAGGGTTTCTGTCCTAAAGTAATCTTAAGAAGGGAAGAGAAGGAACCTCCCATGCCAATGGAGTTCCCATTCCAATAGACTATCAGTAAGAAATTTTCCAAGTATGAAATATCCCAATGGTGAAATTTCCAACATTTATAAGTCTAAGGAAATTTGAGGTTTACAACCCATAGTGTATACCTGAAAGATCCCATGATGTTCCATCATTATTTTCTACCATACATATGCTTAAGAATAGAAATAACTGCAAAGTGGTTTATCATCTACAATGAAGTTAGGAAGCGGAGTGGATAGAATACTGGACCTGAAGTTAGAAAGACTCATCTTCCTGTTTTCAAATCTGTCCTCACACACTAGCTAATTGACCCTATGGCAAGTCATTTCACTCTATTTTCCTTTGTTTCTTAATCTGTAAAATGACCCAAAGAAGGAAATGAGGAACTGTTCAGTATCCTTGCCAAGAAAATCACAAGTAGAGTCAGAAAGAGTCAGATATGTCTAGGAAATAGCTGAACAATACCAAAGATTTTCGCCTAATTAAAAAAAAAAAAACATTATTTATTTTCATTATTCTTTTCTTTTCTTTTCTAAACATTATTTTATTTCATCATTTCCAAACATTGGAGACAAAGATGACGTTCTTTTTCTACCCCCCCCCCCCCACCTCTCCCATAGCCAACGTGCAATTCCACTGGCTATCACACATGTTCTTCATTCGAACCCATTTCCATGTTGTTGGTATTTGCATAAGAGTGTTCATTTAGAGTCTCTCCTCAGACATGTCCCATCAACCCCTATAATCAAGCAGTTACTTTTCTTCACTGTTTTTACTCACACAGTTTGTCCTCTGCTTGTGGATACTATTTTTTTCTCCTAGATCCCTGCAGATTGTTCAGGGACATTGCATTGACACTAATGGAGAAGTCCATTAAGTTTGATTGTACCACAGTGTATCAGTCTCTGTGTACAACATTTTCCTGGTTCTGGTCCTTTTGCTCTGCATCACTTCCTGGAGGTTGTTCCAGTCTCCATGGAACTCCTCCACTTTATTATTTCTTTTAGCACAATAGTATTCCATCACCAGCATATACCACAATTTGTTCAGCCATTCCCCGATTGAAGGGCATCCCCTCATTTTCCAATTTTTGGCCACCACAAAGGGCACAGCTATAAATATTCTTGTACAAGTCTTTTTCCTTATTATCTCTTTGGGGTACAAACCCACCAGTGCTATGGCTGGATCAAAGGGCAAACAGTCTTTTATTGCCCTTTGGGCATAGTTCCAAATTGCCCTCCAGAATGGTTGGATCAATTCACAACCCCACCAGCAATGAATTAATGTCCCTACTTTGCCACATCCCCTCCAGCACTCACCACTTTCCCTTGCTGTCATGCATATCTCTGATTATAAGAGATTTAGAACACTTTTTCATTTGCTTATTAATAGTTATAATTTCTTTATCTGAAAACTGCTTATTCACGTTGCTTACCCATTTATCGATTGGAGAATGGTTTCATTTTTTGTACAATTGATTTTGCTCTTTGTAAATTTGAGTAATTAAACCTTTGTCAGAGGTTTTAGTTATGAAGATTGTTTCCCAATTTGTTGCTTCCCTTCTGATTTTAGTTACATTGGTTTTGTTTGTACAAAAACTTTTTAATTTGATATAGTCAAAATTATTTATTTTATATTTTGTGATTCTTTCTAAGTCTTGCTTGATTTTAAAATCTTTCCCTTCCCAAAGGTCTGACATGTATTCTATTCTGTGTTTGCCTAATTTACTTATAGTTTCCTTATTTATGTTCAAGTCATTCACCCATTTTGAATTTATCTTGGTGTAGGCTAGGTGTTGAACCAAACCTAATCTCTCCCACACAGTCTTCCAATTTTCCCAGCAGTTTTTATTGAAGAGTGGATTTTTGTCTGAAAACCTGGGACTTTGGATTTGTCATATACTGTCTTGCTGAGGTCACATAGCCCAAGTCTATTCCACTGATCCTCCTTTCTGTCTCTTAGCCAGTACCTAATTGTTTTGATGACCGCTGCTTTATAACATAGTTTGAGATCTGGGACTGCAAGACACCCTTCCTTTGTATTTTTTCATTATTTCCCTGGATATCCTTGATCCTTTGTTCTTCCAAATGACCTTTGTTATGGTTTTTTCTAAATCAGTAAAAAAAAATTTGGAAGTTCAATGGGTATGGCACTAAATAAATAAATAAGTTTGGGTAGGATGGTCGTTTTTATTATATTGGCTCCTCCTACCCATGAGCAGTTAATGTTTTTCCAGTTGCTCAAGTCTAGTTTGACTTGTGTGGAGAGTGTTTTGTAGCTGTGTTCATATAGTTCCTGTGTTTGTCTCGGGAGATAGATTCCTAAGTATTTTATTTTGTCTAAGGTGATTTTGAATATGATTTCTCTTTCTAGTTCTTGCTGCTGAGCTGTGTTGGAAATATATAGAAATCCTGATGACTTATGCTGATTTATTTTGTATACTGCAACTTTGCTAAAGTTGTTGATTATTTCCATCAGCTTTTTGGTTGAATCTCTAGGATTCTTTAAGTAGACCATCATGTCATCTGCAAAGATGTGATAACTTGGTCTCCTCCTTGCCTATTTTAATACCTTCAATTTCTTTTTCTTCTCTAATTGCTTCTGCTAGCATTTTTAGTACAATGTCAAATAATAGAGGTGATAATGGGCATCCTTGTTTCACTCCTGATCTTATTGGGAAGGCTTCTAGTTTATCCCCATTGCAGATGATATTAGCTGATGGTTTTAGATATATACTGTTTATTATTTTTAGGAACAACCCTTCTATTCCTATGCTTTCTAATGTTTTTAATAGGAATGGGTGCTGTATTTCATCAATGTCTTTTTCTACGTCAATTGAAATAATCATGTGATTTTTGTTGGTTTGCTTGTTGATATGGTAATTATGTGGATGGTTTTCCTAATATTGAACCAGCCCTGCATCCCTGGTATAAATGTGAATGACTCTTCTGATCACTTGCTGGAGTCTTTTTGCTAATATCCTATTTAAAATTTTTGCATCTATATTCATTAGGGAGATTGGTCTATAATTTTCTTTCTCTGTTTTTGGCCTGCCTGGCTTTGGAATCAGTACCATGATTGTGTCATAAAACGAATTTGGTAGAACTCCCTCTTTGCTTATTATGCCAAATAGTTTGTATAGTTTTGGGATTAGCTGTTCTTTGAATGTTTGATAGAATTCACTTGTGAATCCATCAGGCCCTGTGGATTTTTTCTTAGGGAGTTCTTTGATGGCCTGTTGGAGTCCATTTTCTGATATGGGATTATTTACTAATTCCATTTCTTCTCCTGTTTGTCTAGGCAGTTTATATATTTTTATAAATATTCAGCTATATCACCTAAATTGGTATATTTATTGCTGTTTAATTGGGCAAAGTAGTTTTTAGTGATTGCCTTAATTTTCTCTTCTATGGAGGTGAGGTCCCGCTTTTCATCTTTGATGCTGTTAAGTTGCTTTTCTTCTTTGTTTTTTTTTTAAATTAGATTGACCAGTACTTTGTCTATTTTGTTTGTTTTTTCAAAGTACCAGCTTCTAGTCTTGTTTATTAGTTCAATACTGCTATCACTTTCGATTTTATTAATTTCTCCCTTGATTTTTAGGATCTCTAGTTTGGTTTTCTTCTGGGGTGTTTTAATTTGTTCACTTTCAAGTTTTTTTCATTTGTATTTCCAATTCATTGATCTCTGCCCTCCCTAGATTGTTCACATATGCACTCAGGGATATGAATTTTCCTCTGATTACTGCTTTGGCTGCATCCCATAAGGTTTGAAAGGATGTCTTTGAAAGATTGTCATTTCATCGATGAAATTATTAATTGTTTCTATGATTTGTTCTCTATCTAACTGATTTTGGAGTATCATATTATTTAATTTCCAATTAATTTTTGATTTGGTTCTCCATGTACCTTTACTGATCATTATTTTTATTGCCCTGTGATCTGAAAAGGCTTCATTTATTATTTTTGCTTTTCTGCATTTGTATGCCATGTTTTTGTGACGTAGTTTATGGTCAATCTTTGTGAATGTGCCATGTGGTGCTGAGAAGAAGATGTATTCCTTTTTGTCCCTATTTATTTTTCTCCATATGTCTATTAAGTCTAATTTTTCTAAGATTTCATTCACTTCTTTTACCTCTTTCTTATTTATTTTTTGATTTGATTTATCTAAATTTGATAGTGGTTGGTTCAAATCTCCCACTAATATGGTTTTATTGTCTATTTCCCCTTCAATTCTCCTAGTTTCTCCATTAGAAATTTGGGTACTATACTATTTGGTGCATACATGTTGATTAGTGATATTTCCTCATTATCTATAGTCCCTTTAACAAAATATTTACCTTCCCTATCCCTTTTAATCAAGTCTATTTTTGCTTTGGCTTTTTCAGATATCATGATTGTAATTCCTGCCTTCTTTCTATCAGTTGAGGCCCAGAAGGTCTTACTCCATCATTTAATTCTGACCTTGTGGGTGTCTACTTGCCTCATGTGTGTTTCTTGAAGACAACATATGGTAGGGTTTTGGATTCTAATCCATTCTGCTATTCGTCTATGTTTTATGGGTGAGTTCATCCCATTCATGTTCAAAGTTATGATTGTCCCTTGTGGACTCCCTGGTATTTGATATCTTCCCCTATTTCTGACCTTTCTTCTTTAGCTATAACCTTTTAAGTCAGTGATTTACTTAAAATCAGTCCCCCTATTACCCTCCCTTGATAGGTTTCCCTTTCTAGCCCCTCCCTTTTTGTTCCTTTCCCCTCCCCCTTCTCCTTCCCTCCCTTTTTGTGTTCCATCCCCCCTACCCCCTTGGTTTTCCCTTCTCCCTTACCTGTTGGATGAGATAAAATGTTAGATCCCAATGGATCTGGATGCTCTTCCCTCTCAGTGTTGATTTCACTGCGAGTAAGGTTTAATTAAAAACTCTTCTGCCATTTGACCGGAAGTCCATTATTCTTCTTTTCAATTAATTATAATATATTCACAAGTGAATTTAGTTACAGAATATTTTCTGGCATTCTATGAACTGGATATTCTAGTAAATAAGTGGTATTTTCTATACATCTATGAACCTATGATAATTAATTGATATTGATGAAGATGACCTTAAGCCATCAAAAGATCATGAAGTTCTTTCTGAATCAATAAAACTGGATGGAATTAAATTCAGTAAACATATCTGTGAGTGTGCAGATATATACATATAGTTTTATTGTTAGCTATTGATATGTTTCCATATGTATATATACATTATATGTATCCACAATTCAGATATATATGTGTGTGTGTCTGTGTGTACCTAAGATTATATAAACCTTCTTGTCAATATATACCCAATATTAAAACTTTCCTAAATATAATTTTATCATATTTTGGAATTCAGGACCATTCAATGGTTTATGTTTGATTTACATGAATATCTGATTATTATAATGACATCATTAACTGAAGAAAAAATAAGAATTACTTTATTAAAGATCACAAATCCAAAGAAGGAATTAACAAGAGTAGCAGACATATCTCTCTCTCTCTTTCTCTTTTTCTCTCTCTCCCCCTACTTGAGTGTCTCTCTCTCTCTCTGTATATCATCTATCATCTCTCTCTATCATCTATCTGTCTGTCTATCTAATCTATTATCTGTTTATCTTTCTGTCTGTCCATTTATCATCTCTCATCTCTCTCATCTATCTGTGTGCCTGTCTATCTATCTGTCTATCTATCTATCTATCTATCTATCTATCTATCTATCTATCATTCTATCTCATATTGCAAATCTTTCTTTTATATAATGTTAGTTTATATATAGTTTAGTTTATATATTTATTATTACTACACTTATTAATGTGATATTATTTTAATTATTTGATTTAATTTATTTACACAAATATTTCTATATAACCTATTGTGTTTAGAACTCTGTACTAGGTGCTAGAGGGAAGTGTTCATATAAAACCTGAAGCCTGCCCTCATATAGCTCAGGGTAGGCAAGAGGGATGTGTATGTGTACATAATATATATTTCTGTATATATGTATACATATATATATATATACTAAAGATGTACAAAATTAATTCATATAGGAATTCAGTATAAGGAAAAGATCACTGGACTTATGGTCAGGATATCTCCATCTGTCCATGCACAGATATATGCATGTATTCACTTTGCCACTAACCAGCTTTCTAATGTTTGGCAGTGTTTTTATTTCTTGGGGTGGTTATTAAAGCTTTTTGAGCAAAGTAATGATATCACCAAGTCAATTCATAAGAAAGTTTTCCTCAAGGAAGGATTAGACATTCCCTCTCCCAATTCTATACTTTTCACTACCTCCCACACCTACAATTTCTCCCTCATCATCTCTATCTCTTGGTTCCCTTAAGTGCTAACTAAAATCTTACCCTCTGGAAGAAACCTTTTCAAATCCTCTTTTACTCTAGTTAATTCTCTCTATTGGCTATATCCAATGTATCATGTGTATATCTTATTTGTATAAAACGCTTTTCATGATATCTCCCCCTAGATTTTATTAGAAGGATTATTGCTGATTCCTCCTTGCTTAATGAAGTCTGAAGTATCTCATATGGATATGAGATGCCAAGTTTACCGCCACAGTGAGGCATCTGAAAGGGTTATTGCCTGCCAAGTGAGGAAGGAAGATATTAGTGGAATCTGAAAGCAGGAAGGAGTGGGGTGTTAAGGATAAACTAACAAGTTGGCCTGGTTCATTCTATTCACCAGCTTACAGTGGGATCTGGCAGGGGTCCTTTAGCAGCGTGAGAGTACCGGAAATAGAGAAGATGGGAAAGAAAGAGTGATGGATTTAGGGAGGAAAAGATATTACACTGATAGAATGGAAAACAGGACTCTAGGCTTTATAAATAAGGCAAGTATAAATAAATTAAAGCATTCAGTTGCCTGTGTCCCAACTATGCCAGAGTGCAGAGCAGATTATACACAGCATCATCTTATAGTAAGTCCTAGCACAGACTAGCAGACCAAAATGAAAGACAGGAAGTGATGAAACTAAAATTCATTAAATCTTTATATCTATTTGTAATATAGTAGATCCAAAATTTTGCTTGGCATTTTTTTAAACCCATTTTACCCTTTTGCTTCTATATGCAATGCTATAAATTGTAAGCATAGCCATCCTTTAATGGGAAGTCATTTAGTACATGAGTCTCCCTCCAGCATTTTTTGACCTGTCACTAATGGTGTGGCCTTCACTTACGGAACAATGAATCTCCTTTTTTCTTAAGCAAAGGCCATTCTGAATTTCCTAGTATTCTGAACAAAGTATTTAAGAATGCAATAGGCTATACCTACATGTTCAGAGCAAGTGCAGCAATAAAAATAATTCTCTGAATAGTTTGGGTCAAGAAACACTATTAAAATTAATTAAATAAAATTTTTCAAATTAAAAAAAAAAAGGAACACTAGTTGGAATGGACATATCAGAAAATTTCCCCTACTGTATATTTTGTTTTATGATTTAGATATAGCTATATTATTTAGCTATTCATCCTTCTTTTACTTTGTGAACTTTAATAAAATAATTCTCAAAAAATTAAAACCAAATCAAATAACTTTCCTTTCTACTCCAGTTACTTTAGTTAACAAGCACAATTCCAATCAGGCTAGTGAGGCCACTGAAAACTGGCTGATCTTTAGAGTTATGGTCAGGTTAAAAGAAAACAGGTAAGGATATCATACAGAAAAACAGAAAATTACAGAATTTGAAAGTTGGAAGGAAACTCAGTAGCCATCTTGTCCAATTTATATATAAAAGGAATCCTCCTCTAAGGGTGCCCCTTGATTTTCCCTTCATTGATCCTGCTCTGAAATCCAGTATGCAGGAAAACAAACAAACAAAATATATGTCCCTTTACTTTGGTTTTCTTTCACTCCTACCCCAAGTACCTGATGGAGCAGTATCTCAAGAAGAATTGCTAGAGTGTCATTAACTTTCGTTTTGCCTCTCTTTCGCTCTTCCCCCAAACACCACTGAAAAGGTTGGTTCAAGTCAACACAGCTGTTGATACCATTTATGGGAAATGTCCCCAACTACAAGTTTTTTACTTACATGGAGAACCAATAGACCTCAGTGTCAGCCTGCTCAGTAACTGCATGCTAAAGTCCTCTACATAATTAACATCTGCTCTGCCACAACTTCCTCCTTCATGACCTTATTCATGATTAGCTGATTTACTCATTCATTCTTAGGACACCCAGACCTTTCCAACCTCCCTGCAGACTCAGGTCATTTATATCAATTCTCTCCCTCAATGAGAGTGTGAGAAAAGTCCATTAAGAAGAGGGACTATTTCAGTTTTCAATTTGTGTCCCCAGAACCTTACACCATGCTTGCCACATGGTAAGTACCTTTTCATTCATTTATTCATTCACTCATTCATTAGCCTGTTCTTGGATATGTCCAAGGAGTAGGAATACCACCTCTTAAGGGAGTCAGTTCTAGTTTAGGGCAACTCTAATGGTCAAAGTCGATTTTTCTTGATATTAAACCAAACTTTGACTCTGCAATTTCTGGGCAATATCTTATATGGGCATATATAATAATGGGTAATTATCTCTATATGGTTAAGAGTTAGAGCCATTTGTCTTTCTACTTATTCAATTCTGAGACAACCCACAGGGAATCAGATTAACTGAATTTTTCATTCTTGGCTTATTTGCCTAGCTCTAGAAAATATGTAGACAGAGGTTTTCACAAATACAATGATAATACATTGTATTTTTTTGAGATATCAAATCTTTTAAAATCTTTATGGCATTCTTGTGAGGTATATATCTAATGTTATGCCCAAACATGTGCTAGCATATAAGTGAAATCCTCATTTCTTTTGCATGAGATATTTCTCTTAACTCCTCAAGCCCCACTGAGGAAGCTTTCATTTTGGTACTGACTTAAGTTTACATTTCTTGTGGGTTAGTTGATAGGACTCTGGTTTTGAAATTAGGAAAACAAGGTCTCAAGTCCAATCTTAGATACTGTCCAAATGACCTTGGGCACAAATCATTTAATTTCAGTGTGCTTCCATTTTCTCATCTTTAAAATGAACAGTTTGGAATTAAAAGTATTCCCTTCAGTCCAGTTGTATGTTGGTAAATGGTTACCAACCAGTTCTTTGGAGAAAAAAAATGTATATGACACACCTTTAAGTTTTGTCTGCATTATTAACATTTTCTCCATCATTTCTCCATCACAACACATTGGAATTAAAAGCATTCTTCTCAATCTAGTTATATGCTGGTAAATGGTTAGGAACCAGCTCTGTGGAGAAAAAAATGTATATGACACACTTCTAAGTTTTATCTGCATTATTAACATTTTCTCCACCACTTTACGTCTAGAAAATTAACAAAACAATTATTCAACTTCTGGTTTTTTAACCCTTCCCTATTTCCAAGGTGTAAACACAGTGAAAAATTGGCTCTCACCAGTCAGTTCTGGCACAATCCCACTTCTACCTCAAAATCTATTATCCTACTAGCCTCCTAGCTTCACTTTTGAAAGCAAGATTCCTAGAAAGCTGGAAAGAAAAGGTAAAGAAATTTGTGGATGAGTTACTCTCAGATGTGATCTCAGTTCCCTGGAGAGAGGACTTCACAGCCAAGTGCTCCCTCTAGGGAATCACATAACTCCAGGGAACAATTTGTAATGAGAAAATAATGTTAAATGAAGAAAACAAAATGTGTAGAACAAAGAAGAGTACTCCTGAGGGAAAGAATACCCAAAGCTCCAGAGATATACTCCCAAGGGAGAGGATGAGGGAATAATAAGCTTTTGCTAGATGGAAATGCAAAATGAATAAGAAATCAGAACAACATGGATGTATAACATAGGAGATAAAGCTGGATCTATTTTTTGACTGGTACGATGAATCAAACAGTCCAATAGGAAAATGGTATCCAGAAGGATTGTTGGACTCCCAATAACCCCAAGGTTTTTTTTTTTATTTGTTTGTTTTTTGTTTTGTTTTGTTTTGTTGTTTTTTGTTTTTACCATTGCAAGAGAGTAAGTAGCACACTAAGGATGGAATACGGTGTCAAGTGTTATAGAATTAACATGTCATTTAGAGAGGACCTAGGCTCTGTGTAACCTGGGGCAAGACATGATCTCTCTGCCCTCAGCTCTTTTATCTATAAAATAAGAGACCCTCTAAAGTCTCTTTCAGCTTTAAATCTATGATTCCATAACATACATCAGATCATAAACTCCATACAGATCCCCAGAGAAGACAAAGGCCCACAAAAAACGTTTAACTGGGAAGGGGGGTAATTATAAAAAATGGTTGAGATGTATTATTTAAAAATAGGGTCACCAGGAATTTAATTAATACCAAATATATTTATTTATAATTTATTTACAAAATATAGAAAGAATGAAGTTAGAAAATCAGAGAGAGAATAGGGAAAGATTACTAGTCTAAGCACTAAGTATTTTGTTCAGACCCCTGGCTCAAAAACAGGCAGGGGGGGTTTAGTCCTGAACCATATTGGCCTCAGCCCTTGTAGCTGAGGACCTGGGGATACAGGGAGTCTCTTATCAAGAGGATAGGTCTCTCCTGAGGCTAGTCTCTTCAGAAAATCCAGGAAAGGAGTTAGCTTTTCTCACTCACCATGTGTCAGTCCAAGGGAAGAGATTCACAAAAGTCTTGTCATGTACAGGTTCTCAGGTCCAGTTAGCAGATTCTTCACCAGCCTCCAACTCAAACTCAGAACTCCAGAAGAAGTCAAAGTCCTCTCTGAAGATCTCAGAATATTCTCCCATGAATCTCCTATGAATCTCTCTCACAGGAAGTTGTAACTCCCTTTTAAAGACACTTTTCCTGTGCCTTCCTCCACTTACATGTCTACCAATTACTGCTAAAGCTTTGCCTGGGGGCAGTCCATTTGATTCTGATTGATCATGGGTCACAGACCTCTCCCACTCAATGATTAAGTGAGATGTATTTACACTTTTGTTGATTAGATCTCAAAATGGGCAGGGGAGTTAATTTCATCTTCACAATCAGGGTAGAGTTAATTAATTTCATTTTCACAATCAGGGGAGAGTTAATTTTAATCTTTACAACTGGAAAGGTCATTGTATGTACTGTTTACAACCAAATTAAATGGTTTGTTTGTTTGGGGGGGGTTTGCATTTGCTTCCAGATTAAATAAAACCAGTTTGATACTCAATACTTTGTTTCAGCCTGAGTGTTTACAGAGGGCCCTTTTAGATGCTACCTTAAATAGTCATATTCTCACACATAATCATGGATGGGAGAAAAATGAGCCAAAATATTGTAGAAAGCAATTTCCTTGGCTAAACCCAGTCCATATGAACTTAGAATTGTAGTTTTGAGGCACAAATTATGGGTAAACAGTAAAATGTTATTATTATCTCCCCATTTTACATAATGGAAAACAAGTTTGATAGATTAAGTGAACATACCAAAAAAATAGTTTAAGTCCAAACCTGTAAATCCCAAAGGCACTAAGGGCAAAGAAAAGCAACTCATAAAAGAAAAGAACAAATGAAGGCAGGAAGGAAGGAAGGTAAGAAGGCAGAAAGGAAGGAAGGCAGGAAGGAAGGCAGGAAGGAAGGCAGGAAGGAAGGAAGGAAGGAAGAGAGGGAGGGAGAGAGGGAGGGAGGGAGGGAGGGAGGGAGGGAGGGAGGAAGAGAAAATAACTTACCATTACTATGATGCTATGAGCACTTGGCATTTCCAAATTTTCTTTAATATTTGATTTCTGAAACATTAAAGGGTTATATGACTTTAATGTCTCACCTGTGTTGTTTTTCCCAATTTTTACCCTTTGCATGTGTATCATAGATTAAAAATCAGAGGCATTTTAGAGAATACGTAATCCAATCTCATTTTACAACCAAAGAAACTGGGTATCTGATTGTTGAAACTGACAGAGTGACAAAAGCAGGAGTTAAACATAGAACCTTTGTCACCAAAGCCAGGGACAAATAAGAGAAACAGCATTTTCTCAAGGGCTAAGTAGTGCAGTGGGTAGAATACTGGGCCTATAGTCAGGAAGATTTACCTTTCTGAGTTAAAATCCAGCCTTAGACACTTATTATCTGGATGACTCTGAGCAAGTCACTTCACTCTGTTTGCCTCCATTTTCTTATCTACCAAATGAGTTGGTGAAGGGAATAGCAAACCATTCCCATTTCTTTGTGAAGAAACCCCCACATGGGTTCCCATGAAGGGTCATTTAAAACTGAAATGACTAAAGAAAAGAATTGTTAGAATAGATTGGAACCCCATATTAGACTGACTCCAAGGCATTATTTAAATAGGTTTTATGTATTATTTGGGGCTATTCCAAGGGAGACTACAATCATGAGAGACACCATAGTCACAAAACTAGCAACTCAACAAAAAAAGGAGAAAAAACATTGCTAGGAGTTGAAGAAGCCCTTAACTCTATCTAGAAAATGAGATTGTCAGGTATTAGACAAGAGCCCTAACTCTATAGATACACAATAATAATGGACAGCTAACCCAATTTGCAAAGTGAACAAGCACTAACAATTATGTGAGACCTCAGTAAGAAGAAAATAATTAATTGCATTTGAACACTTAGTTTGATTGATTTGTACAATGAGAAATATTTGGTGGGTTCAAACAGTTGACCATTTATCCAGGAAAATAAAATTCTTTTAATTGTAATCACTTCCTTATATATGGAACAAAATAATTATATATATATATATACACACACATATATGTATATATGTGGGTACACATGTATACCTATGTAATCACTAAATGTGTAAACATGTATACGTATATTTATGCATGTATGCATACCTAGAGAGGGAATAAAAGCAGCTAAGTGGCACAATGGATAGAGTGCAGATGCTGAAATCAGAAAGACTCATCTTCCTCAGTTCAAATCTAGAATCAGATATTTACTAGCGAACTGATCCTGGGAAAGTCATTTAACTCCTTTGCCTCAGTTTATTCATCTACAAAATGATCTGGAGAAGGATCTAGCAAACCATACCAATATCTTTGCCAAGAATCCCAAATGGGATCACAAAGAGTCAGATGTGACTGAAACAACTGAAGAATAATACATATATATGTATATTTTAAGTAATATTGAAGTAAAAGAAGATACATATAAACTTGGGAACCCCCAGAACATTGAAAGGAAACTGTTCATTCAATATTTCACTGCTATAGAAAGTTCAATGGGATTTCTGTAATGGGATCTTTTTTTCCCTTTGTAGATGAATTTCCTAGAATTGCATAACTGGGATTTAACATGAAAACATTAGGCAAGACAGTTTCTCTTTGGTCATGCAATAGGCAAAACACAAAAACTGAAAATATGCTTATTCATTACCATAAGAATTATATAACTATCTGATCCATGATAGAGTGAGAAAGAAGCAACTCTCTTGTCTGCTTTTATACACTGTTTACTGTGAGACCTTTTTAGAATATAAATACACTATCAATTATCTAGCATTTTCTACCAATATCATCATCTTCTCCCTCCATATGTTCTTCCTCTAGGTGTCTAATGAGCTCCTACAGATGAAGGATGACAAGAGAATCTGTCTGAGGAATATTCTCAGCGATGATGGCATATGGAGAAGTTGTTTTTGAGTTCCTTTGCCATGATTCCTAGGCAGAATGGCAGGGACTACCTGACTGTGGATTTTAGAAGAAATCATTATCTTCACCTGTAAGCTCCACTGTATAATCTGATATACAACTTAGATTATTCTGCTAGCATCTCTGAACTGACAGTGGGAGGGGTTGTCTAGACAAAAAATATATGAACTGTAAAAACTGGAATAAACCCTTTCTGGTGCTTTTCATATACAGAAAAGATCTCAGTCATCAAGGATATTTTCTTAGCACCAAGGAAACCTTAACACTTCCCAAAGGAGATGCTGATATAACTGATTTACACCAATCTTCCTGGGAAGCTCTTGCATGCATTTATAAGACATTTCATGTTTCTAATTACTTAATAACCCAAGCATTTGAACATTATAGTTGTTCAGGGGTGGAGTGATATTATGTAAAAAGCTTAGCATCACAGATTCCCTGAGTTGTAAAGTACCTAAGAGACTGTGTAATCCAACCAGTATCTTCTTTTCTACAACATTTCCAACAAATGGGCCTCTAAGCCTCTATCTGATGACATGAAAAGGTGAAAAATGCGAGAACTATAAAGACAGTAGATTCTACTTTTAAATTTCATTTCTGCTATTAGGACATTGTTCTTTCTTATTGAGTAAATTAAAAAGCATTTTCTACCAACATCATCATCTTCTCCATCCATATGTTCTTCCTCTAGGTGTCTAAAGACAACATAACAGAATAGACGGCCTAACTTGGGGTCAAAATGAACTAAGTTAAGTTTGACTTCAGATTAGTTCTGAGTTTCTGGACAAATCACTTAAACCTCTAGTGCCTCAGGAAACAGTCTAGGACTACACATTGCAGAGGGATGGAACTGCATGGGTAAAGGGGAGTTTCTTCATCAGAGGTTCCTTATTTAAGTAAAAACCATAGCCCTGATCTATTGTATCATATTATGTCTTTAGAAAAAGGGATAGATTGTAGGCAGAGTCAAGATGGCGGCTTAGGAGAAGCAATAGTTCAGAGCTCTGAAAACCCTTCCTTACCGATTACAAACTAAATGCTCTTAGGGGACTCAAAATCAAACCTAACAATATGACAGAGTGGGGGAAGCCTCCTGCTGGACTCAGTTCAAAAGATATACCCCACAAAAGCCAGAATCTGGGCTTAGGGGGAAGGCAGAGGGAAGGTCCCAGGACCCCTCCCCCCCACCTAGAGTGCTAATCCTCCAGGGACAGCGGGAACCTCTGGGAAGGCAAAGGCACTGGTTCAGAGGGTGTACTTAGCAGGCGGGGCTGTGCCAGGCTCAAAGCATCAAACACAGGCAATGAGGAATCAGCTGGAGAGGGAGAGAAGAACTGGCTGCTGTAACAGTTAAAATTTAGGGGAGATGGGGAGACTGAGGCAGGTAGAAATGAGTTTCTCTCTGCAAGGAGTATTATATTTTTTAGAGGTTTATTAAAGGTTAAAGATTAAAGAATATATAAGTAAGAAACATGTGCCTAGGCCAGAGGCCTAGACAAAATAAACTCACATCACGCAAGAGACCGCCTGCTCCAAAACGGAAGTCCAAAAAGAGCCAAGAGCCCCTCAAAAGCCTTTGAATCAGTTTAAATCCCTTCTTGATCTCGGCCCAGGTGAGATTACAAGGCATTCTGGGGAAGTGGAGCAAAGGCTCATGGGGATTGTAGTCTTGTATTTGAGTCTATTTTTTACACTGCTTAGACAGGTCCACTGACACCCTCCATATAGCTCCAGTCTTCCAGGAGGTTTTGCCCTCAGGGCACATCTAGCAAATCCCAGTGGAACTTAATCCCATCAAAACTCTTCAGAGCTCAGGGAAGCCCAAATTCCAAGACCCCTCCCTCACTGACTGCTGGATAGTAATCCATTCAAAAGAGTGCAAAGGATGGGGATGCTCAGACTCTAACACTCCTCCCCCAGAGATTGCACTTAGAGATCTGACAAAGCTCCAAGAGGGGACATTGACAGAAAGCCCCAAAACCAACAATATGACAGGAGGAAGAGTACAAACGAATACGAGGAGGAAAAAAGGGGGAATTGTGAGCAAACAACAGAAAAAGAAGAAAGAAATTACAATTGTCAGCTTCTGCATAGGCAAGGAACCAAGGAAAAAATACATAGAAGGAGGCAAATAATAAAACAGAAATCCCAGTGAATTGGATACAGGCTTTGAAAGAACTCAAAATGAAATTCAGAACACAATTAAGAGAGGTTGAAGACAATTGGAAAAGAATTTAAAAATTAAGATAGGTTATCTGGAAACAGAAAATAGTGTCTTGAAAGCCAAAATCAACCAGCTTGAAAATGAGGCAAAGGAGATGAAAGATGAGGCAAAAAAGATGAAACATAAGGCAAAGAAGATGAAAAATGAGGCAAAGGAGATGAGGGATGAGGTAAAGAGAATAAAAGATGACCTCTAAAGAAAATCAGACCAGAAGGAGAAGGATGACCAAAAAATCCAGGGATGAAATCCAGTCTTTAAGAAGCAGAAAACAACAACTAGAATTAAGTGACCTCACAAGGCAGCAGGACACTATGAAACAAAATCAAAAGAATGAAAAAAATTGAGGAAAATATGAAGTATCTCATTCACAAAACAGAGGATTTAGAAAACTGTTTGAGGATAGACAATTTGAGAATCATTGGTCTACCAGAAGATCATGACAAAAAAAAAAAAAAGCCTGGACATAATACTAAAGGAAATTATTCAAGAAAACTGCTGCAATATTCTAGAATAAAAGGGAAAAGTGGAGACTGAAAGAATCCACAGATTACCTCCTGTACTTAATCCCCAACTGACAACATCCAGGAATGATATAGCCAAATTCAAGAACTATCAGACCAAAGAAAAGATATTACAAGCTGCCAAGAAGAATTCATTCAGATACCATGGAACCACACTGAGCATAATGCAGAATCTGGCTGCATCCACACTGAAGGACCGAAAGGCATGGAATATGATATCTCAGAAAGCAAGGGAATTAGGTCTACAACCAGGAATCAACTACCCAGTAAAACTGACTATATTCTTACAGGTGAAAGTATGGTCATTTAACAAATTAGAAGAATTCCAAAAATTTGTAAAGAAAAGACCAGACCTGAACAGAAAATTTGATGTCCAAGCACAGAACTCAAGAGAGTCATCAAAAGGTAATTAAAAGGGGGGAGGGGGGGAGAAAAACAAAACAAGAAAAAAAACCACTTTTTTAAAGAGACGCAATAAGTTAAAATGATATGTATCCATATAAGAAAAGAGGTCATTGTTAACCCTTAAAAATTGTTTTTTTTTTTTAAACCCTTACCTTTTGTCTTGGAGTCAATACTGTATATTGGCTCCAAGGCAGAAGAGTGGTAAGGGCTAGGCAATGGGGGTCAAGTGACTTGCCCAGGGTCACACAGCTAGGAAGTGGCTGAAGCCAGATTAGAACCTAGGACCTCCTGTCTCTAGGACTAGTTCTCAATTCACTGAGCTACCCAGCTGCCCACAAAAATTTTTATTTTCAAATGGGCAGCTAGAAGAGTTACACTTAGAAGGAACAGTGACAAACTGTATAGGATGAAATGACAAGAATAAATAGGTATATAGATATATGTATGCATAAATACATATACATATATATATATATACATACAACTAGAGCTAAAAAAGAGGTTAATACTAAAAAAATGGGAAAAGAAAGAAAAGGGAGTAAATTTATATGTCACAAAGAAGCTCATGCCGGGAGGGGGGAGAACATTAAAAAACTGGAAGTGTAAAGAGGTTGGAGTGAGGAAATATTCAACTTTTACATGCATTGAAATTGACCCAGAGAGGGAAAAAAAATTCAATACATTGGGGCATAGAATAGATTTGGGCCATATAGGGGAGTAGAAGGGCAAAAACACAGACAGATGTGGAGGGAAGCAGTACAAGGGAGGGAGAGGGTGGGGGTAGTTTTAGAAAGACTGCAAGGCAAATAAGGGGGGGAATAAGAAGGGAGGGGGTAAAAAGGGAAGTAAAATAAGGGTGTGAACTAGTTGCATAGACTAAAAACAAACATTGGTGTAGAAGGAAATATTGAAAGAAAAAAAAGGTAGAACTACAAGTAGAAATCAAAATACTGGGAAATACAAAGCTGATAATCAAAACTCTGAATGAGAATGAACTGAACTCACCCATAAAAAGCAAGCAAATAGCAGACTGGATTAGAATCCAAAACCCTACCATATTCTGTCTACAAGAAACACATTTGAGGAAGGTAAATATGCATAGGGTGAAAGTAAGAGGATGGAGCCAAATCTATTGGGCATCAATTGATAAAAAGAAGGCAGAAGTCTCAATCATGATATCTGATGAAGCCAAAGTAAAAATAAATCTAGTTAAAAGAGATAGGGAAGGTAATTGCATCCTGATAAAAGGCAGTATAGACATGGAGGAAATATCAGTACTTAACATATATGCACCAAATGGTTCACAATATGTATGCATCCAAATTTCTAAAGGAGAAACTAGTGGAGCTCAAGGATGAAATAGATAGAAAAACTATACTAGTGGGAGACATGAAACTTCCTCTATCTGAACTAGATAAAACAAACCAAAAAAATAAATAAGAAAGAGGTAAGAGAAGTGAATGAAATCTTAGAAAAATTAGAGTGAGTAGATATGTGGAGAAAAATAAATAGGGACAAAAAGGAATACACCTTTTTTCAGCAACACATAGTACATTCACAAAAATTGACCATGTATTAGGGCATAAAAACATTGAAAACAAGTATAAAAGAGCAGAAATAATGAATGCAATCTTCTCAAATCACAATGCCATGAAAATAATAATAATTAATGGCACATGTTGAGGTAAATCAAAAATTAATTAGAAATTAAACAATATGATTCTTTAAAACCAGTTAATCAAAGAACAAATCAAAGAAACAATTAATAACTTCATTGAAGAAAATGACACTGATGCAACATCCTTTCAAAACCTATGGGATGCAGCCAAAGTAGTACTCAGGGGGAAATTTATATCCTTGAGTTCATATATTAACAAATTAGGGAGGGCAGAGGTCAATGAATTGAGCATGAAAATTAAAAAAGCTAGAAAGTGAACAAATTAAAAATCCTCAGATAAAGACTAAATTAAAAAGATCCTAAAAATCAAAGGAAAAATTAATAAAATTGAAAGTCAAAGGACTATTGATTTAATAAATAAGACTGAATGCTGGTACTTTGAAAAAACAAATAAAATAAAGTACTGGTCAGTCTAATTATAAAAAAGGAAAGAAGAAAACAAACTGACAGTATCCAAGATGAAAAGGGAGACCTCATCTCTAATAAAGAGGAAATTAAGGCAATCATTGAAAACTATTATGCCCAATTATATGGCAATCTTGGTGATATGGATGAATACTTACAAAAATATAAATTGCCTAGATTAACAGAGGAAGAAATAGATTACCTAAAGAACCCCATATCCGAAAATGAAATTGAACAAGTCATCATAGAACGCCCTAAGAAAAAATCCTCAGATCCAGATAGATTCACAAATGAATTCTATCAAACATTCAAAGAACAACTAATCCCAATATTATACAAACTATTTGATAGAATAAGCCAAAAAGGAGTTCTACCAAATTCATTTTATGACACAAATATGGTACTGATCCCAAAGCCAGGCAGGTCAAAAACAGAGAAAGAAAACTATAGACCAATCTCCTTAATGAATATAGATACAAAAATCTTAAATAGGACACTAGCAAAAAGATTATAGCAAGTCATCACAAGGGTTATTCACTATGACCAGGTAGGATTCAAACCAGGAATGCAAGGATGGTTCAATATTAGGAAAACCATACATATAATTTATCATATCAACAAGCAAACCAAGAAAAAACATATGATTATTTCAATAGACGTAGAAAAAGCCTTTGACAAAATACAACACCTGTTCCTTTTGAAAACACTAGAAAGCATAGGAATAGAAGGGTCTTTCCTAAAAATAATAAACAGTAGCTATGTAAAACCATCAGCCAACATCATCTGCAATGGGGATAAACTAGATGTCTTCCCTATCAGATCAGGAGTGAAACAAGGATGCCCATTATCATCTCTATTATTTAACATTGCACTAGAAACACTAGCAGTGGCAATTAGAGAAGAAAAAGAAATTGAAGGTATTAAAATTGGTAATGAGGAGACCAAGTTATCACTCTTTGTGGATGATATGATAGTCTACTTAAAGAATCCTAGAGAATCAACCAAAAAGCTAGTCAAAATAATCAACGACTTTAGGAAAGTTGCAGGATACAAAATAAACCCACATAAGTCATCAGCATTTCATATATCTCCAACCCATTTCAGCAGCAAGTATTAGAAAGAGAAATTCCATTTAAAATCACCCTAGACAATATAAAATACTTATGAATCTATCCGCCGAGACAAACACAGGAAATATATGAATACAACTACAAAACACTCTCCACACAATTAAAACTAGATCTAAACAATTGGAAAAGCATTTGATTGCTTATGGGTGGGACGAGCTAACATAATAAAAATGACAATCCTACCCAAATTAATTTACCTATTTAGTGCCATACTCATTGAATTATCAAAAAACTTTTTTACTGAATTAAAAAAAAAAACATAAAGTTCATTTGGAAGAACAAAGGATCAAGGATATCCAGGGAAATCATGAAAAATAATATAGAGGAAGGAGGACTTGCTGTCCCAGATCTCAAAGTAAAGCAATGGTCATCAAAAGAATTTGGTACTGCCTAAGAGACAGAAAGGAGGATCAGTGGAGTAGACTTGGAGTAAATTACCTCAGCAAGACAGTCTATGTTAAAGTCCAAAGACCCCAGTTTGGGGGACCAAAACCCACTATTTGATAAAAACTGCTGGGAAAATTGGAAGAGAGTTTGTAAGAGATTAGGTTTGGATCAATATCTCACACCCTACACCAAGATAAACTCAGAATGAATGAATGACCTGAATATAAAGAAGGAAACTATAAGCAAATTAAGAGAATGCAGAATAGTATTGTTGTCAGATCTTTGGGAAAGGAAAGACTTTAAAACCAAGCGAGAGCTAGAAAAAATCATAACATGTAAAATCGATAATTTTGATTACATCAAATTAAAATGTTTTTGTATAAACAAAAATAATGCATCCAAAATTAGAAGGGAAGTAACAAAGTGGGAAACAATCTTTATTACAAATCCTCTGACAAAGGTCTAATTACTCAATTCTATAAAGAGCTAAACCAATTGTACAAAAAAATCAAGCCATTCTCCATTTGATAAATGGGCACAGGACATGAGTAGGGAACTTTCAGTCAAAGATATCAAAACTATTAAAAAGCACATGAAGAAGTGTTCTAAATCTCTTGTAATCAGAGAAATGCAAATCAAAACAACTCTGAGGTATCATCTCACACCTAGCTGATTGGCTAACATGACAGCAAAGGACAGTAATGAATGCTGGAGGGAATGTGGCAAAGTTGGGACATGAATGCATTGCTGGTGGAGTTGTGAATTGATCCAAGCATTCTGGAGGGCAATTTGGAACTATGCCCAAAGTGCACTAAAAGACTGTCTGCCCTTTGATCCAGCCACAGCACTGCTGGGTTTGTACCCCAGTGAGATAATAAGCAAAAAGACAGGTACAAAAGTATTCATAGCTGTGCTCTTTGTGGTAGCAAAAAAAAAAAAAAAATTGGAAAATGAGGGGATTCCCTTCAATTGGGGAATGGCTGAACAAATTGTGGTATATGTTGGTGATGGAATGCTATTGCGCTCAAAGGAATAATAAAGTGGAGAAATTCCATGGGGACTGGAACAACCTCCAGGAATTGATGCAGAATGAGAGGAGCAGAATGAGGAAAACATTATACATAGAGACTGATACACTGTGATACAATCGAATGTAATAGACTTCTCCATTAGTGGCAATGCAGTGATCCTGAACAACTAGGAGGAATCTATAAGAAAAACCACTATCCACATTTAGAGGAAACACTATGGGAGAAAAAACACTGAAGAAAAACAACTGCTTGAATACATGGTTTGAAGGGATAAGGTTGGGGATGTAGTTCATTTAGAACATACTAATTCAAACATCAACAATATGGAAATAGTTTCTGATTAAGGTCAGGAGTAATACCCAATGAAACTGTGCATTGGCTGTGGGAAGGGTGGGTTGAGGGGAGGGAGGGAAATAATGTGATTATTGTAACCAAGGATTAATGTTCTAAAGTGACTAAATAAACTAATTCAAAAGGAAAAAAACAAATAAACAAAAAAGAAAAAGGGATACTTTTTTTTTTAAGTCAAATATGAGCCAGTTCATGACCTCAAAGTTCTTTCATTCTATATATATTAGAAGCATAGCCAGGGGAAATAGTTTTTGTATGGGAAGTAAAAAAAAAATGGTAAGTAGAGCCATAACACAATTGCTTGTTACACTCTTTCCAGAAACAATGTGCAATGACTACACTGATTTAATTACTGTTCCCAGAGCCAAAAATGCCAAGCAAGAGATAGGAAGAGACAGAGCCAGAGAGAAGATATCTAGATTGGATGGATGGGAATAATTGTCTAGAGCAGATCACAGAGACATCCTTCCTTTACCTGCACTTCAGAGTCCCTTTCCTGCTTTAAGATGTAGCTTAAAACTTTTCTACTGCATTTGAATCCTAATTTGAATCCTAATGCACTTCCTCCCAAACTTCCTTATTTTCTATTTTGCATATATTTATATTTCTGAACATTACATTTATACAATATATGTATATATTTTATATGTGTTTTGCTCCTATGTAAACTCATTGTGATGATCAATGGTTTCATTCTTGGTACTTGTATCTCCAATACCTTCTATAGTTCTTGGCACAAGCTTAATAAATGTGATCATTGATTGACCAATCAACTCACCCTCACTCTTCAATCAAGATATCTTTGGCATTCAGGGAATGTTCCAAAATTTGAGTGGAAAGGAGTGGGGGAAAAGGAGAGACAGAGAGCCAAAGACAGAGAGAGAAAGGAAGAGGGAGGTGGGGGGAGTGGGTCTTCGGAATATTGATCCTCCTAAGGATACTATTCTAGGCAGAGAGGGAGGCAAATTACAAGGCAAATGTCAAGGTTTCAGGGTATATATCAATCCTAAACCTGCCTATCTCCAACTTCTCATTTCACCTAGTTCTGTCCTCTGAAACAAACAAATTGAATTCCTCTTACTTGGAACAATCTTGTAAGAATTTGAATGCAGTTATTGATATCCCCAATCTTCTTCTAAAGCTATCTTATTTCTTTTTCCATTGATAAATCTTCATACTACACATGTTGAATCTCTGAAGCATGGTTTAGTGATTATTCTACGAAACTTGAGGTCAAGGAGACCTGAGTTCAAATTCTCCCTTCAGTCTCATAATAGTTGGGTGATTCTAGGCAAGTCATTCTTTTTGTCTTTGAATTCCTAGTACTTAGCACAATGCCTGACTCATAACAAGAACTTAATAATGCTTATTGATTTGATTTGATTCAATCTCTCTGACTCAGTTTTCTCATCTTCACAATGAAGATGTAAATTACCAGCAACTTCCATTCCAACTCTAAATCTGTTCTAGATCTCTGGGGAGCATATGTTAACATAGAAAACCACAAATTTACATTTTTGGTTGCACTGTATTTCTATTTATTTTAACTAAACATCTCCTACTTACATTTTAATTTGTTTCAGAACACTTCAGGATCCACTTGCTGTGGACTGTAAATTGTGTGTTTGGCACCTCTATTCTAAAGGTAGTCAAAATAGAATACAGTGACACTATCACTTCCCTGTTTTTATATACTATATTTCTCTTAATAGACATTACCTTTTGGGGTTGTCATGAGGAACTTATTCTGAGTCTCCAAAGCCTAAAATGACATCTTTACCATTTCTATCCCTTCCCTTTCTCATTTTTCAGGATAAGAACCATTATTCCTATTTAATAGATGAGAAAATTATGGTTTTCCAATATTACTGACTTGTAAGACATGTCAGGCACAAAGCCAGATGCAGAATCAAGATTCTCTGTTTATTATTATTACATTATTTTGCATTGCTATAAAAATTCCAAAAATATAAGTAATGCTAAGAAAAGACCTGTCATTCCAGAAGAATTTCGTCTCATTTGAAAGGCATCCTATCTGTATTCTCATGAAGGGAATGACAGTTGATGGAGCTGACTGTGAACAAAAGTGACAAGATATATCCGAATCCACTCTGTTCAAATTTGGTTTATTGTTTAGTGAAGTAATCCCTAAAATTAAGGTATTGTACACCAGAGCTTCATTTTAATGCTGACCTCAGAATCTGTGCCATGGGATGGATTACAGGGAGTGGGTGTGAAAACCAAGCCCTTCTGGCACTAAACCACCATAGATGCACTTTCCATACCAAATTCTATAGATTGGCATGTTCTATTAATGGGAAAAATCTACTGTCTGTTCCTTTTTATTGTTGATATTGAGTATTTGAATTAGAAATGTTGTAATTGGATTTTTTAAACCACCTGTGAAGTAATTACCCGCAATCTATCTTTACCCTCTCTTTCCCAGTAAACCTATAAGAGACAGAAAGATCTAATACCTTTTCCTTTGCAACACTCTTAACAGCACTTGCTGAAATAGCTTCTAATAATGAGACCTTTAAAGGGGAAACATGGGTCATATTAAATCCCTACCACTAAATTGGAGTCATTTGTAACTGGCCACTATAAGAGGAAAGGCTGAATGTTTAGCCCAGGTTGAAGTGAGGTGGGTCAAAGGAGATTCACATCAGATTATTAGATCTATTACTGGAAATAGTTCCTCCACTAGAAATACTTAACTTTCAAAGATGCTGACATATGTCAATAGCTGTCATGATGTAACTGCAGAGAATTCAAATATTTCCAATATCACCTTTTAGAAAAAATCAGCACAAAAGAGAGGAAAGAGTCCATAAGAGACAAGCATTTTTTCAAAGGACCAACACAGGGGCCATTTGAAGGGCTGACTATTAAAGTGACAACAAATCCTTCTTGTGAACTCCACTGTAAATAACTGAAAATGATGATTTGGGTTCATTTACTAATACCATCAAAGACTGAATACAAGTTTTCCATTCAAGAAGGGAACTGCCAAGACTGACAGTTGTGATTAGGGAGTATTCTTTTTGTCTTTTAGCAATTAGAATTATGAGGTGTAATCCCATTGGATGGTTTAGCTGTGACAAAACCAAACTAAAAAAGATTAAGGCAGCATTCGCTGTACAAATCACAAGCATACATCGTTTACCATCACCTTGGCAAATAGCTGATAGCATTTCTGAACACGAGCCTTAAGACAGTGAATTAGTGAAAATGAATCTGTATTAAATGTGACTGTATGGTTTCTACATGAATAGGAATACATGTACAAAAATGTTCCAACACAAATATGCAAACATCCATGAATTTCATATCAGTGAGATAGATGTTGATGGGCAGAATGTGGAGATGGAAATCCAAAATTTCATTTTACTGGGATGATCGTACTAAACCTCATTGCTTTGAAATTCATAGTGTCACAACTCTTCTACAGAAGAGGGGAAGCTAGGTAGCACCAGACCTGGAATTGGGACAACTTGTATTCAAATATGGCCTCAGACACATCCTAGCTGCATGACCCTGGGCAAGTCATTTAACTCTGAATGCTCAACCTTTCCCCTCTTCTGTCTTAGAATTGTTGCTAAGACAGAAGGTAAGAATTATAAAAACAAACAATGCCTTGATTTTGCCTGCCATTTTCCAAACTGTCTAGAATACAAGATCATGCAGAATTTACCCTTTCAAGCTAGCAGACTAGCTATTGCAGCCCTATATATACTCAATGATCTACCAAAACCATACTCTCTGCTATACTCTGAGCCTGCCAGGATTTTTGAATCTCCAAATTTATTCACTTCTTCTGAAAGATCTTTCCTTCTCCAGCTCTGTTTGTTTGATTCCTACCCATTTGTTAACAATTGACTTACCTCCTGAATTCTCCATGAAAGCCATAAATGATTTCCCATACCAAAAGTAAAAGTTTCTTTTTTTGGGAAAAGCAAACCTTCACCCAGTACATGCAATATTCTAAATGCTAAATTTAGAATTAAAGGACCTTACTTCAAATGTTTCCTATGCTACCTATCTAGGTGACTTTGGAGAAATTCCTTCCCCTTTCTGGGACTCAGTTTTCTCATCTGTAAGGTAGAAGCTTTCAATAAGATGAGTTCTATGATTCCTTTTAACACTGACTTTCTAATATCTCATAATCTTTTATCCATTATTTTCATATATCTTATTTCTCCTACTAAATGATAAACCCCATGAGGACAGGAACATGTTAAAACTTTCTTTGAGCACTCTCAATGCCTAGTAGAAGATTCAATAAATAGCCATTAAATGAATATAGTAATTTATTGATTAAGACTATTAAACTTTGAAACAAAAACTGAAAGAGAAACATGTTTCCTTTCTATCTGTCATAGATTAATAGCAGCTATTTATCCAACACTTTGGGATTACAAACGACTTTTGTTCTTCATCTCATTTGATACTGAGAAGCAAATTTTATAATTAGATCACAGGGAAGAATACTGAAATATAGTACCAGATATAGCTACTTAATAAAGATTAATGACAAACAGGTAGCCAAGGGAAGGAGTGAGGGAAAAGTGAAGGGCATGAATGGTAAAAGATTTTTAGACTTTCTCTTCCCTCCCAAAAAACAGTAACCTTTCAGCTCATTCACACTAAACCCCAGACTGTAATACTAGGACATTAAAAAAATGCCTCACAGAGGAAGCCCAAACTAATGAGATTGAGTTATACAGTAAACTAAGTATCAGTGGTCTCTTAGAGTCACCTAGCAGCATTGACAATTGCTTGGATGACAGAACGCCCTCTAATCCCAAATGTGTGAAAGAATAAAGAACAGACAGCAAGGACTGTAGCACTGGCACAACAGTTATAATTGTTTTTTGACCTTCATTTTCAAAGAGGGCCAATGATATCATGGGGTGATGCTGACTTATGTATGAATTGAATTTAAGTGAGTTAGAGTGGCACAAAATCATCAGCATCATTTTTTCCTTCCAATCATCCATGTCCAGGAATAGGACAAAAGTAAGAATGACTGCCATTAGCCCATTATGCAGTGGATGACCTCAGCATCTTCCATGTCTGACCAAGATCTGAGTGTTCCATGGTTGCTACTTCAGTCACTCTTCATGGCCTTTGGAGCAAATCATTCTTATCTGCCCATTCCAGCAAAGGAAGTACATGCCTCAAAAAAGGGAAAGAATTTGGGGAAAAAGAAGTTTTATTGTTCATCCTTCATTTTTAAAGAGGACCGATGATATAATGAGTGATGTCTTGACTTTAAAGAAATACCAGAAAACTTAAAAATAAAATTTTTAAGCCTGAATTGGATTAAAGTGAGGCAGAGTTTCAGAGACTTCAGTCTCACTCTCTCCAAATCATCAAAGTGCAGTGGCAAGACAGAAGTCATGTTTATAACAAAAAGAAGGAATAAAACAGTTAAATCATAGAGAGATCAAAAAGGAGGAATTAATAAATATTTGAATATAGTAATTATACAAGAAAAAAAACTCAGTTGAAGTTTTGCAAGACATAGTGGCATGGAAATAGAGACATTTCAAGAAACTCCCAAATGGTTCACAAGAAAAGTCAAAGCATTAACTGAAAATATAAAAGAAATGAAGGAGAGCAGTTAGAATACTTAAAGAAGAAATCAGCAAATCTAACTAGAGACTAGAAAGTTCCAAAAAAAAAAAAAACAAAACAGATTCTTTCACAATTAAAATGACAAAGAAAAGAAAATCTAAGGATTTTATGGCTTCTAGAGGAAAAATGAAAAGAAATGTCAAAATACATATTTCAAGAAAATCCTGCAGAAAATCCCTCAAAATATTAGAAATAGAAAGCAAAATACATATCAACAGAGCCCACAAAACAGGAAGAAACCCCAAGTTGATTTGATAAACATCTGTCAAATTTCAGAAATATAAACTAGAATAGCACATTTTGTATGCAACAAGGAGGGAAAAAAAGAAAAGGGGCAAAATCCTTACATTGCTGGGAGTGGCAAATCATAGTAGGAATGGTTATCACATCTTTACAAGCAATCAAAGTAATAAATCGAATATGATATTCTGAAGTGTAAAGAAGAGAGGCTGATATCTCTACAAATGACACAGCTTGTAAGGATGAGCCTAAGAATATAGGAAATAATTGGACAGTTAGAAAAAGGCAATGAATCAAATCATTTCTTCAAAAGAACTCATAGGTTGTTAGAGTGGTAAAGATGTAAACTGATCAAAAGTAAAATAATCTCACATGACAAAAATATTGTTTGATTTCAAGTAACTATTCTTAGATAAACACTTCAGTATAGTAGAGGGGAAATCTTTTTGTTTTCCTATTTGAAAGAAAAACACCATTCTTATCATTTGAGTGATACTGAAGGAAGAAAATAAGAATTTATATAGTACCTACTATGTGCCAGGCTGCCAGGCTCTGGACTAAGCATTTTACAATATCTCTTTTGAGCTAGGAGATACCCTACTCATATCTACTTATCTATTCTATACATCTACTTGTTTGATTTGACATATGAGATATTTGTTAAGCATTTAACAGTATCTGGTACATTACCAGAGGAAAATGTCATTATTCTCCTTATCTTACAGTTGAGAAAACAGAGGCAGGATCACAAAACTTGTGTCTAAAATCAGACTTGAATTTAGATCTTCCTGACTATAGTTGTTGTTTAGTCATTTCAGTCATGTCCAACTCTTTATGAGTTTGGGGTTTCCTTGGCAAAGATACTTGAGTGGTTGTCATTTCCTTCTATAGTTCATTTTACATATCAGGAAACTGAGGCAAACAGGGTTTAGTGACTTGCCCAGGGTCACACAGCTAGTAAGCATTTGAGGTTGGACTTGAACTCAGGTCTTTCAGACTTCAGGTCTAGCATTTTAGCTATTTTCCACCTAGTTGCCCCTCTTGGGGATAGACTCAGTGTCTATTCATAGAGCCACCTACTCATTCCATTAACAAGTCTATGTGACTATTAATTTGTCAAAGAACAAGTGGAAGAAATGAATAAGTAGTTTATAAGAAAAAATACTATTCCTTCATTAGTATTATATGTAATTTATGAAGGAGTTTTGTATTGATGGGAAAGCAGGAGACCTAAGTAAAAGCTGATCAGGACTCAAACCAAAAAATCATTGAAAGGATTACTCCTGACTTTAGACTTTTTGGGAAATAAGTATATAGGCTAAAAGAGGAAGGGTGCATATTACAGAGGAGGTATAAGAACTGGACACAAAGAAGAGCGAATAAGAGCACTACCATGAAATGACAAAATAGAAGTGAAAGGAGGTGAGACGAGTCTTACCATGAACTTTTCTGGCTTGGTGGGGAAGGAAGAAATGGTGTAGACCCACCCTTTCAAAATCAACTTTTCCATGATAGTCATGCTTCTTGCTAATACCTCCTGCTAAAATGGAGTGAATGTTTGAGATCTCATGAAAACATGACTCAGAGAGAGTTGGACAGGAGTTCAGAGGTACAAAGGAAGGATGACATGACATCCAAAAGGATAACCAAGCACAGGCAAAGAGCAGGATAGATTCCCCCATATTAGAGTTATAGATCATTTCTTATCACAACCCACTACTTGAATCAAAAATTGACTTCATTTTTAATACTGCATTGGGAAACAGAGGATACATATATGAGCAAGGAGAGGATAAAACAAAAGGAAAAATTCAGAGACAGGGAAAGAGCCAGAAACAGATATAGAAACAGAAGCAGAGACAGAGAGGCAGACAGACAGAATTAGAGACAAAAAAATATAAACTTCAACTGAATTACCATTAAATCGGGTTAGAGAAAAGGGTAGATGGGGGGATGGATCTAGGTTAAGTTTAGTGTGGCCAAGACAAACCACAGAAATTAACTCCAGAGGGGGGCAGCTGGGTAGCTCAGTGGATTGCGATCCAGACCTAGAGACGGGAGGATCTAGGTTCAAATCTGGCCTCAGACACTTCCTAGCTGTGTGACCCTGGGCAAGTTACTTAACCCCCATTGCCTAGCCCTTACCACTCTTCTGCCTTGGAGCCAATACACAGTATTGACTCCGAGACAGAAGGTAAGGGTTTTAAAAAAAAAAGAAATTAACTCCAGATTTAAGTGAGTAGAAAAATGTGCACATATACTTAAAGGAAGAAAGCACAAATTTGATAGGTATAATTCTTAATGTATTGGATTAAGTCCTCCTATTAAAAAGAAAAAGAATTGAAGAATGGGTTTTAAATTTTTTTCACAATATGAAAAGACATTTAAAATTTTTATTTTTATATCCTCCTGTTCTCACCAAAGAAAAACTGATAAAAGAGAAATAAATAAGATACCATTTTACATATACACATTTCTTTTTTCTTTTTTTTGGCCTTCTCTTACACAGGCAGAGGGGAGTTAATTGGATATTTTAATGTAACAAATAAATAAAGGTAATTTTTTAAAAGCTAAAAACATAGGTGAAAATAAAATAAAACACAATCTTTGATGTTTGTCAACTGCTGAAAAGCAGGAATTGTGATTGTGATCTTAGATAAGATAACAAAATCGATATTGTCAAGTGGGACAGATAGGGTGGAAAAAGAAAAGAAGAGAAGACAACAAACAAAATTGTGCAATATCAGGTAAGTAATAAGATGGCCTGATTGGATGATTAGATGTGGTGGGAAAGTGAAACATGGTTTGCCACCAAAATCTGGGGCCAATTTTATATAGTGGATTAGGCAAATTAGCAATCATTTAGGTGCCAAGAAAAAATATTGGGCCCCAGAGTGTGAATTCCAAAGATGACTATATTAACCTCTCACACCAATGAGGTCCAATGAAAAGATTCATTTAAAAAAAATTAAGAAATCCTGCTCTAGACTGGGCAAGGAAGAAGGTGTATCTAAGGAATGTGATCTCTGACATTCAGAAAGTCAACCTAAAGAAGGAAGCATTTCATGAGAGGAAATGGCTCCTCTCTTGGGGAGAGAGGGAATAGGTCTTTCCACTCTCCCTCATGGTATTGTTCTGCAAGAAATGTATTTGTCCACTAGGGTATAGCCATTCAGTTAGGAAGCAAGTCCAGTGGCCCCAGAGGGACAATAAACCCAACAAAAACACTATACACAAGGGTAGCAACATGGGGAAACCATTGAAAAGGAAAGCATGTGTCACCTTGACCATTGAGGTGTCTCTCTACTAGTGAAATCTAGATGTGTGTCCTCTCTTCCCACAGACACTGTGCATATTTACTTGCAGAATGGTAAGTTCCTGATTTAGTGGGAAATGTTCTATTGTTACTGTTCTGAAAAAAAAATAACTGTTTTGAAATGAAAATGGTCTGGTGCTAACTATTAAAGGTAAATGCTCTGCTGGTGACTTGTGACCAACTATAGTTATAAGAGAATTGATCACAAAGTACTTTGAACCTACAGTAGTCATGCCCTTGAGAGACCCAATCTGTAAGTTCTACATGGAGGACTATCTCCAACATATAATGAAATGCCATATAATTATTTCAGTAGCTGCAGGGAAGGAGAGAATTGTTTGAGAAAATGAAAAGTTCATTCTTGTCAAGCTTCTGATAAAAAATATGGCTTTCAAATCATGAGACAATATTTGTTGCAAAGAATAGACACTACAAAATTTTGAAGTAAAATTAGAGGTAAAGCAAAGAAGCTCTCCTATCCCCAATATTATTTGAAACAATGCTAGAATTGCTAGCTAGAGCAAAAAGATAACACAATTAAAGCTACATCAAGGAGGAAAAAATATCTATTTGCAGATGACGTGATTATATCTTTAGAAAACCTCATAGAATTACTAAAGAAATTAAATAAAACAAGTAATAGCTTCAGCAAGGTAGAAGCTTACAAAAAAACAAACACAAAACTCATTAGCCTTCCTATATATTATACAAAAAGTTAGAAGTGAGAAAATTTCTTCCAACTAATTACAAAATTCATGAAATATCTTGGAGGTAACCTATGAAGGTATACTCATAATACATATCAATGCAACAACAAAGCAAGAAAGAGAAAGAAAGAGAGAGAGAGAGAGAGAGAGAGAGAGAGAGAGAGAGAGAGAGAGAGAGAGAGAGAGAGAGAGGAACAAAGGAGGGAGGAATGAAGGAAGGAAGGAAGGAAAGAAAGAAAGAAAGAAAGAAAGAAAGAAAGAAAGAAAGAAAGAAAGAAAGAGAAAGAAAGAAAGAAAGAAAGAAAGAAAGAAAGAAAGAAAGAAAGAAAGAAAGAAAGAAAGAAAGAAAGAAAGAAAGAAAGAAAGAAAGAAAGAAAGAAAGAAAGAAAGAAAGAAAGAAAGAAAGAAAGAAAGAAAGAAAGAAAGAAAGAAAGAAAGAAAGAAGGAAGGAAGGAAGGAAGGTATATTCAATATTATAAGGCAGACATCAAAACTATTTGGTTAAAAAACAGAAAGGCAAATCTATGGCAAATATTAGATAAGCAAGAAACAAGAAAATGAAAATAGTAATTTACTGATAAAATCAAAGATATAAGTTTTTGGAGGAAAGATTACCTGTTTTTTTTTTTTATTTATTTAGTCAATTTAGAACATTATTCCTTGGTTATAAAAATTAATTACTTCCCTAACTCCCTTCCCCCCACCGTTCCTGAAGGCAATGTGAAATTTCATTGGATATTACATATGTCCTTGGTCAAAACTTATTTCCATGTTGTTAGTGTTTGCACTATGATGTTCATTTAGAATAGAGTCTACATCCCCAACCATATACCCTCGACTCATGTATTGAAGCAGTTGTTTTTTCTTCTGTTTTTCAACTCCCACAGATTTTCTCTGTATGTGGATAGTGCTTTTTCTCTTAGATTGCTCCAAGTTGTTTGGATCACTGAATTGCCACTAATGGAGAAGTCCATTACATTCGATTATACACAGTGTATTGGTCTCAGTGTACAATGTTCTCCTGGTTGTGCTCCTTTTGCTCTGCATAAATTCCTGGAGGTCATTCCAATTCCTATGGAATTCCTCCAGTTTATAATTCCTTTGACCAAAATAGTATTCCATCACCAACATATACCACAATTTGTTCAGCCATTCCCCAATCGAAGGACATTCCCTCATTTTCCAATTTTTGCTACCACAAAGAGCGCAGCTATGAATATTCTTGTACAATTCTTTTTCCTTATTATCTCTTTGGGATACAAACTTAGCAGTGCTAAGGCTGGATCAAAGGGCATACAGACTTTTAGCTCCCTTTGGGCATAGTTCCAAATTGCCCTCCAGAATGGTTGGATCAATTCACAACTCCACCAGCAATGCCTTCATGTCCCAACATTACAAATCCCATCCAACATTCATTATGTTCCTTTGCTGTCATGTTAGCCAATCTGCTAAGTGTGAGGTGATACCTCCGAGTTGTTTTGATTTGCATTTCTCTAATGCAAATCAAAAGAGATTTAGAACACTCTTTCATGTGCTTATTAATAGTTTTCATTTCTTTAACTGAAAATTGCCTGTTCATGTCCCTTGCCCATTTATCAATTGGAGAATGACTTGATTTTTTTATACAACTGGTTTAGCTCTTTATAAATTTGAGTAATTAGACCTTTATCAGAGGTTTTTGTAATGATGATTGTTTCCCAATTTGTTGCTTCATTTTTAATTTTGGATGCATTAGTTTTGTTTGTACAAAAACCTTTTAATTTTATGTAACCAAAATTATTGAGTTTACATTTTGTAATTTTTTCTAGCTCTCGCTTGGTTTTAAAGTCTTTCCATTCCCAAAGATCTGACAAATATACTATTCTGTGTTGGCCTAATTTGCTTATAGTTTCCTTCTTTATATTCATGTCATTCACCAATTCTGGGTTTATCTTGGTGTAGGCTATGAGATTTTGATCCAAACCTAATCTCTCCCATACTGTCTTCCAATTTTTCCAGCAGTTTTTTTTTATCAAATAGCGGGTTTTGATCCAAAAATTATTTGGGTTTATCATAGACTGTCTTGCTGAGGTCATTTACCCTGTCTACTCCACTGATCCTCATTTCTGTCTCTTAGCCAGTACCAAATTGTTTTGATGACCACTGCTTTATAATATACTTTGAGATCTGGGAGAGCAAGTCCTCCTTCCTTTGCATTTTTTTTTTCATGATTTCCCTGGATATCCTTGATCTTTTGTTCTTCCAAATGAATTTTGTTATTTTTTTTCTAATTCAGTAAAAAGGTTTTTTGGTAGTTCAATGGGTAAGGCACTGAATGAGTAAATTAATTTGGGTAGGATTGTCATTTTTATTATGTTAGCATGTCCCACACATGAGCAATCAATGTTTTTTCCAACTGTTTAGAACTAGTTTTAATTGTGTGGAGAGTGTTTTGTAGTTCTATTCGTATAGTTCCTGTGTTTGTCTCAGCAGATAGATTCCTAAGGATTTTATATTGTCTAGGGTGATTTTAAATGAAATTTCCCTTTCTAATTCTTGCTGCTGAGATGGATTGGAGATACATAGAAATGCTGATGACTTATGAGGGTTTATTTTGTATCCTGAAACTTTGCTAAAGTTGATTGTTTCAACTAGCTTTTTGGTTGATTCTCTAGGATTCTTTAAATAGACCATCATATCATCCGCAGAGTTATAGCTTGGTCTCCTCATTGCCAATTTTAATACCTTCAATTTCTTTTCCTACTCTAATTGCTACTGCTAGTGTTTCTAGTACAATGTTAAATAATAAAGGTGATAATGGGCATCCTTGTTTCCCTCCTAATCTTATTGGGAAGGCTTCTAGTTTATCCCAATTGCAGATGATGTTTGCTGATGGTTTTAGATATATACTGTTTATTATTTTTAGGAAAGGCCCTTCTATTCATATACTTTCTACTGTTTTCAATAGGAAGGGTATTGCATTTTATCAAAGGCTTTTTCTGCATCTTTTGAGATAATCATGTGATTTTTTTGGTTTGCTTGTTGATATGGTCAAATGTATGGATAGTTTTCCTAATTTTGAATGATCCTTGACTTCCTGGTATGAATCCTACCTGATCATAGTGAATAACCCTTGTGATGACTTGCTGGCATCGTTTTGCTTGTATCCTATTAATGATTTTTGCTTCTATATTCATTATGGAGAGTGGTCTATAGTTTTCTTTCTCTGTTTTTGACATGCCTGGCTATGGGATCAGTACCATGTTTGTGTCATAAAATGAATTTGGTAGAACTCCTTCTTGGCTTATTCTGTCAAATAGTTTGTATAATATTGGGATTAGTTGTTCTTTGAATGTTTGATAGAATTCATTTGTGAATCCACCTGGACCTGGGGATTTTTTCTTAAGGAGTTCCGTGATGGCTTGTTCAATTTCTTTTTCTGATGTGGTGTTGTTTACGTAATTTGTTTCTTCCTCTGTTAGTCTAGGCAACTCATATTTTTGTAAATATTCATCCATATCACATAGATTGCTATATTTGTTACCATATAATTGGGCATAGTTGTTTTTAATGATTGCTTTAATTTCCTCTTCATTACAGGTAAGGTCTCCCTCTTCATTTTGGATACTGTCAATTTGGTTTTCTTTTTTTCTTTTTTTTTTTAATTAGACTGACCAGTACTTTGTATATTTTATTTGATTTTTCAAAGTACCATGTTCTAGTCGTATTTATTAAATCAATTGTCCTTTGACTTTCAATTTTATCAATTTATCCTTTGATTTTTAGGATCTTTAATATAGTCTTCATCTGAGGATTTTTAATTTGTTCACTTTCTAGTTTTTTAATTTCCATGCCAAATTCGTTAACTTCTGTCCTCCCTAATTTGTTAATATATGAACTCAAGATATAAATATTCCTCTGAGTACTACTTTGGCTGCATCCCATAGGTTTTGAAAGGATGTCACATCATTGTCATTTTCTTCAGTGAAGTTATTAATTGTTTCTATGATTTGATCTTTAACCAGTTTTGGAGAATCATATTGTTTAATTTCCAATTAATTTTTTTATTTACCTCTCCATGTACCCTTACTAATTATTATTTTCATTGCATTGTGATATAAGACAATTGCATTTGTTATTTCTGCTCTTTTGCACTTGTTTGCAATGTTTTTATGCCCTAATACATGGTCAATTTTTGTGAATGTACCATGTGCTGCTGAAAAGAAGATGTATTCCTTTTTGTCGCTATTTATTTTTCTCCACATGTCTACTCTAATTGTTCTAAGATTTCATTCATTTCTCTTACCTCTTTCTTATTTATTTTTTGGTTTCATTTATCTAGTTCTGATAGAGGAAGGTTCATGTCTCCTACTAGTATAGTTTTTCTATTTCATCCTTGAGCTGCACTAGTTTTTCCTTTAGAAATTTGGATGCTATGCCATTTGGTGCATACATGTTGAGTACTGATATTTCTTTATTGTCTATAATGCCTTTTATCAGCATGTAACTACCCTCCCTATCTCTTTTAACTAGATTTATTTTTACTTTGGCTTTGTCAGATATCATGATTGTGACTCCTGCCTTCTTTTTATCAGTTGATGCCCAATAGATTTGGCTCCATCATCTTACTTTCACACTATGCGTACCTACCTTCCTTATGTGTGTTTCTTGTAGACAGCATATTGTAGGGTTTGGGATTTTAATCCACTCTGCTATATGCTTGCATTTTACTGGTAAATTCATTCCATTTATATTCAGAGATATGATTATTAGCTGTGTATTTCCCAGCATTTTGATTTCAACTCCTGGTCCTGCCTTTTCTTCTTTCAGTATTTCCTTCTACACAAATGTTTGTTTTTAATCAGTCCCCCTCGTTCCCCCCCCCTTATTTTACTTCCCTTTCTAACCACTTCCCTTCTTATTCCCTCCCTTATATTCCCCTGTAGTCTTTTTAAAATCCCCCCCACCCTGTCCCTCCCTTGTACTGCTTCCCTCCCCACCAGTCCGTTGTTTACCCTTCTACTCCCCCTTAGGGCACAAATCTATCCTCTGCCCCCAATGGATTGGATTATTCTTCCCTCTTTGGGTCAATTTCAAGGTACGTAAGAGTTGAGTATTTCCAATCTCCGTCCTCTTTACCCTTCCAGTGTATTGATGTTTTCCCCCCTCTTTCCATTTGCTTCTTTGTGATGTATCCCTTCAGTTTCTTTTCCCATTTCTTTTAGTATTAACTTCTTCTTTTAGCTTTATTTGTATATGTATATGTATATGTATATACATATATACACCCACATATATATGTATTTATGCATATATATGTGGGTGTATATATATATACATATATATATATACATATTTATGTCTTGTCATTTCATCTTATACAGTTTGTCACTACTCCCTCTAAGTGTACTTCTTCTAGCTACCCGGGTGATATAATAATTTTTAAGAGTTACCAATGACCTCTTTTCTTATATAGATACATATTATTTTAACTCATTGGGTCTCTAAAAAAAGTTTTTTTTTTCTTTCTTCCATCTTTTTAAATTATCTTTTGATGATTCTCTTGAGTTCTGTGCTTGGGCACTGAATATTCCATTCAGGTCTGGTCTTTTTTTTACAAATGCTTAGAATTCTTCTATTTTGTTAAATGACCATACTTTCTCCTGTAAGAATATAGTCAGTTTTGCTGTGTAGTTGATTCTTGGTTGTAGACCTAGTTCCCTTGCTTTCCAGAATATCATATTCCATGCCTTTCGGTCCTTCAGTGTAGATTTAGCCAGTTCCTGTGTTATTGTCATTGTGGTTCTGTGGTATCTGAATGACTTCTTCTTAGCAAATTGTAATACTTTTTCCTTGGTGATAGTTCTTAAATTTGGCTGTAATGTTCCTGTGTGTTGTCAGTTGGGGATTAAGTCTGTGGATTCTTTCAATCTCCACTTTTCCCTCTTTTTCTAGAATATTGGAGCAGTTTTCTTGATAATTTCCTGTAGTATGCTGTCCAGGATTTTTCTTTTGTCATAGTCTTCTGGTAGACCAATGATTCTTAAATTGACTCTCCTCGAACAATTTTCTAAATCTTTTGTTTTGTGAATGAGATGCTTCATATTTTCCTCAATTTTTTCATTTTTTTTGTAGTGTCTTTCTGCCTTGTGAAGTCACTTGATTCTAGTTGTTATATTCTGGTTCTTAAAGACTAGATTTCAACCCTGGCTTTTTGGTCACACTTCTTTTTCTGGTCTGATTTTCTTTGGAAGTCATTTTTCATCCTCTTTACTTCATCTTTCATCTCCCTTGCCTCATATTTCATCTCTTTTGCCTCATTTTCAAGCTGACTGATTTTGGCTTTCAAGAGACTATTTTCTCACTTTAGTTCAACGTGCCTGTTTCCAGATGACTTATCTTAGTTTTTAAGTTCTTTTCCCAATTGTCTTCAGCCTCTCTTAATTGTGTTTTGAATTGTATTTTGAGTTCTTCCAAAGCCTGTATCCAATTCTCTAGGTTTTCTGTTTTATTGGATGGTGTTCCCTCCTCCTTCTCTGTTCCGTTTTCATTGACTGTATAGAAACTGTCGATTGTAATTTTTTTTTCTTTTTCTATTGCTTGCTCATATTTACCCTTCTTTACTCCTTGCAGTTATCTGTGCTCTTGCTCCTCTCATTTTTTTTTTTTGGTTTTGGGCTTTTCTGTTAGTCTTCCCTCTTGGAGTTTTGTCAGCAAATCTCTCAGTGTAGTCTGTGGTGGATAGGCATTGGAGTTTTTGCTTCCCCGCTGCCTGGTAGCTTTAATTGTATTAATGTCCAAGGGTGTGTATGGGAGTGGTGTTGGAGCTTGAGCTTCCCTGCCCTCTTAAGACTTTTGATGGGATTAAGTGCAGCTGGTTGGATGTGCCCTGAGGCCAAAACCTCCTGGAATGCTGGAGCAATATGGAGGGTCTCAGCTGCTGCAACTAGGCTGCCACCTCTGTGCTCCTACTTTAACTCCTTCCCCACCACCTATGTTCAACGCTCTGAGCCTGGCACAGCTTTGCCCGCAATGTACTCCCTCCAGACCAGTACCTTTGCCCACCCAGAGCTTCCAGCTACAGCTAGAGGGTTAGTGCTCTAGGTGGGGGAGGGGTCCTAGGACCTTCCTTTTCCCTTCCCCTTAAACATGAGTGTTCTTGATTTCTGGCTTTTGGGGGGTATACCTTTTGGATTGAGTCTAGCAGGAGAGTTCCTAGGCTCTGTCTTGTTGTTAGGTTTGATTTTCAGTCCGCTAGAAGCATTTAGTTTGTAATTGGTAAGGAAGGGTTTTCAGAGGTCTGACCTTTCGCTGCCTCTATGCTGCCATCTTGACTCTGCCTCTCGAAAGATTACCTTTTTGACCAAAATGTATAGTAATACTTGGAAGAAGTTTAGTGAAAATTAAATTCTGATAAGTAATTCTAAACCTAAGGTCTATTGAGTTATTATTTTTGTTTAGTGCTCCAAATGCCATATTTCAATATGATTAGTTTTCTTTGTAATACGTATTTTATCTTATTTTTAAATTATTCTTTTGAGAAGGGGACAATGGACTTTTACTAGACTTCCAGAGGAAGTCCAAAATACACAAAAAAAAGGTTAAGAATATTAGGCTTAGATCAATATTCTAATTTTATACAATAAGCTCAACAAAAATAGAGATCTAAATAGAAGTCATTCCATAAGAGTTAAAAGAAAATAACATCAAGTACTTTTATAACCATGTTTAAGGGGACACTTCTTATGCAAATAAGAGTAGAAGAACCCAGAAGTAATAAAATAGATCACTTTGATTAAATAATATTTAAAACATCTGCATTAATCAAAATATTGGAAAAAGAGTACAATGGAAAAATATTTATATTAAACATCAATGACAAAATCTAACATCTGAGATATATTAGGAACTGACACATAATATATGAAGTTATTTCTCAATAGGTAAGTGGGAAAAAGACATAAAAATTGTTTTCAAATGAAGAATTACAAACTGTTAATAAGCATAGAATAATATGCTCCAGATCACTGGTAAGAGAAATAGAAATTAAGATAACTGAGATTTCTCTTCACAAGAGACAAATTGATAAAGATGATGAAAAATAAGTTGAGTGCATACTTAAGTAGCTGTGGGCATTCACTCTTATTAGAACTAGGCATTAGTAAATAATTCTGACATCAATTTAGAATTATAAAAATTCCTACGAAGAGGTTGGCTGACCATACGAACCCCTGGGGTTTTTAGTTATTCCTAGTTTAGGAAAATAGAAAATCAACTCAAGATCAACCCTCAGAGTGGTAGAGATTTCTCAGATCACCAGAAAACATGTATTAAGTGTCTACTATGTACTAGGCTCTATTTTAAGCACTAACACATAATGAGATTTTTGGAACTCTTGAGAACTAAAAAGGAGAGTTGGCAGCAGTTATATAGCATCAATACATGCCTGGCAGAAGTCAGTGTCTACCAAATCTATAGTTTCCTTCCCTAGAACAAGAGAGATGGAGTTGTGTTTTTATGGTATGTACTCTGTCCAGTAACAAGGCAGTTCCTCCATGCCTCCAGCCTCGCTTCCATTTACTTGTGTGTTTTAATCTGCTGTATTTAATATTATTTGCCATGAACCTTTGTGGCTTATCCTGTCCTTAGGTTGCCAGGTGTCCCTTTGTGTGCAGCCTGAGGACACAATAGGAACCACACAAGGCTCATTGTTAGAGAAAGATGTGCTCTTTACCTGAGGGGCATGAATATGAACCATTTCATAATCGGCATTCTCAGTGCAGAATTACTATGAATGTTGTTTCTGTTTTATAAATTGACCTCAGATTCAAGACAAGATTATAGTTAAACAAGAAAAGGGACTTAATTGGTCATTTTTTTTGATGCAGAAATCTGATACCCCAAGGAATCAAAAATGTCTAAAACAGGGTCTCCCAGAAATCTTAATGTTATCCAAACTGCTTATGTTATTAGAGCTTAAAAGTATATCAAGACTTTTGGGATGCCCTGTATATACCAAAGTAGTCAAAGCCATCTTTATAGTAGCAAAGAACTGAAACAAAGAAGGTGCTCTTCAATTAAGAATATCTGAAATATATTTTCCATGTACTGGAATATTGTTATACAATAAGAAATGATAAATAAGAGGAATTTATATTAAAATGGGAAGAGTTGTTTTAACTGATAGAGAAAAAGTCATCAAAATTATTATTATAAATGAAAAGATTATTACAACCAGTGAAAATCCTGAAAAACAGATAATTCAAAATGTTCCTTACTCATGACAGAGAGATAGGGGTGTCTAGGAGAAAACGTAGTGCATGTTCTCCAATGTAATTGCCACATCAGATTTTTTTTTTTGCTTAATTGCTTTTCCTTCACACAATATAGAGTTCATGTGGAAGGATAGGGCTTTTTTCTCCCTAGTAATGATTATGACATAAAGAGAAAAGCTATCAATAAAATAAACTTAGTGGAGAAAAAACAGCACTAGTTAATAACTGTAATGTCTATTTCTTATCATAACAAGTCATAATTGTGTATGATTACATTTAGCTCCAATAAGGAGTTCATTGAAGAAAATGAATCATAATCAGCTTGCCTTTGAACCTCTGGGGTGGTTTCCCAGTTCTTCTCTACCAAGCCATCTCAAAACAAACATTAGATTCAAGCATTTAAGGAAAAAACCACGTAACAAACACTGCACTTTGGCAATAGACTTCTATAGAAAATAAAGCTGTCATAGTCTTATGTGAAAAATATGGAAACTATAAACTTCAATAGGATTCTCAGAAATCAACCTCTTACTACCTTATATTCTAATAAGAGAAGCTAGCTACTGGGACTTAATAGCACTTTATTTTTTTTAAGTCAGTGTTATGCATATTTCATCTTTCTTCCCATCAACCAAATTATAAAACATAACTATTTCCAACATCTTAAGCCAATTTCAAAGAAAAGTCTATACTACATATTTTCGGTAAGAACACAACATTCTTATTGCCAAGAGATGTGGACCTAGAAAGATAGTACTAAATCTGCTCCAATTGTTTCCTTAGAAAACAGCAAATTAAATACCATAACCCTACAAAGTGGTGGAACTTGTCATGGATTTTAATTAAGCAACTATTTAAATAATTATGCCAGGAATAATGTTAGTGTGAAGATTTTCCTAAGTAGAAAGAGAAAGAGGCATCAGGATTGCACAATGGTTAGAGTAATTGAAGTCAGAAAACTCTGAGTTTGTATCTGGTCTTAGACATTTATTAGTAGTGTTACCCTGGGCCAGTCACTTAACCTCTCTCTTCCTGCTTCATTTTCCTCATCTGCAAAATGGAGGTAATGATGGCATCTACCTCCCATGGTGACTATGATAAACTGAAATAATATTTGTAAAGCTCCTTGCTAACTTTGAAGGATTATATAAAAACGAGTTCTTATTAGAGACAGAAAATTATTAGAATAGAAGAAGAGAAAACATATCCCCCAAATGTACATTCAAGAAGGGGAGTCTATTTTATATCACAATTTTATTCACTTTTTCTGAATAATTCACAACATTAATCTACTGGCAATAATCTAGTTAGAATATCTGAAAATCCATTTATTTTCACCTATTGATATGCATGTGTTACACTTGTATATAATACAGAATTTCCAGTGTTGGTTTCAAGAAGAGCCAAAGGAAACAATATGGAGAAGCATGAAGCAGAATTAAGATCAAATTGAGGCCAAATTCATAGCCTACAAAATAACATAGCTTTCACTTTGCATTGTTCCAAAAAAAGGAATGATCCTTTAAAAGATGTTCTCCCCTTCCAACTCCCATGTCTTTCTGCCCAGTTCTATACATTTTATTGAAAAAAGTATTCAGAGCCAGTTAGCTGGTTCTAGAAACAACTCCTAATTAAAATGGAGGCAGATACACGTCTCTTTCCCCAGAAATGTTGATGGTGTGCAATATTCTTCAGTATGATGCTAGAAGTCTATATCTCCAATTTAGCTTCCAATAATGGTTACATTTTACCTCTCCTGGACAATAAAACAGCAGAGGTAATGAATTGGTCTTGGAAGAGTGTTGCATATAGTGAATTACCAAAGCACTCCAAGGTGCACATCCATCATGGAACCCAATTTATGTCTAATTGGCCATGTCAATGAGTTGTAAAAATAAAAAGATTTCCCTGCTTCTCCAGCATATTGATGCCTCATGCCAGCTGCTTGAATGAGTTTGACCACACAATTATTTTCAATAGGCCTGCATCTGTACAATCTTCATGTTTGTTTACAAAATAAAAGTACTGAAGTCCCACCCTTCTCTTCATCCCCACCTGCAGGATCATGTAGTCAATTGGTACAGATCAGGAATGCAATGTCCATTCTCCTCTGCTTCCATGTTACAAGTGGAATATAGTAAATGCAGTATAAAATTATACATTCTGTAATAACTTAGAAAACAAGTTCATAGATGTTTAAGGCTTTTTAAATATTCAGAAGACATTTTTGTGGAACAGCAAATCACAAATTCAAAAGCTAGCCACTAAAATGCAGGGAAAAAAAATACTGGCCTAGGAAATGGTTTGAATTGGATAACTGTAAGCAAATATTTGTGAACTGAAGCCTGGGAGAAGTGAACCCTTTCCTCTATTAACAGACAGATTTAGCAAACAAATACGTAAGCATCCAGAACACCACTTTTGTTCAAGTCAGAGATAGTCTTTTGAAAAAAAAGAAAAGAAGAGGAGAGACAAAGGAAAATGAAAAGGAGTTTTAAATGAACATTTTCTAAGTTCAGCATTATAAAACTGGCATGCATCCCTGGAAATTTTCAAAAATCAGGACTACTTAACATTAGTGACTGCTTATTTCTGATTGGTGGAAATTGGGGGAAGAATAGCACATTATGGAACCAAAGCACATAACACGTTTTGGGGAAGGAAAAAAAGAAACCTGACAAGAGATGTTTTAAAGGTACAAAATATCTTATAATAAACATGGTACTCCAGCTCTGACCACTACTTATTTAATTGACAAAGAGCTAGCAGAGTACATTTGCCTTTTGGGAAGGAAAGGTGTTAGCTTTTCTACACATTTTTATATGATTGATGTATGAGATAACTATTACTTGCCAACAATCATCATTAACAATAGATATATATATATGTATATATTTCCATTCCTATAACAAAAGCAACTTTAGGATGTTAAAATATGTAGGCTTTTAGAGCTCCAAGATTAGGATACAAATCAAAATGTCCAAAGGTATGCCATGCCAGAGGACAAGTTCTACAGAAGAAATATTATTAAAGCTGAGAGCAGTCCCACCAGCCAATGAAACAGAAGGCCCAGGAGCATAGACAAGCCAGTGTTTTGTAGTCTGCTTTCAGTAACCAGAAAAGCAATCACATCTGCAGCCAAGAACCCAAGAGTTTAGTGTCTCTTCCATCACCTGGGAAGATATCAGCTCCTTGGACTGCAACTTCAAATTCTTCTAGCATGTTCAATTTACAAGTGCAAACAGTTTAACCTCATTGAGAGCTTCATAATACAGAAAGAAGTTCATGTTTGACTCTGGAGAAGTTTTGCTCTTAAAGGGTTGTTCATTGCAAGCCAAGAATCCATTGGGAAGAATGTGAGGATGCTACCAAAGGGCACAATCCCCACAGTATAAAATGCTTCCTTCTGGTTGATCTCAGTAATTCATTCCAGACATGGGTATGTTTAATGTCCTTAGTCTTAAAATTGGCATGATTTGTCCTCAGCTAATGGGTTACCTGCAAAGGAAAGAGAAAACATGATCAGCATTTCATCAGCAAGCAATAGAAGCCTATAAGCAGCTGAATATAAAATAAAGCCAAAATTACTGGAATGGAAGAGGGTCAGAGAATATTCAAGAACTTGAATTTCAAAGTTCTGAAAGATTCTCTTTCAAACCAATTCAATAAGCCTAACGTATATGGAAACATCGATAGAGAGCTCTTCAAGATATTTATTTACCATTGAAACCAGACTGCCTGTAGAGTCAAAGTGAGCAATCTTTCTCAGTCACTCAGATGGCCCCAACTTTGGCCTGACTAAAGGGACTGGCTGTCCTAACATCTTCAGAAGACTTGAAATAATTTTGCAACCATTTTCCATTCTCAGATCATACTAAAGAGGAGTACAGGTTAAAGACATCTGAAGATATTACATAACATAAAATGAAGTTTATCTGGGCATATACTCTTTTTTGGAAGGCTCCTAAATCTTCTCCACCATTGACAGCAGAGGAGGCAATACTGAACTATCATTCTATTTTTACCTGCTCCCTAACACAATTTAAAAGGGGAATTTCAAACTGTACCATCCCATTCCTTCATTCTTGAAGTGTCTTGTATGATCCCAACTATATTTTAGATTTTTTTAATCATTCAAAAATACAAACAGCAGAATTTTAGGAAAAAAAAAAACAACGCATGCACAAGTATGAATGTTTACCCTATTTTTCACACTACCCAGAGGTTATAAACTACAGTTAGAGGCAATTGGAGGAGACATTTCATAGACTATAGGCTATACCTAGGAAGATCTTAAAATGTGAAGACTATGTTGGGAGAGGGTGAAGAGTAAAGGTAAAGGAGAAAGAGAGAGAGAGCGAGAGAGGAGAGAATATTTCTGACATTTATATGTCTACAATTAACACCTTCATCCTTTGATATGATGTCAGGAAAAGACAATGAGAACAAACAAAATACTATAAACAGAACCCTGGCTTTAGGCTCAGAAGACCTATGCTTTAATCTCAATTCTGTCATTTAATAGATATGTTACTTTGGGCAAGTCTCTTCCACCCTCTAGGTCTCAGTTTTCTCCTCTATAAAAGAAGCAAATCCTTAAGGTCTTTGCTAGCTCTGACATTCTGATTCTATAACCATTGAAATCCAATAATTATAATTAGATAGGATGCCTTTATCTTTTAAAAAAATGGAGTATGTTATTTTCCTTTAGAATTAAAACTTTCATTAGCAAAAAAAAATGTGTTAATGGGCAAAACAGAAATGTTGGTAACAAGCAATTAGAAGTATAGATTCAAACTGAATTTTCCAAATGCTTATCTAGAATAATACTTAAAAATAAAGAAATGAATCTGTGATCTATATGTTCTAGATATAGTTTGTTATAAAGAAAGGCCAACTTATTTTTAGTCATTAGAAAGGAAATTGCTATTGACACATCTGAAATGTCTTCCTCCTACTTTTGCAGTGATGGGAAGATCTTAGAAATACTTGCATACAAGAGTTGAAAGGGGGGCATCTGATGTACAGATCATATATGTACTGATATTCAGAAACACTTACAGAAAAAATATGATGGCTCACTTATTCATATGAATTGAATTGTAGTGATAAAAATGAAAGTTAAAGGACAGAGAGAAATGAGTGAGTCACCTATAACAATATCTGGAACCATATATTTATTCTATAGCTTTTTAATTTTAGTTCATCAAGATTATTCACATTCTTCATTCTGTCCTTTAATGAAGTCTTTCTACACAATTGTGATGGAATTGCTCCTGGATGGACCTCAATAGGACTTTAAGGACTAAACCTGAAGATTCACACATTTCAACAGGAGAGTTTCCCAAGGCTGCTACTAATTGTTGACCAGTGATCTAAATCTGGAAATGCCATTTTCTGATTGACCCACTTCACAGTAAATATCCATTGTAATTGCTCAGATTTTCAGAACTACCTTTTTGAAACATTCTCTTTTAAGGTAGGGGAAAATCAGCAAATATTAGAGTCACATATCCTCAAATTAGACTTGTATGTAATGTTAGAACTGGAAGAAAATGGAATGAAAAAATAGATAGTGGGATGAACCTTCCTGAGAAAAAACAGGTATGGAAACATGAAAAGCACAGCCAAGCCTTCTTATTATGGCAACTATTTACACTGTATTCTTTGTTCATGTCTCCATCTTTGATGGAGATTGGCTTCATGTTGTTTATGAAAAAGCCAAATCGTGATTCCCTCAGTTATCGATTTGTTTTTTCTCTGTAATATAACATTCAAAGAATTTGACTTTCTAAGTTAAATCACAGAATAATAGACTAAGTAATCAATAACATAACATGTGCTGCATTTTCTCTTATAATTGCTTTAAAATATTTTATTTACACTATACAAGAACATGCTATTGTTATTCTGCCTTGGGAGCAGAAGGGAGAGATAAGTGACATTATATTCTCTACTCCTATTTCTAGTGGAAACAACTTATCTGCTTAATCATAGATTGTCTAGCATATTGGATGTGGTATGGATGAGATAGAGATCATTCTTCATGTAAGTGAAAGTGTTTTTCATGTAAATCTTAAGCATGACTGTCAAATGGAAGGAGAGTCAAAAGAAGTAAACAAAAGCACACTACTGGGCATATTTTACAGGGAGGATACAGTTATGGAAGAGAGATGAACACTAACCAATAAGTCTCCATTTTCAATCAAGCCTAAGTAAATCATTCAACCATCAGCACAAACCCTACACTGAACCTCCAGAATCAGAGCCTTTGGAACTCTAAAATAACATAACTCCTCTAAAATAGCAACAATTATTCTGGATAATGGAGAGATATATAGTATGCTGTATAGAGGACAATCCTTGATGTTAAGAAGCTCTAGGTTAATATTCACATACTGGCTTTTTGATCATGAACATGTAACTTGATCTTTCAGTGCCATAGGCTCTCTGAGACTACAAATTACAGGTGAGTTGCTACTCTGCATTGGTGGAAGGAGATTCGTATATCAGTAAAATCACAAATCCACACCAAACTCCCCCTCAAAATACAATGTTTTTATAGGAACACTCAACATAGCACTTCATGATTCAAAAAAATGTATTAAATATGAGCATCAGCACATCATAATGGATAGAGGACTCGTCTTATTAAAAAGACATGAGTTCAAAGCCTCCTTCTGACATTTGCTAGCTATATAACCATGGACAAGTCACTGGAATTCTCAAAGTCTCAAATAACTCTAAGAATTTAAGTAACAAATGAGATGTTTACCTTTTCTGGTGGAAGGAATTTTTTACAATAGGAATTTCCCCATTGGGGTAATCAAAATATTAATTCCCTCTTCCCAAAAAATTAAATGCAGGTATATAATTAGTTATATTTAACTCTTCTACTTTATTACAAGATACCTGACATGAAACAAGTGATTTATAAATATCTGGAATATAAAAATAAAATACATCAATAAAACTTTAAAAAAAATCAATAAATTACTTGTATGACTAATTTTACTTAATTTAATTAACATACTTTATTTAACATACTTAATGTATGACTAATTTTACTTAACCCTTCTACTTTGTTACAAGTGACTTTTCATGAAGTGTTACTAACATATATATATATATATATATATATATAGTCTCTCTATAGAGATGTGAAATGTTAAAAAAATCAGTATTTTTTAAAAAGAAAAATAATTAATCAAACATAGGGGCTTCTTCTTAGTGCCTTTTGCTTATGTCCCATCTACTCATTCAACAAGGAGTAAAAGCTTTGTGCCATCTATTCTTCCAGTAAGGAACATAATTTTGAAGTCAGGAATTGTAAGAAAACAAAGTTTATATTGACTGTCGATATAAACTTAAGAAAAATTCATCCAGGCCAGGAGGCTTGAGCAATATTGAGACTGCTCAAAAATGTTAAATTACCACTATTTAAAAGTAAGCTTTTAATGCAAAAAAGGAGTGTTGCCACATTCTCAGGGCTCAAAACCACTGACCCAATATCCTAATCTCTGACCCATCAGAACATCACTTTAGGCACAGGCCAAATATTAGAAGTTTTACCTTCAGCAAAGGATTTTCCAGGAAGTTTTCAGTTACTGAAAGCAGAAGGTTGCAATAAAATGAGTTTCACAAAAAGGAAAGAATAGCACTTGCTACCATGAATGCAGACTGTCTTCTGGTTCTGAGGGCAAGAGATAAAATACTACACTGCACAAGGGAGAGAAATGGTACTCAGATTGTTATTGTTATGCCTTGAGCTTCATACACTATAATCACCAGCTCAGTAAATTTCCCTTCCCTAAGGCAATATTTTACACAGCTGTTCTTTTTTGTGTAAATCTTCCTTGTGTGTGCTGCACATCAACCCTTCTGGTTTTTGAAAATGGTCTGCTGCAGAGAACATGCAAAGGAAAAAATAATAACATTTGTTGCTCCAGACAAAAGCACAAAATGATACAGGGAATGACCTGCCAGGAAAAAAGGAGCTAATCTGCTTGCCTTTTAAGAGCTGAATTAATGTTTTAAGTTTCAAAAGACATTCAATAAATTATTTATTCTAGAGCATTTTTCAGAGCCCTGAAAAAATTAATATATTTCGAAAAGAGAAAGTTTGATGGAAGCTCCAGTTCAATGTATATATCTTAACCAACTGAAATTGAGAAAACAAAGATAGATAAATGGAAGAAATCCCAGGAGAGAAATTTAAAATAAAAGAAAACATAGAACTCAATACAATTTTCATTTGGTCATTTGTTTTTAAAGGTGTGACCTGACTTAATTTGGTTTGAATATTCTCTAGATTTGTAGGTAAATTTGAGGAGAGAAGGAAATACCATTAATTATTATTCCCACCCAACCCTTTGCCTGATAACAATATAGCCCCTAAAAATTGCATGAAATTTTTCAAATGCATCTTTGCCAATTCTACAATTAATTTTCACTCTCAAATATTGCACTCTTGATTGGAGGAAAGACCAATCAAATTATTAGCGTATCTTTCTTACCATTTTTTTTTTTGCAAACACTGAGGCTCTCTTAACCAACTGGAAAATTAGATAATTTCACTTTCTATGAAAATATTTTTTTGTAAATAAGAAAAAATGTTGTATATTAGCATCATTTTGGATGGTAGTAGTATTTTGTTTTGTTTATTTTTCTCCAGACGTGGATGAGGTGGGATTTCAATCTATAATTTCATTAATGTAGGCACTTCCAATGATTACATTCCTTCTACCAATGCTTGGGGTATTTAGAGATTAAGTGATCTGTCCAAGTTCACACATCTAGTATGTGTCAGAGATTGAACTTGAATCCAGGTTTCTCTTATGCTAAAGCTGAGATGAATCTTCCTTCTGCCACCCACTGATTTTTTTAACTCTTACTTTCAATTTTATTTATTTTTTAAATTACCTTCAGTTTTAAAAATGGATGCTAATAATCAAGTTCTAAGGCTGAAGAACAAGAAGGGCCAGGCAACTGGGGTTGTGAGTTGCCCAAAATCATTGGGGGGGACTGTCCCCACCAATAGTAATATTGATTATTCTTCATATTGGAGCACCATTTTATTACTAGATAGTTCAAATTTCTTATTGCTTCAAGATAATGATAAAATTTATGAATATACATTTATCAGCACCACTGGGCCATCATTGGTCCTCTTTGATAAGGAAGGATGAACAATTTATCAGCAAACATGATTATTCTCCCTCCCTTGACACTCTCAAAAATACTGTCTTCTCTATCCCCTCCCATTAGATTTAAGTTTCAAAAGACATTCTCATTTAACACAATGCAGCACATAATAGGAGCTTAATAAATACTTGCTGACTGTCTTTCTATTTTGGTCTAAATCTAGTAACAGACTCTATGGCTCAGAAAAAGTCACTGGAAATAGAATTGTTAATTTAATTGATAGATGGAATTTCTGAATGAGGAAACTTCCCTTTCCAGCATAGTTCAGTACCTTCCTTCTCTGCAACTATAATTTCAGAGAAGAATTTTTATATGGGCATCATCAACTATTTTTTTAATAGTTCGATAACTGTATTTCAAAATAATTAGTTCCCTTGGTAAATCTATTTTTTGTATCCTTTTGTATTTAAAAGCATCATTTGAGGAAGGGGTCCATGTGCTTTCCCAGACTACCAGAGGAATCCATGACACAGAGAAGATCACAATCAGCAGTATTAGAAAGTTACCTGGAACATTGAAATATTAAAATGACGATCCCATGATCCCTGGATGGTTCAGAGACAGGACTTGACCCCAGGTCTCCTTGACTTTAAAGTCAGCTCTTTATGAACCAATCCATATTTTTGGTTTTCAGTCATATTCAGTTGCATCCAACTACCTATGACTCCTGTTAGGTTTTCTTGGCAAAGATACCAGAGTCCTTTGCCATTTCCTTCTCTAGCTCATTTTACAGATGAGAAAATTGAGGCAAACAAAGTTAAGTGACTTCCCTGGGGTCACACAACTAGTAAGAGTCTGATGTCAGATTTGAACTCATAAAGATGATTCTTCCTGATTCCAAGTGCAATGCTCTATCCACTGTGCAACCTAGCTGCCCTAAGTCATGCTCTCACTTAGAAATATTGTATAGGAAATCAGTACTGTACACTCACTACTTTGGCATAGAGACAATTACCATTTTAGTATCCATCATCTCAGTTTTTGCTAATTTACTTGCCAATAAATGCTTTGTATTTGTTATTTTGCACTAATATGAGATGTACTCATTTTTAGACACAAAACAGTGGGGTGGGCATGGGGATAGGATAAGGGTATATAGGGAACTAAACTCTCTAGCCAATCTGGCTGGAGGTGATAATCAAAGTAACCAGGAAAATGAAATATCTACTTCATTTGTGTAGAGCTTCTTCTCACTACATTGATCTGATGCACAAAAAATATATTCACTCCCCAATGTGGTCATAAAAACCCCATTATGAAGACCCACTGAGCAATTCCCACACTCTTATGGATGTGAATTTGAGCTGTGAATGTACATTAGAAAGGAGGAAGGGAATTATAGATATTGAAATGGATTTCATAAAGAAACCTTTATGTTTTCACTAACGGATCTATGAAATTTGCATAAACCTCTAAATTTTGGTTGTAGATTCACTCTTCATTAGGGTAGCAAGGTGGCAAGGTATTTGTTCCAGTAATGCAATACCTGTAATGTTTATTGATATAGTATGTATTCAATTACTGAGCTCTCCTGAGACAATTAAAATTCCAAATAGGGGGAACTGATTTCAAATCAATCTGGCAATAGATTATTCATCTGAAATGTAACTTTTACTTGATAAGGTGAGAGAGGAGGAGGAACCTGGCACCTTCACTCTTCTTAATGCTAGTTTACTTCTTCATTTTTAGACTGATTGCTCTTTTAATGCAATGTATTTTTTTTTCACTTGGCTGTTAAAATATAATGGATTAAACTCTTATTTCACTTTCCATGTACCAAAAATACAGTTAAAGCATAATTACTCTGCCAAAGATGACTTTATCATTGAAACTGGAAGAATTCTATGAGATCGGGATCAATTATATATGAACTCATTTTATTTTAAGGCAACTTATAGGATGAAATATTAACAACATGATATGACTATGCTAATTTAGCTGGGTAAACACCTAAGAATCTGACCTGGCGATCTTTGTGCATGTTTAACCACTGCTATGTTAGAAGAATAATTATGCTAGGGAAAGAAATAATACATTAATAACTTTATGAATAAGCATATATCTATGTATAGCACAAAAACACATTTATTTTCATCTTAGAAATCTAGACAATTCAGGAAAGTACTGTTTTTCATTCTATAACTCTATTCCTTCACCCAAAACAACTAATGGTAAAAGGTTGGAATGAACATCTATTTTACAAGTGGGACACCAAAGGGCACTTATTCTCATTCATTGGTTTGGGTCAACACTTCTCATATCTTTTTCCACAAATAATCAGTGGCAAAAATGGCCCTTAGCTGTTGGAAGAATATTGGTTGCAAACAATGGTGGGTATGTGTGTCAGGGTCATAGAATCATGCCTTTTGAACTGGGAGAGAATGAAAAACTCATCTAATTCAGGTTTCTCATTTTATAGGTGGGGAAACTGAGGCTTAGAGCAATTAAGAAGCTTGCCCACAATAGAAGTAGATTAATTAGAATTTTTATGACTCCAAGTACCAATTTCTTGCTCCTATTCTACAGTGCTCTGTAGTTACAGGGACACAAACTTGATGTATGTGTTAACATGTACATATATAATATATTGTGCATATACATATAAATAATAAATTGTATAAATGTAACTGTATATGCATGTAGGCATACAATGTGAGGGTATATCAGAACCCCAAAAAACAGAAATATGCCAAATGCATTGAGAGGGAAAATTTCCTTGCTATAGTAAACTCTCCTACAATGATTGCTTCTCCATCCTCCCCAACCCCAACCCCAATTCTAAATAGGGTATATAGGTGTTCTTTTAATGTAGAAAAGGCAGATGAACAGCCCAAACAGCCACTTATAGAAATAGGTCAGATGCGGGTCAGGAGGTTGGGTTAGATGATAGAAATGGTTTCTCCTACCACTTAATATCATGTACTTAGAAGCCTGCTAATGTCATGTACTTAGAAGCCTGCTAAACTTGGAAGCAGCAAAGAACTGTGTTCAAATCTCAGTTTAAATTCTTTCAACCTCAGTTTCCTTATCTGTCAGGTGGAGAGAATATTATAGGTAGCCTCTACCTCACAGTGCTATTGTAAGGATCAAATGAGATTGATTCAGGAGTGCTTGATAGAACTTTAAAGTGGTATAGAAATATCAGGAATTATCTTGATTCTCTATACTGTTCAATTTTTAGAATGGAAGCATAAAATTAAAAGAAATAACCTTTGAAAATCTGTGGGCTGATTCTAAGGATAAGCTTTTCCTAAATATCTTTTAGACTATTAGCTGTGTGACCCATGGCAAGTTACTTAATTTCTATTTGCCTCAGTTGTCTCAACTGAAAAATGGGGATAATAATAGCATTTATCTCACAAGGTTCCTGAGAAATAAAGATAATATTTGTGAAACATTTAGTAAAATGCTTGGCACATAATAGACATTAACTAAATGCTTATTTCCTTCCCTCCCTATCTGAGTTAGCTTGAATTCTTAAGAATATATATGACACTTGGTAAGCATCTTTCTGAAGTCTTGGATTCTAGTTCTGTCTTTTGCCAATTACTCAGACATCCTCAGCTGAGTTACTTAGTCTTTCCAGATCTCATTTTCCTCAACTATCAAATAGTTATAAAATAAATATAAAATATAAAATAAAAATGGACTATAAATTGTTTGGATGAAATCACTAATATTCTTTCTAACTTGAATGCTACATGATCTCTCTGAGGTCTCTTGATCCTTGGTTTTTATTCTGATGGGACCAAATCCTAAACTCATTGAAATAATAGCTACCATCTAGGAGTCATAAAAACCTTAATAATTATATTAGAACACCAATCTAGTATGAGCTATTACCACAGACACAAATAACTGTCAACAGTTTCTAGCTTCCTGAACCCAGCAAATGAAGATCCAGGTTGGAAATTAATCTCTTTAACAGATGGACTTGTGTTATTTCTTGGAACTTTGAAAGCAGTAGTACAGCATGCCTACCACCAACTCTTCGTCATGAGTCATAAAAGCAGATGACAGTTTGCATCACCATTTAGGCACATTCATGCCCTCTAGAGCAGAGGAACTGATTCTCTTTGGATGACTTTCAATGTTAGCAAAGCAATTCTTCCCAACCTCTTTCTCTTTGGTCCTTAAATTCTTCTGGGATTCACAGGAAGAAAATTGAGACTTTCTTCTGCTATCCTGACTCCCACTACATGTTCCTTCTGTTTTCCATGGTGAACAAATCAAGCTGACAAGACCAGAGTATGATGGGATTAAAGAAAACCTTTGCAGAAGCATCAAAATAACAAAACCAAAAGTCCTTTAGGGAATCTGGGTCAGTTTTTCAGATATTGATTTTGCATACCAGTACACTTCTCACATTTTAAATGAGAGTCTCTGGGATCATTATCTAGGATCCACTTTTCAAGATATATTAGATACCAGATTTACTTTATTTCTATATCCAATTCTAATTTCTAGAGGGAGAAACAGGAGATGATGGCCAAAACCGGGAGGTTCTTGCCACCGTCACATCTCTGAATCCAGATAGATCTCCATTTCTTTCCCTTCCCTCTCTTGACAAGTAGATTGTATGTTTGGTCAAGAATGTTATGCCCTTACTAAGAGAAGTAGCTACTTTACTATTGGAAATATGGCTTTTATTTACTTAGCAGTACAATGGAATGTTCTTGAAGGCAGAAACTGTTCCTTTTTATCTGTCTCTCTAGGACGTAGGTCAATGCTAATAAATACTTATTGATTTAAATTGAATTGAATTGGTTTTGATCAGAGGTGTCAAACAAGCAGCAAGGAGCCCACAGCACACCCACATGCTGCTGAGCCAGATTAAAATGTAACTGGGAAATATTTAACAAAATACACAAAGCAGAGATAATACCACATTTTAAAACTAAGTCAACAGGCAGCCTACAGGGATCCTGATTTCCAGATTAGGGACCCTTTTTCTCATTCATCCAAATGCTGCCAGTTTGGTTGATTGGATATAGCATGATCTTTTGAACTAATAAAAATGGCTCTTCTTGGTAACCACCTTCCAACCTAGCTAAAATTAAGATCCAGGACCAGTCAGCCAGCTCTGTATTGGATTATAAATTTAGATGAAGCAGTTTGCTTTATTGAAAGAATACCAGTTTTGAAATAAAAAGAAATAGTCTTTAATATCAGTTTTGCCACCCATTACTCAAGTGCAATGAGGTTAAGGAAGTCATTTAACTTATCTGTGCCTCAATTTCCTTGTCTGTAAAATGAGAGGATTGAATGAAATAATTTCTAATGTCCCCTCCTTTCTCCAAATCCATGATCCTATTAATTTATAATTGCCTAAATGTTAATGTGCATTCATTTTAGTTTTGGGGAATCTCAGCTGAGCCTATGGGATTTGATTAGGTCAAAACACAATCTTCATTTGGTTGACAAAGATTAAATAAAAATCCAGAGGATTGTGCTCACAATTGAGCCAGAATCAGATAGCTTAATTTATTTCATACTGTTTTCCTGAGTTAATAGATATTTTTAGTACTGGCAGAGGCCAAGGAAGATACCCATATAGCTTGTGTCACAATTATTTAGCCTTTGGAAAAAGCAAAATAGAGAGAAACTGCAATTGATGGTTTGAGATGTCTAATTGAATGGATTAAGAATTACAAACTGGCTTTTGGTGACCCAATTGAGTTCATAGAGTAGAGGAAGGTCAATCCATTTGTGTTCTTTTCAGAGCATAAAATATAAAGCAATTTCCTAAAGAAAGGAATCCCTGTAGGTAATCAAGTATTTCCTTCTTTGATCAGTGAGAGGGTTCCTCTGCCCTCTGCCCTCCTTCCTTAAAGTTTCATCAAATGAACCATGATGCCCTTAGAAAACAGGGGTGCCTGGAACACTACTAGCAGGAACTATGATAAAGAGGATGTCATGGTTAATCCTTTTAAGATGTGTACACACCTGCTGCTTTGTGAGAAATAAACCAGGACAGGAGCACATTTCTGGAGTGGTTTTGACTCAACGAAACTTCTGGCCCTTCCTTAGAATCCGACCAATACTAGTATTCATCAGAACTAGGGCTCTAACGTGGAACCAGAATGTTATTTTGTGTGTGGATTAATCAAAAATTGTCACCAGGCACAGCAGAAACCTCCTCTTTCTACTTCTCCATTCGGACTTGAAGAGTTTTACACGTTTGCCTAAGGAATAAACACATGTCAGGTACTCTACTGTTCAAATGTTATTTACACATAACAAACCTTGAGGAAACGGGACATTTTTTACTTTAGAGAAACAAGTGTAAAATGACAAAGTATTTTTATCAACAAAAATAATGTCCTTTATCCCCACCCCAACCCATAAAAGTGCATAATAGGAAAGCCTTTATACACTTCAGACCAAAATGGTCAATTGAATTCTTGTCGATATCAAAATGTTACTTCAATTTCACTGAATCCAAATACCCATAGACATTGGATAAAACAGTAATTTTGATAACATTTGGTACAAGAAAAACAATGGCCCTTACTTAGAGTTGGTGAGAAAAGACTTAAGGATCATAAAAAGAATATGGTACAGAATATAAAAACCATTAATTCAAAAACCTGAAGGGACAATTACTTTAACATATATGGCAGAAGGAGGCATCATCTGGACATTATTAGGCAGCCCACTCACAGTTTCTTAAAGAACCTCAGAGATATCAAAACACCATGGATTCAAGTTTTATAGAACTGAAGAGCTCCTAAGAGATACTAAATGGTTCTGGATGACTGTGTAGTTCAAATTGTGCTCATGTGGATTGTGTAAGTAAAGAAATTTAAAGGAAGCTTTGCTATACAAGATTGAAGATAAAGGATGGTTAAATTCTTTTTAGTAGTTGAAAGTCAAATCATTTATTACTGGAAGAGTATCTTTCTTCTTTTTAACATATTTTCATTAAATCATAAATGAATTTTAAGCTGGAAGGGATCTTGGAAAAGTAGTCCAATGCCTCTGCCCCATTTAACAGATGAGAAATCAGAAACCCTGAGAAGCTTAATAGATTTACCCAAAGTCACCTAACTGAATAGATGACAGAGCTAAGATTTGAAATAAGGCCCTCTGACTACAAATCCTAGATTGTCCTTTCCTATACTGATCATGAAATTGATCTGATAGCAATATGGCTAAAGCAAATACATCATGGCTTGGGAGATTCACTGATTTCTATTTACTATAGGTAATCTGTTTCATGTATGTAGCCAAGTTCATTGATAAATCAATTATTATGGTGGCTTACATGGTCATTTCCAGGTATGTACCACTTAATCCTGGAATAAATTGGTTTTAGGCCAGAGCTTAAAGCTCAAGAACTTCATGAATTTTAAAATCGATTTTGAATCAAAGAATAGCTGAATACCACATTTCTCTAACCTCTATATCTCTATTCTCTACCTACCTACTATTCACTAGCATTTCTATAACACTTTAAAGGTTGCAAATCAATTTGCATATATTCTCTCATTTTATCCTTACAATAAGCCTGTGGGGTAGGGTGGTATTAGTATCTCCAATTTACAGAATAGGAGCCTGAGGCAAACAAAGCTTAAGTGACTTGTGGGATTACACAACCTGTAAGTGCTTCTTGAACTGTGGTCTTCCTGATTCCAAGCCCAGCACTCTGTGTACCATGGTGTTACCTAGCTCTAAAGTTATATCTCTTTCATGAAATCTGATCCTCCAATTGCTAATACTCTCTCATCCTCATCAAATAATGTTGCACTGGTTTATCTTGTAGAAAATCTTCCCTGGAAAATGCTCTTTGAACTCAAATAAGCTTTTCATCATGTATAGGAATAATCATAGAATTACAGGTTCACAGATTTAGAACTGAAAGGAATATTAGAGGTCATCTAGTCTAATCCACTAATTTTACAGTTGGCTTGTTCCATACTCCTATTTGTTGAAGGGAGAAATGGAAGACCAACAAATGTCTGTGCAGGAAAGAACAGATATTTTTCAGAAGAAAAAAAATAGAAAGTGTATGGACTCACCCAGATCAAGTAAGGGGAACAACTAACTGACCTACCAGGTCATTTCCTCCATATTTAATTTATTTGATTATTTCCATGATTATTTGGTTTCAAAACTTGACATTATGGATTTGCATGGGTCTTGACATTCAGATTCACATTTGAGCTTCTGATATTCAAATGAATTCACACTTGGAAGTGGCCTGATTTTTTCAAATAAGATAAATTCATGAAAATAATAAAAGGAGAAGATAATGCTGCAGTGTGATGCTTTAATTAGTATTAGGCTAGCCCCTTGGGATATAAGAAATGTCCAAATCCATAGATCAGAGTTGATCCTGGCACACACACACACACACACACACACACACACACACACATATTAAAGCTAGCGTTTCAGTTAGAAATTAGCTTAATTTTTTTTTTAATATGCTTCTATCCTCCTGGAAGGGTTTTGCCTGGAATGTTTAGTAGAGACAAGTGTCCTGCTCCTTTTTAATATGATTTCTCAAGGCAGATGAGAGGTCCCAGACTAAACTTGCTGCAATGAAATGTACCTGACAAATACAGTTAAAATTAATATAACTCAAAAAAATGATAGAACATCCAATCCCAAGCAGAATTTCTGAAGATTTACAGTCAATAATGAATTCTCTCTGTCTCTATCTCTTTCTCCGAGCACACATACATATATGCACACACAAAGTTATGTCATTACAGCAAAATATAACCCCAGTTTTTCATAGGAAAAGACATTGCTACATAGAGTGTTAAAGCCTTGCCTTTAACACTCTGCTTTCTTGTTTCTAGAACATTATTCTACCTGAGATCTCCTTTTCTTCCTCCTATTTCTTAACTTATGGAAACTCCAAGCTAATGAAGTCTGACCTCTCAAGATATATGCATTATATACATATATGTATATATGTTCCCTAAATATTTATATGCATGTATGTACATATATACACACATATACCTATGTACACATATATAGCTAAGCTATTTCACTAGATAGAGCAATGTGCCTAGAGTCAAAAAGACCTGAGTTTAAATCCAGACAGACTTATTATCTGTATGACCCTGGGCAAGTCACTTAATCTCTGCTTTCCTCAGTTTCCCAAATCTATCATAAAATGACAATAATAACAGCATGCACCTTGCAGAGTTGTTTTGAGGACCAAATGAGATAATATTTATGAAAAATTTAGAACAGCCTGGAAAATATTAGATTTATTGCTCATCCCTTTCTTTTATAAGCCTTTAATTTTATAGATGTTAAAACTGAGGCTTAAAGGGTTTATATTACTTGTTAAGTCAAGAAGGTATTAAGTATTAGAAATGAGAGCAGAACATGATTAACATTTAAATACTCTTTTATAGACTAAAAATCCATTTCTATTTTCTTTGCAATAATAATATTCTTTATGTAGGTAACACTTCACTTACAAAACATAGATCAAGTTCTAGTAAAGTCTTAAGGGCTATGAAGATTACAGTATATGTATATGATAAAAGTGCCCATTTTATCTCCTAGGTATATTGTATATTTAAATATGGATTTATACATTATATGTGTATTTCCAAAATCTATTGTTTTATTCATTTACTATTTAACCAGGAATTATTTTAACTGTTTAACTGATGAAGTCTGTAAACATTGTATCACTTTTCCACTTAGTTTAGTGGAATAAAAGATAAGGAGGAAAATAATAAGCATTTATATGGTGCCTACTATGTGACATGCAGTGTGTTAAAGAGTTTTTATACTTGTTATCTCATCTGATCCTCACAATATACCTGTGAAGTAAATGTTGATATTATCCCCATTTTATAGTAGAAGAAACTAAGGCACTCAGAGATGAAATGACTTGCCAAAGTTCACACATCTAGTAAGTGTCTGAGACTAGATTTAACTGAGGATTTCCTGATTCGGAGCTCAGGGATCTTTCTACTGCCTCTACTGAGGATGATTAATATTCACAAAGCATTATAAATCTTAAATAAATTTTAATGAGCTAGTTAAGATTTTTTTTTTAATTTAAGTCCATTACATTCGATTGTACCACAGTGCATCAGTCTCTGTGTACAATGTTCTCCTGGTTGTGCTCCTTTCACTATGCATTAATTCCTGGAGGTCATTCCTGTTCCCATAGAATTCCTCCATTTTATTATTCCTTTGAGAACAATAGTATTCCATCCCCAACATATACCACAATTTGCTCAGCCATTTCCCAATTGAAGGGCATTCCCTCATTTTCCAATTATTTGCCACCACAAAGAGTGCAGCTATGAACAATCTTGTACAAGTCTTTTTCCTTATTATCTCTTTGGGGTACAAACCCAGCAGTGCTATGGCTGGATCGAAGGCCAGACAGTCTTTTAGCACCCTTTGGGCATAGTTCCAAATTGTCCTCTAGAATGGTTGGATCAGTTCACAACTCCACCCCCAATGCATTCATGTCTCAACTTTGCCACATCCCCTCCAGCATTCATTACTTTCCATAGCTGTCATGTTAGCCAATCTGCGAGGTGTGAAGTGATACCTCAGAGTTGTTTTGATTTGAATTTCTCTGATCACACTTTTTCATGTGCTTATTTAATAGTTTTGATTTCTTTAACTGAAAATTGCCTATTCATGTTCCTTGCACATTTATCAATTGAAGAATGACTTGATTTTTTTGCACAATTGGTTTAGCTCTTAATAAATTTGAGTAATTAGACCTTTGTCAGAGGTTTTTGTTATCAAGATTGTTTCCCAGTTGGTTGCTTAACTTCTGATTTTGGTTGCATTGGTTTTGTTTGTACAAAAACTTTTTAATTTGATGTCGTCAAAATTATTGATTTTACATTTTGTGATTTTTTTCTAGCTCTTGCTTGGTTTTAAAGTCTTTCCTTTCCCAAAGATCTGACATGTATGCTATTCTGTGTTCACCTAATTTGCTTATAGTTTCCTTCTTTATATTCAGGCCATTCACCCATTCTGAATTTATCTTGGTATAGGGTGTGAGATGTTGATCCAAACCTAATCTCTCCCATACTGTCTCCCAATTTCCCCAGCAGTTTTTATGAAATAGTAGATTTTGCTCCCAAAAGCTGGGATCTTTGGGCTTATCATAGACTGTCTTGCTGAGGTCACTTACCCCAAGTCTATTCCACACTTAGCTAGTACCAAATTGTTTTGATTACCATTGCTTTATAGTATAGTTTGAGATCTGGGACTACAAGGCCACCTTCCTTCGCATTTTTTTTCATGATTTCCCTGGATATCCTTGATCTTTTCTTCTTCCAAATGAACTTTGTTATGTTTTTTTTCTAATTCAGTAAAAAGTTTTTTGGTAGTTCAATGCGTATGGCAATGAATAAGTAAATTAATTTGCGTAGGATTGTCACTTTTATTGTTAGCTTGTCCTACCCATGAGCAGTTTGTGTTTTTTCCAATCGTTTAGATCTAGTTTTAATTGTGTGGAAAGTGTTTTGTAGTTGTGTTCATGTAGTTCCTGTGTTTGTCTCGGGAGATAGATTCCTAAGTATTTTATATTATCTCAGGTGATTTTAAGTGGAATTTATCTAATTCTTGCTGCTGTAATGGGTTGGAAATATATAGAAATGCTGATGACTTATGTGGGTTTATTTTGTATCCTCCAACTTTGATTCTCTAGGTCTCTTTAAGTAGACCATCATATCATCTGCAAAGAGTGACAGCTTTGTCTTCTCATTGCCTATTTTAATATCTTTGATTTCTTTTTCTTCCCTAATTGCTATAGCTAGTGTCTCTAGTACAAGATATTTTTCTTAGGTAATTTTAATTTAGATTTTTATGTCCTTAAATCATACTAAATGATACTCCAAAAGAATATTTGACTTTGCAATATCTAGTGTATGGCATTTAAAAGAGAAAAAAGTATTGTTGATGTGTTTTAAACATTAATTTTTAAAAGTATCAAATTTTTTTTAATAACCCTTACCTTCTCTAAGGCAGAAGACTGGTGAGGGCTAGGCAATGGGGATTAAGTGACTTGCCCAGGGTCACACAGCTGGGAAGTGTCTGAGGTTAGATTTGAACCTAGGCCCTCCCATCTCTAGGCCTTACTCTCAGCTGCCCCCCTCCCCAAATTTTTAATATTGGGGTTGATGAAAATAAATTAATTCATTATAACTCTACAGTTTCAATTTCTCATATAAAATTAATTAAAAGTATCTAGTAATTTATAGATTTTCAAATCAAATTTAAGAATATTCATACAATTCAATAAGCACATACAAAGTGTTTACAGCTAGGTCCCAGTTAGTGCAAATAAACAAATCCCACAAAAAAGTCCCATGTATTCAAATTTGTACTATTTGAAGTTATAATTATTTTAAATTTGGTCTGGCTCAAGGCAATGTAAATATTCTGTGCATATTTAAATAAGACTAACATCATGATCCACAGAAATTGAGACTTAAATGTGCTGCACTTAGGAGAAAAAACAATTGATGAACTCTTGTCCCAAAGTATTATTTAGTTGGTTTTAATAAGTTTATATTGAAAAGAAGACTAGCATGTTGAATATTTTTATTTAAATAACATCTGTGAATTATCACAATTCAAAATTAACATGTTTCTGAAATTTATGGAAAGTATAATTTTTGCCACGATAAATGTGGCTTGTTGAAATGGCATAATATTGATCCTATTAAGTAGATCCAGATTAGTTGCTCTTATCTTAAATGTTAATTAGTATAAAATCCATTTTAAATGAGTTGATATTCTTTGGTAGTAGCAGAAATGACATTTAAAGGGGGCAGCTGGGTGGCTCAGTGTATTGAGAAACAGGCTTAGAGACTGGAGGTCCTAGGTTCAAATCTAACCTCAGACATTTCTCGTCTGTGTAACCCTGGGCAATTCACTTAAGCCCCATTGCCTAGCCCTTCCTGCCCTTCTGCCTTGGTACCAGTACATAGTATTGATTCCAAGCTGGAAGGTGAGGGTTTAAAAAAAAATGACATTTTTTTTAAAAAAAGAAAATATTATGGTGGATTACATTTCTGATTGTAAAGGAAGATAATTTACTAGTTTCTCCAAGACTCATTCAGCTCCTACCTCAACCATAACACTTTGCAAAGAAAAATAAAAGAAAATAAGGTAGTTTAAACAATAACTATCTCATCATTCCTGGACTGTTTAATCCCATTAAAATATGTCAGGATTTCCAAAATAAAGAATTTTAATCATCACTGAAATTCTGCCTATCCTCGTTTGTGTGTGTACATGCATGTGCATGTATTAGTGAGTATATGCATCCTAGCCACACCCCAGAAAACAGGGTTGACAGAAGAGTAAACCATTATTTTCACATTGCCCCTTTGAGGATTTTCAAAAAGCATTTTTGGATGTGCTATCACTCCCTAATGAGAACTAACAGCGCTTAATGTTTATTTGTACAATAAATAATTTATTAGGGTAGGAACAGCCTGTCTCTACTAATGTAGCACTCATAGAGCATTAGTGTATTGCCACAATTTAGTTATAACATAAACAAATACTCCTGATGAGATAAAGTTTCATGTTGATACTGAGAATTCATCTCAGAAATATAAATGTTTTTGTCAAGATAACTGGAAGGAGTTAATTCAAAATCTGGGGGGTAGATGTGTGTGTATTGGTGACAAGAAGTCTAGTTCAAGTGAGTGTAGAAGTCAGCCTAAATTTTTATCATATATATGATATAATTATAAAAAGTATACCCCTTATTTTTTAAACCCTTACCTTCCATCTTGGAGTCAATACTGTGTATTGGCTCCAAGCAGAAGTGTGTTAAGGGCTAGGTATTGGGGGTCAAGTGACTTGCCCAGGGTCACACAGCTAGGAAGTGGCTGAGGCCAGATTTGAACCTAGGACCTCCCATCTCTAGGCCTGTCTCTCAATCCACTGAGCTACCCAGCTGCCCCCCCAAGTATACCCATTATTAAGGGAGCCTAATATAATGACAAACATGTTTAGGATTGAATTATGATATCAAAATATTAGTGATGATTTTGTTTGCTTATTGTAATCCTCAACTTGCCACAAAGGGACTGTTCTATAGAGATAAATGTGAATATGAAGGAAGGAGTCACCATAAGAAGTTGTAAGTGCCATATGTCTGATGTATGTTATAAATTAAATAGCTGAACACAGGCAAGGCAATCCCCTTTTCACAGTCTCAGCCAATTGGGGTGGCCCAATCCCTCCAAATCCTAGTCCTGAAGTAGAAGTAATTGGAGAAGCAGTGACCCTCGAGGTAGAAATGCAAAGAAGCCATGCAAAATCTTAGTGTTTCCACTCCACCTCTAGATACGGCACCATATATCAGTGTTCATCTACATGCTCAGGAGATATGCTCCTAGGGAAATGAACAGACACATATCAGGGTCAAAATCAGTGATGTCTCCCCCTTAGTTGAGTCTAATAGTTATGGTACTGGTTTCCTTGAAGTTATCACTAAAGAAAAGTAGAACTAAGAATATCTAAGTACATATATTATATGATTTATCTGCTAAGCAAAACAGAGGCATATCACTGTGGTGTAAACATTGGAAATGGGAGGAATTGATCATCTCACCCACACCTGGTCTAAATGGACAATAAAGCTTGCTTGTCACTGAGAGGTATAAATTAGATTCTTCCCATCCTCAAAAGAATGTGGCTAAACATTTTTGTGGGGGGGAAAGTCCAAGGGTTTTCCTAAATTTTAAGCTCAATATTAATCAACAATAATATAATATGGCAGATAAAAAGCAAAGTCTTTGGCTATGTTAACAAGGAATAAAATAATATGGAATTCAAAACAAGGAAGATAGATTATAGTTCTGTTACAGTGTCACCTTGGTCAGATCATGTCTAAATTCTCTGGGTTAGTCCTGATTCTCTCATTTTAGAGTGGAACTTAACAAATTGAACAATATCTCAATGAACATAACTAAAGGGGAAGACTGGAAACCATACCGTGTGAGATCAGTTAAAGAAATAGATACTTTGCTTGAAGAAAGTCTTCAAGGTAACATAATAATGATTTTTAATTATAATTGTAACAGTAGCTCCCATTTTGATAATAATTATCATCCACAAATAATTCATTTTACCCTCAAAACAACCATGGGAAGGAGATATCATTGTTATTCCTACTTTCCAGAGGAGGAAACTGAGGCAGAAAAAGGTTGTTACTGGGGAGGTAGATGCTATAATTATCTTGATTTTAAGCATAAGGAAACTGAAGGAGACAAAGTTTAAACAATTTGTGGAGGGCCAAACACCTAGTAAGTGTCTGAGGCTGGATTTGAACTCAGGCCTTTCTGACTTCAAGTCTAGTACTCTACCCACTATGTCATCTATATTCTTAGTATATATATATATATAGAGGGAGAGAGGGAGTTGTCATATGGAGGAGGATGATATTTGTTCTTCTTGGTAAAAGAGGGTGGGAACAATGGATTGTAATTATCCAGAGGCAGAATTTGGCTAGATTTAAAGAAAAAGTTCCTAACAGTTATTGCTTTCCTATTCAGACACCTACTGCTTCTCCTCCCTCTTATAGAATTCTGATGGAGAAAAAGACTTAAGTACAAAATTGGGAATTTAAGATTTTCAAGGCATATCAGTAGGCAACTTGTTCAATTCATAACCAAAAACCCCCAAACTCGCATATAATACACCCAACAAGAAATTAATCAGTCTCTGCTTGAAGGTACTTAAAGAAGGGAAACTCAACTGGACCTGAGGCAGCATCTCTTTCCTGGAAGTACTGCATAACTAATGTCATTGTATGTACTCCCAGGATTGTCAAAGTTGTCATGCACTAAACACAGAGCTCTTTTGATTAGAAATACAGCCATATGACAAAGTGGGTGAGGATTTGAACCTTAAGTCAAGAAGACCCGAGTTAAAATTCATTCTCACATAGCTATGTAAACCTGAGTGAAAATTTTAACCTCTACTTTAGTTTCCTCATCAGTAAAATAGAAATAAAAATAATGTCTACACCTCAGGGTTATTATAGGAATCATACAAAACAGTATTTGTATAGCACTTAGCACATTGCTTGGCACATAGTAGGTACTTAATAAATATTTGTTCCTCTTCTTCCTCTTCTTGCCAAGTAATTTTGTTTGTCCATGGTCTTTTAAAAATCACTATACTAACTCTGCAATTCTTTCCTAGCATGTATGTCTTCTAAACTAAATGACTTGAATTCATCAAGGGCAACTAGATGCCTTTACCTCCTTATTTATCTGGAGTTTAATCACTTTTATTCTGACATTTCTGGTGCAAAGGTGATGATCCTTAGCAAAGAAGTCAACCTCAAGTAAAAGAATTGAGCAACTTTGCTTGCTGTCTTGTGTTCAATGACCATTCCCCCCAGTCCCCTCAATGAGTAGTCCTATCTTTTCTGTGACCTCCCTCTACCTCAAAAAATAGTTAAAAGAAATCTCACTTTATTTTTCTCATGAGTTCAGCCTTGGTTCATTCTAAAGATTATCACCCCTGACACTATTTAGTTTTACAAGACTGTGTCGTGTTTTTATATTCATCCTTTGTAACCTACATTTGTTTCCATTTTCTAAACACATCTATGAAACCACAGGTCAGATTAGTCCCCTTTTCACAATCTTAATCAACTATGATGGCCCAATCTACAGCATAGATCTTGAAAAGTTAGTGGGTTAAAAAAAATTCTTAGGAACAGCATTCCTCCAAGCATAAAACAAAGAGACCAAGCCAGTCTTCTACTCCATCCCAGAAAATGGTACCATATATCACTGTGCCCAAGAGCTGTATTCATATGTCCACTTTGGACTTGATGGTTACATAGCCAAGTTGGTTCATAAATTCACTGTGCATCCATACATAAGAATATTTTCAGGCCATATATTGACTTAGAAAACTACATAACAACATTATCTATGTTCCATTGTATTTTTATTTATTTCATTAAATATTTCTCAGTTACAATGTAATCTTCTTTGATATAGACATGTCTGCTTTAGACACAGGTATAAATATTTTTTCTTTATCTTCATCAGAATTGCTGCTCTATATCCCAGAAGCATTCTTGAGAGTTTCCTATCCTCTCCGATTAATTGCTCCTAAGGAAATTTTGTTCATAGAATATGATCTATATTCCCTTCTGAACCCTTCAAAATCTATTCTCACAAAATATTATCAATACATTATCAGCATATCATACTATGCCTAACTTTTCTTTCCTTTATCACAAACTCTGGAAAACATCGATCATTTCCCCTTAACATCTCAATCATTTTTACAACCAGTTCTCCTCTTTCATTGAGGATCATTTATAGAACAGAATTTTCTCTTGATTATTCCATCATCTTTTGAAGTATGAAATGATCCTGAAGTCTAGGCAGGAAGTAACTTCTCTACTTGAGGCAGAGGAAGAGCTCCAGTAGATGTCTAAATAACTGAAACCCCTCATCATCACTTTAACATGACTCTGAACTACATTTATGATCTATTTCCCCTTTCTGTCCAAGTGGTCTTTTGTATGTTCAACTGATCAAATCATTTCTGATTCACCCTTTATTGATCTTCACCCAGTTTTCCCACATGAGTATGTTTCCTTAACATATGAGGGGCTCCCCTTCTAACTATCCTATTTCTTTTGAATAATATATACCTATACTCAGTCAAGTTCCAAGCAGTCTCTTTGATATTTATAAGGTCGAATTTGCCTGCTTATGTTTTTATTGCTACTTACTGAGAGCCTAAATTGTGGGCAGTCTTATACAGACATCAAGATCATTGGTTTCTTTCTTAGATTTTACCTTTTGTGAACTTTAGAGAGTCTCAGCTGCTTTTCTTCTTTCCTCATTGTAACTATTCTGTAGGATTTTTAAGTTGGTGGACGTGCAAATGCAGTTATTTTTTTCCTCTCTCTCATTCTTTGTATTTTAAAGCTTTTAGTTGGGTTTGCAAATCATTAGAGAAATATATTCTTACTATTATTAGATGCAATTCATGCACACTAAGTTGTAAATCACAGATTCCAAGAATCTTAGAAATTGAAGGGAACTTAGAAATCAAATAGTTGAGTTGTCCAATTGATATGATAATCTTTTCACATAGATTCAAATATTTAAAAGAGCAAGACACTACTTCAAAAGAGAAGTAACTAAAATTTTTTAAAGTTTTTTTATTTTTTTAATATTCTGAGGCAAAATCAGTTTCTATAATTTTGATTCCTAAGTCCTTATTTTACCTTCTGGATAACAAAGAAGTGGTTGCCTTTTCTTCTTTGGTTTAAATTTCCTTTGTGTGTTCAACTGCTGCATTTATGACATGATTTATAAAATCCTCACCATTTTAGTGAACTTCTAGATAGATGGAACAATGCTAGACCTGGACTCATCTTCCTGAGTTCAAACTCGACCTCATACACTTTCTGTGTCATCCTGGGCAAGTTACTTAACCCTGTTTGCTTTAGTCTCCTCATCTGTAAAATGAGCTGGAGAAAGAAATGACAAACCACTCCAGCATCTCTGCCAAGAGAGTTCTAAAAGGGGTCACAGAGTTGGATATGACTGAAAATGACTGAACAACAACAAGAGATACCTCTAATTTTCCAAAGTCCTTCTTAAACTGTGGTGCCCCAAACTCATTATACTATTCCAGATAGAGAGCGTCTGACAGATACAGAGTATAATGGGCTGATCATTTTCCTTATTCTAAAACTTAGAGAGTAGTATACTGGAGAAAGAGCAGAAAGGACCAGGAAGACCTGAGTTCAGAACTGCCTTCTGATACTGGCTGTTTGACCCTGGAATAGGTGATATTTTAAGCATCTCTTTAAGACTGTAAGTTGCAGCAGAGAAAACCTAAACTGGTACTGATTGTTTCTTCATCCAGAAAGCCCACCATAATAACAAAATCACAAGTCTAGTGCTTATTCCCATCCTTCTATTAATTCTACCTAAATGATTTAAAACAGACAAGTGCATTATTATTCAATTAGTTGGTAGAATGACTGAAAGCAGACAAGTACATTACTGCATCCTCGGATAGTTGTGTTTCATATGAATTAAAATTGTGAGCTAAAGGACTGAGTCTCAAGTGGAATTTCTTAGCCAGCTTACAGGGAAAATATTTGATGAGGATCTCTGGACTTTTTCGTCTTCATAAAATTACAGCATTTAGAGTGTACTTTATCCACAGAAAAGGAAGTGATGAAAGTTGCCCATGAAATTTTCTAAGTAATGTGGCCAATGTATGCCACATTAAACTAAACTAAATTAAACTTTCTCTCCAAGTCTGTACTCATTTGAGTCTATTATAAGGCTACAAATACAGTGTACAGAGTATTATGTACACATTGGCACCTAGCTCAATCATAGACCCATCTAATTTTATGTAGGAATATGAAGGCTCGCATATGCTGTTTATTCCCCTTTTTTAATTGTGCAAACTAGGGCCAAGTTTGGATAATATACCCTTAGTAATGATTTCTGAAATAGCCTCTTTCCTGAAAGTGCTGTACAACTAAAGCCAAGACTTAAACTCCTAGGACTTTGAAATTGCTATCATCTAAGTAAGTAGCTCTTTTAATTAGAAATACTAGATTAGACATGCTACTTTGGTAAATAATGTTTTCTGAATGCACAGACCCAGACAGCTCATTCCTGCCTTAACAGGGGGACAAAACAACAACTCTCAGTGATGCAGGACTTCTACCAATGTCACCTAATGATGCCTTGTTCTGATCTCAGAGACCTGACTATTCTTCAGATCGACTTTTTTTCTTTTTTAAAAATTGCTTTTCCAGATATCCCCCTCATTTGGGATTCTAGAGCCTACCCACAATACATGTTTCTCTCCATTCAAAAGTTCCCTTCATATTTATTTGAGTAAAGAGACAGGATGGTACAGGAGAAATAATACTGCTCATGTGTCAAGATCTGTGTTCAAATACTACATCTGATGATTATTACTTGTGGAACCTTGAACAAATCATTCAACCACTGTGGGCTTAGGTTTCCTTTTCTATAAGATGAGGAGGCTGAAAATGGTCACTGAAGTTTCCTCCATGTGATTTAGCAATAAAATTACTCATCTAAACCACTGATGAAATAAAAAGTAGTTATTTACTTATTATAATTATGAATATACTAAGTTAAATAAACGTAATTTAGTGGAAATTAACCTAAAGTATACGCTATGTATTTACTCTTTCATGAAATTCACCTTTAGAGGATTTTGCTCAGCCTTATTCCCTAAATAGATAAATACACATATATGTATACATATCTATCTATAGATAGATAGATATATACAGATATATATATGAGCTCAGATATGTTGTAAAACTGAAATCTGAAAATCTTTATTTAGCATAATCTTCTATTAGTCTATATTTTTTGCCTTGTCAGTAGACCTAGCAATTACTTCCATGGCAGAGTAGACCATATGAAGACATCAAGGCATCTAAAGGATGTCAAGAAAGTCTGACCTAATTGATTAGGATTCTGTCTTGTATGCAATTGGAAAAGAAACAAAAAAAAATGGAAATAGGGACTTTTAAAGAGATGGATATTGAAGTAGGGATGGCTGTTTAAATCTCAGACTGTCACACCAGGGAAAAAAAATCCTTAAAAAGTCATCTAAACTAAACTCTTCATCTTACAGATGAAGAAATTGATATCTGGAGAAATGAAATAACTTTTCTAGGGTTGTTCCCTGAGTAAGTGGCAATAAAGACCCCAGTCCAAGTCCTGATTCTAAGACCACTGGCATATATACCTAACTGGGATACTATGCTGGATTCCCTGGACAGAAGAAAAGACTGATTGGAAATTCACATATAATGGACAACCATATTTGGAAAAAAAATAGTTAACGTGGCATTTCATATAAGAATAGAACCCTGAGGCCATGTTGTAGCAAATGAATCAGTTTGGGTCTCTTCCTCTTGACCATTTCTCCTCTCTATCCTTCCTTACCTTTTCATCTCTTCTTATTCCTTTTTCTTTTATTTTCTCCTTCAATATCTCCCTTTCTGTGAAGCTACAGATTTCACAGTGGTTAGAGCCCTTGGTCTGCAGACAGAAAGACTCATCTTCTTGGGATCAAATTTGACCTCAGACACTAGCTTTGTGGTCCCTGGGTGAATCACTTATTCCTGTTTACCTCAATTTAATATGAGTTGGAAAAGGAAATGGCAAACCACTCCAGTATCTTTACCAAGAAATCTGCAAATAGGATGACAAAACAGTCAAACACAACTGAAATGGCTGAACAATAACATAAAGATTATGTAAAGAAACCAATGTAACACTGCATAAGAAGGGAGAAATGTATCACCCTTATGGTATCATGAAACAGTGTGGTAGCACCAAGAGGACTGAGCCAGAAATTAGGGTTCAAGTCCAAAAAGACTTGGTCTTAATTTCCCCATTTGTAAAATGAGAATAATGATACTTGTATAAGCATACAGGGCTATTATGAAGAAAGTACTCTGTAAGCCTTAAAGCACTATAGAGATAGGAATTAGCATTATTAACTCTAAATTCATCTTTTACTACAAATTATAGAGTTGAAAATTTGTATATTGATAAAAAGAAAAAAAAGTAAATGCCATTGAGATCTATAAAAAGCCAGGAGGCAAGAGAAATGATCTCTAAGGTCTCTTCTAGATCCCCATTATTGACTTTCTCCTGAAGCCTTTAAAGCCCAACTCAAGACAGACAAGTTAATAAATACTTGATATTTCCTGGTAGCAGAAAGGCTAAGGCTGGTGGATCTATTGAGCTCAAGAGTATTGAACTGAAGCCGAGCTGATGTCTACAATTAATTAATATTTTTGATGAGGAAAAGGGATGGAACACCAGGTTGCCTTAGGAGGGGAAAACCAGAATGGGTCAGAAATGGTGTGGTCAAAGCTCCTATGCCCATTAGAGTGGTATTTGCATTTATAACCTGGATGAGATAGGGAGATCCAGTCTTTAAAGGGGAAACAAAAGCAATTCAAAGGTAACCTCCTACACAGCACCTTCCTGAATCTCTCAGTAATGATTTTGCCTTTTGAACCCAAGTACTTTGCTTATATATTTATACAACATTTTGCACTAAAGTACTATCTGTGCTTGTATCTTATCTCCCTTATTATAGCATCCTTCCTTTCAAAAAAGACCCAGGACATTATGTTGTGATCTTCAGTCTCACTATCTTCCAAAGTCAACGAAGTCCAGTGACAAAACAGAAGCTAAGATGACTGATGATTATACTGTAACTTGTGGGAAAGCAAAGTTAGCCTTTTATTTAAACTTTGTATCTAGCCAGCATGTAGCATGGAGATCCGTACACAATAAGCACTTTTAAACAATTTAACCTCACAAGCATTTAGTAGATACTTACTAGGTGCGATTCCACGTTTTGGGCACTAGGTTTATAAAGATAATAGTGAAACTGTCCCTTAGCTGAAGGAGCTTCCATTCTACTGGAAGGATGTAACACATATATATATATATATACATATATATATATATATATATATATATATACACACATATATATATATTCTAGTGAAAAGTATATACAAATACATGCAAATTTGTATATAATTATACAAATCAATTGTATAATACAAATTATATACAAATATATATGTATGTATAATACAATTTGTTAAATAAATTCCATGAAGGGTAGAGTTCATCACTAACAACTAGGGGGAGAAGTTTAGGGGAGGGAATCTGGGAGGAACTTCATTTAAGAGGAAGCACCTGAGTTGAGCCTTAACAGGAGCTAGGAATTTACAAGAGGAAGAGGTCATGAATCCCGTGATTTTAGTGTCCTGGTTTTGTAAAGGGAAAATAATGTTGTAGAAGAGACTGATGGAAAATGATGTAAATTTTCATTTTTCATAAATACCGTTTTCTTGTGACTCACACAAGACTTGATTGTGCAATGTTCATAGTGTCTGCATTGTGAAAATGGCAACATTTTGGTTCATTTCTCTGTATTGAAGAGGAGCTTTAATTCATCTTAAATAATGATTCTCATTCATTTGTTGGTAGTAAAAGGGAAAATGAAAGTAACCTGTGCGCCCCCCCCCCCCCCCCCCCGCCATGTCTGTGAAAATCATTAGTTTTAAAAATGGAACTTTGGGAGACTAGAGAGTGTTCTGCCCTGGGGATCTGAAACTTCAATGAAGAAAAAGCAGAAGAACTTCATTTTATAAAAGAGGCCAACTGAAAAACTTCTTGTTAAGGATAAGTGAGTCAGTGTACTTGGGAGATTTGACAGTCGAAGAAAAGCCTAAAACTGTACAAAACTAAAACATTGGGTCTTGAATAAGAGAGAGCCAAATGCATGTTTCTCCAGTTTAAAAAGAGATTTAATTAACCTTAATGACCACAGCCAACATTGAACTTGGTGTCCTTCTCAAATGACAGAAAACATTGATTTACAAAGGCAGATTATGGCTTGACTTCCTCAATCCAGAAAATAACCAGAAAATAGATATATCTTAACATTAAAAAATGTCTTGCCTGATTTTTCTCATGATTCCTTTCACCATTCTGACTTTTTAAAATTCTTTCAAAATTTACAAGCTTACATTGCCTTTTTCCCTTGCTACTTTTATATTATATAGCTAACACATAATTATATGTTCTTTCATATTAGAAAAGTATTATTTTATTAATGATTCTTTGAAAAATTCATTATTTATCTTGGAAAATGAGGAGCCAGAAAGCTTTTCATTATTTTTTCTTTCTTCTTAAAAAATAGATGTTTATTAATAGTAGGATAGGAAGGCAAATTGTTATAGTTTCCAGTTCGAACTTTTCAGTTACATGAAAAGAGGAGTACATTTTATAAAATATCAGAATTTAATAGCATTCTTTAGGAACTAAATATTTTGGTTTAGGGAGAATACTTACCCAAAACAAAAATGTTTCAGAAAGTAATGTTTTTTTTTCCATTTGCACTTTTTTGCTCCCCTCCACCCCCACATTGGAATAAAATGAGAGAGAGAGAGAATATGGTAGAATAAGAAAGGGGAAAATAAAACAGAGGAAGAGAGAAAAACAAAAACAGAGAAGAGAAAGGGGGAGAGAAGGGGAGAAAGAAAGAAGAGTGACTAGACAGACAGATATATGCAGAGGCAGATAGAAAAAGGCAAGCAGACAGAAAAGTGAGACAAGAAGAAAGAGAAACTTTCTTTTGGGTCCATCATGGAGCAAAAGGGAGGATAGGATTAGCACACACAGTACAATTAGCAAGACCCATCCCCTTCTACTCTAAATGTTCAGTACCAGAAGGGTACTGTTGGCCTTTGCAAAGAGCCAACTTAGCTCAGCTGCTCCTGTTTTTGGCCAACTGTGTTTCTTGAACATTAGGCCCATTGGAAAGCTCCAGATTGGATATGTTCAATTTTAGTCCAGAGACTGCATATACTACTCCAAATTTTACTAATTTCTCAAGCCATTTTTCCAATAGAGATCATCCCATGGGGCCTACATATCTTGCTCAAGAAACACAACTGCTTTTTGGCTGAGAAAAGCTCTTCAACTACTTTGTAATTCATTCATGCTTAACTTCTAGCTATTCTTATTTGCAGTTGGACTCCTGCTATATACAATCTGCTTGCTCTTTCTCATCACCACCATGACAATTACCTTACATGGGAAAAGCAAAGAAAAAAATATTGATGATGACAAAAATGACCAGATTTGTGTGTGTGTGAAATTGCTGCCACTGAAATTCTATTGCTGCCTGACAGCACTATCATCCTGACAATAAATACCCAGAGGAAAATCTAGCATTTTCCTGGTGTTCTATGGAGTTAAGTACCATTTTTGTCCTTTTCCAACAATTTCCTTCATTTCTGAAAATTTTTCCTCCTAACTAGTTTCAAAGGAATTTTTTTGAGTTTTCTTTGCCTGATATGCTAAACTGTAATTACTGATGATCTTTTTTCCTAACCATTGTCTCTTTTAAATATAAAATAACCACATCTCTCAATCACTACTGTTTTCTTTGTCTCAGGAATGACCAACAAAATGAAAATAGCATTCTTTGCATTTTTGAGCAATGATTCATTCATATTTCCTAATTATAAATAAGACTTTTCTTTCTTTTTCAAGTTAGAGGACTGGGCAGATTTCAATGCCTACAGGGAAGGACGAAAGATAATGAGTTGCATGCAACATAGCTGTGTTCAGATTATCAACCCTGACTGAGACTTAGGCATGTCAGAATGAAATAAGTGGGCTGAGCCTCTCTGCACTTATGCCCTCAATCTTTCAAGTATCTTCCTTTATTAAGTTATCAACTATTGAGAAATGGGGACAGGACATGTCCTTTGAGACTAAAAGACTGACAACAATGGATTCATTTCAAAAGCAATTTACTATGAAAATTAGGGTCAAACAATTATAACAATTCTAGAACAAATCTAAAGATCTTTTTTTAAGATTTCTCTTTTAAATCAATAGGACTTGGGAAAATTGTATTATCCCTGGTACTTTTAATGAAAAAGTAGTGCTAATTAATGAAATTAATCTCATTATCAACATTCTGCAGAAATAGCCTATTTCTTACTTACTAAAGTAAATAAAGGTTTAATATTCAAAGGTAGATGTATAATTATTTTTTCTTTATTCTTGAATCTTAATGGAAGAGGTAAGGTGAGTTTCTACATATGACCTGAAATAAGATTTAACTTGAAAAAAATGTGAAACTTTAATATTATTAATATAGCTTATCATAAAAAAATGTCCCATTATCTGAATATTTCAAAGTAGACCCAATATTTGCCAAATGCAGTGTTACCTCACTGGGTTATTCTAACTGATTTATTATGTTTCCATGGTTGAGAGACATTGCATGAATTTTAGAAAGATTTGTTGGTTTTTAGCCAACAGGTTCACAGAGTGGAGACTAGTTGGACAGAATGCTAATTTGATTCCACTTGCTAGTTGGTCCCTTCAGTCTAGTTTAAGGTAGCATACAGAGTAATGTATCATTAGGACAGATGGTATCATTGGACCAGCTAGAACCTAGTAAAGCAAATAAGTCTATGCCAGGGCATCACCTTTGTCAAAAATTACTGCCACTTTTCCAATTTCCAGTTGTAGAGATTTTGTTAAGGTTTTGGTTTCGTTTGACTCTTTCCCTCTCATTTAACATGATGAAATAATTAACAATATTTTTCTAATCAGTTGCTCTTTATCAAGCCACCTGATTCTACTCAAACTCCAAGTGCATCCATTGGAGTAGGTTTTTTTTTTCGTTATTGTTTTATTTTTACCTAGGTTTCACAGAGTCCAAATATTCATGGATAGATTTCAAAGGAACTGTGAATTGGTAGTTGGGGGACAGGAAGGAGGATGGGATTACAGTTTTATTTCAATATAATTTATTTCCTTTGAAATGCTATGCATTTTATTTTGTGTATCTAAAGACATTAATCTTAGAAGGGGTTCATAGGCTTTATCATCAAAAGGGTCCACAGCACAAACAATAGTTAAGAATCCAGGCTTTCGAGGCTCATTGGGCATTAAAAAATTTCAACAGCAGATTCTGTGAAGGAGGATTCAGATTCTCTCATTCCTCCTCACACCATACATTGTCAGGTTTTTCACATTCAGGTTTGTGAAGCCCATCTCCAATCAGGAGGTTAGGATAATGATGAATTGTTTGTCATGGGGGGATCTTTGCACGAGCTTAAGAGATTGTGACCCAAAACGTATTTATTATATTTTCATTGATCTTGGCATCCCCAAACCTCCCTTAAGAATACATTTCAACATTTAATCACCTCAACTATTAGGAAATTTTCTAACTGGTCAAAATAGTTACATAAAGCTGGAAGAGCCTTGGTTTCTAAGATTTCAGTGACTGACATAGCCAGAAAAAAAAATTGTATTACTCAATTTAATCTACCTTGGAAGAACAATGGGTTGGGTTACCCTTCTAGGAAATTAACAGGTATTATCTGGCAGTTTTTAATCATCAGTATCTCATAGATAAGGGATTTTATTTTTAGACCAGAGCAATGATCTTATTGGCACAGGGAACTCCCAATCTGTAAACTCCTTCTGAAAAAGATTAGCAACTCATCTTCAAACTAAAGGATCTTTAAAAAAAATTTTTTTCTTAGAAATTGAAAATGTATCTTTATTAAGCCCCAATAGCTTAGAAATATTGAAATTCCAAGACTTTTATAGAGTTTCCTACACCAGTGAGGGATTAAGAGTTGTGCTCTGGGTTACAAACTATATTGTGTCTGGGGCAGGATCTTCACACAGGTCTTTCTGACCCAAAGACATACCTTTCTAATTAGCATAGTCCTGTATCAAGACTCGGAAAGGAATACTGGGCATTTAACAAATAGCACCACAGCTGATTATTACATACAAAGCCACACTAGCAGGGCAGGCTACTGAGTACAATTCAAAAACAAAGCACACCTAAAATAACTCTTAGCTTTGATTATACCTACTTCATGCTTTATTTGCCAAGTTATGTGCCACGTTACATGCCAAGACCAGGCTTTTACCTACCCTTGTTGTCTTCACTTTGTTTCCTGAGGAACAACTCCACCCTTTCCGATCTGGAAGAACTTTACATTCCTCTCCTTCAAGACATGGCTGCATGTGACACCACCATTTCTGCTCCACTATTGAAGCTTCAGGAAGGGGGGGATGGAAATCAAGTCATTATTTTCTTCCCTATTCATTATTTCATGTGGTGCTGTAGCAAGATTATATGGGATGGGGAGTAAGGAATGGAGAAGGGATAAAAAGAAGCCTGATTCCCATTCCTCAGTAGATAATCTGGGTTTTGAGAGAATTTCACTGATTTTAGCTAAAGAAACCTTGCCTGATATACTCAAAGATTTGCTTATCAATGTGTTTCTGTGCAGTCTTCATAATCTCCTTGACTTCAAACATATTTACATAAAGTAGTATTTCCATTTTAGAATGAGAATAGAAATACAACCCACCTGAAGTTCTTGAGCAGGTATAAAGTTAATTTTATAGTACAGACAAAAATAAGCACCGTAAAATCTGAACCATGCTCATACAAGCTTTTGAATTCTAAGTAATTATTATATTAATGTTACTTATTTGAAAATAACAATCATGTGAAGTTTCTACTCAAGTGTCAGATAAGAGTTCTGCTTTGAGAAGATGCTGAGCCATCTCTGAAAAAGTCAATGGGGTAAGATGTATTGAGATATAAAGACCCCATTATATAAATATTTTTCTTAAAATAATTTCTTACATTTAATTGTTACAGTAAATAATATCAAACCATTAATTTCATCTCTTCTCTCTTGATTTTTTTTTACATTTTTTCCTGTCTGGATTTCAACAAAATTTCAACCAAAATAAAGGAGCATGTGCATTTCTGAGCAAAATATATCAGAATGCAAATTAAATATTATTCATTAAGAAACAAAAGTGACTACTAGGACTTATTTATCTATTAGTTGGTTTTCATTTGTGAAGTATCAAAACATCTACCTTATAAAGACATCCCAGAACATGGAGTCTCTTCCTTCCCCACAGCCCTAATTCTGTTCTTCTCCTCCAATATTATTTTAAATCACCAAAGTATGTGGTATCCATCCCCCCAAAAAAGATTTAACAAAATGATTGAAAAAATCGCACCATCAACACAAGAAGGAGCAGCTCGGGTGGTGCCTGCGACCTGTCCTGGGAAGCATGAGCACTTGACCGTCTGTGACCTCTCTTCTATCTTGTTCTTATTACAACATCTATGGAGCGCCACCACTTCGCAGGTCCCAGTTTTAACATGGTGAGCTGTGCAAACAAAGAGAGAGAGAGAGAGAGAGAGAGAGAGAGAGAGAGAGAGAGAGAGAGAGAGAGAGAGAAAATGGCCTGTCAAGGCAAGTTGTCACATTCCCCCTCCTAATTAGAAATACATTAAATATAGCTCTATATGGGATCTGTCATGCATGAAACTAGAATTACAATGATGCTAACGTGCTAATGCAAATTTGATTTTTTTTCTAAATGTGGTAGTATCAGCTCTGTCAGTAAATGCTTGGTGAAGCAAGAAGAATTAGTGGAGACAGTCTAGTGAATGGCTAAACCAATCTGGAATATAGAATCATTGTAAGGGACCATCAAAAATGTATGCACTTACATAATAAGTACCAGGGATAACTTTTTTTCACACCTTTCTGTTCAACTCAAAAATAAACAAATAAAGGAAAATAACTTCAGTGCTATATTTTTTTTTCTAGTACTTCTTCTCCAAGGTAGAAACTCTCTTCTGAAATAAGACTTGAAATGAAAAAGCCAAAGAATTTCTCTCACACATATTCCTGAAAACCAATGTTCCATTAATATCTTCTAGTATCTTAAAGGAATGGAATATTTACTGGTTTGTTTGTTTTTTTTTTTGCTATGATAAGTCATTCAATGGGAAACCCAAGAACTGGATAATTTGGAGATCTCACTTATTTTTTACCATAGTGAATGACGCCCATTGTAAATAGGTCATAGGTACATTTTTGCATTTATATTTTTGCAACTCCCCATGTTTATCCTTCTGTATACATACTTATACAAGAGAGAAACAGACTAGGGACTATTGCCTGGGCAGTCACCATTGGATATACCATTAGAGGAGAAAGTAAAAATTTTCTGACTCCACTTCCCAATCCAACATGCTTGATCATACCATAAATATAAACAGGGCATATTTTAAAGATATTTAAAGACAAATAAAGGTTTTTCAGGGGAAGGGGAGAATTTTTTTCTACTAATATTCAGATATCTTATTTTCCACCAGGCTGAATCCATTTTGAAATTCTTTGATTCCTTAATCATGTCCTGCTGCTTGACCCCTCCCATGCTCCTTTTCAGCTTCCATTTGTATGCTGTCTTCCTTTATTAGATTGTAAGCTTTCTGAGGGTAGGAACTATCTTTTTTCATATTTGCATCTCTAGCACTTAGCACAGTGTCTGGCACATTGTAGGCATTTAATAATGTTTATTGATTACTGATTGACAGGCAAACAATCTTTTGACCTTACAATCACTTCATGATTGCAAGTTTTTGCTGTCCCATCTGTAAGATGATGATGACATTATTCATACTACCTACCCCTCAGCATCTTTAAAAACATTGGCAGTCATCAGAAATTTAAACTCTTTGTGTTGTTGCTTAATAATTCCAAATGGACCACAAGCCTGGCTATAAGAAATAATATGGTGGCTAGGCAGAAAAATTCTCTGCCACTTTACCACACACATACATGTACACAAACACGAATGCCCACATGTTTATGCCCACAAATATACATATATACACTTGGGAAAATGAAAGTTCAGTTTGGTCATTTGGGCAGTCATGTCCAATTCTTCATGATTGAATTTGGAGTTTTCTTGGCAAAGATCCTAGAGTGGTTTATCATGTCCTTTTCTCGCTCATTTTACAGATGAGGAAACTGAAGCAAACAGGGAGAAGTGACTTGCCCAAAGTCACACAGCATTAAGTATTTGAGCCTGGAATTGAACTGAAGAAGGTGCAGCATTCTTCTATTCACTGTGCCACTTAGCTGCCCTATAAAAGAGGTAGCATCATGGGATGGAGAGAATACCTAGTCAGAAGCCCTAGGTGCATATCCTTGATATTTTACTAGCTATGTGCAAAACACTAAGCCTCAGTTTCTTCATTGGGAAAATGGGAGTGATAGTATGTGCTATCTGTTCTGTGAAGAAAACAATTTGTAAACCAAAATATGGCATATACCTTTCAGGATCCAAAGGGAAGAATCAAGTCATTTAGGATACAGGATATAAAGGATAGCTTTCAAATTATATATAACCAGTTAGATGACAAAATGCCTTGAACTGAGTAAGACTTAGAGTCAAGAAGACTTGAGTTTGAGTCTTGACTCAGACTCTTACTGTGTGATCCTGAACAAGTCAGTTAATTTTTCTTAGTCTTGGGTTTCCTCATCTCTAAAATGGGGATAATAGCATCTGGCTCACAAAGTTGTTATGAGGTTCAAATGATTTTAAAGAGATCTATAAAACTTAAAATGCTATATAAGTGCTAGGTAATATTATGCTATAATCCACATAGAACAATAAAGATTGGGGTGACATAGCTTTGTCCTAAATCATCAAAACATAGAGGACACTTTACTAGAATGCCATTCCTCTCTCTCCTGACAGCTACAGACAGATGGAATTCTGTCTATGCAGTGACAGCATCAGTGAAGTTAGCCTTGCCTGAAAGAGTTGTCTGCCTTCTCCCCCACCTTCAAATTCCCCTGCCGTCCCTTCCTCACAATCAGCCAGTCCTTTCAGTAGTAGAGAAAATGCCAGGGAACCCCACAAACTTTCCCTGTCCCTCCCGTCAAATATAGAAATCCCCAGTTTGCTTCGTTTGAGGGTAGAAACCCCAGGTTTTGACCTTGTCACAGGAGAGGTTTCCCCCTGAGGGAAAGTCCCCCTTCCCCAGACAATAGACATCCACTTCAGCTTTGCACAGTAGGTAGCGCGGCAGTCTCGCAAACGGAAGGTCCGGACCTCGGAAGGAGGGTGTGACATATTGGGAAAGGCTTCTAGAGACAAAAGAGCTACTTAACTTCGGATGGGGTTTACCTCCCCACCCGAAGTGGATGTCTATTGTCTGGGGAAGGGGGACTTTCCTCAGGGGGAAACCTCTCCTGTGACAAGGTCAAAACCTGGGGTTTCTACCCTCAAACTAAGTAAACTGGGGACTTCTAGATTTCCATGTTGACACTCCATACCCCTAGGAGTTACCCCCAGCTGAAATCTGCCTCTCCTCTACCCATCGCTGCTCACCTACTATCCCATCTTACTTCATCTTCCATCTTCTGTCTTGTTGCAGATATATTTCCTTAGTTACATATAAAAAGAACTTCCATGTCACATGGTTGAGAAAGAAATGGGAAAATGAGCTCATAAGGCTTGAGCTTGATTTCCTGGATCTAAAAAAAAAATTTTTAATCACCTTTCAAATTTGCCTAGTAAATGTGGAATTTGGTGAAGTCAAGAAAAAAGTAAACTGTGCCTTATGTTACATAGACTGGAAATAAAGACAAAAAACAAATTCTTAAAAACAAAGGTTATTACTACATATAAACCATCAGCACATGGCAAGGGTTTATTAAAAAGTCAATAAGATAGGAAGCTAAAACGAACTCCAATAGTTTTGCTTTAAAATGTTAATGAAGGTGTAGGAAGAACAAAGTTTCTATACACAGATATATGAGACATGGCACAGGATGAATTAACCATTCAAATATAAGAGCCTTTCAAATGAACAAAATAATCTCCACAGATGAACAGTTAGCACCATATTAAAATGATACAAGACCCCCTGGAGGAGATTTAAATGAAAAATAATAAGCAATTTTCTTCAAGTCAGAATTACCAAACCATTTTTAAAATTTTGTTTTTCTCCAAAAGATTCAGGATCACAACACAAAGTGTTGCTGACTATATATATTTAAACAAACATCTGAGGCATTATTTTTTTATAAAATTCCCATGAAACAAGGATGCAAAGTTTGACCCAGCTACTACCACTGCCTTTTTGACATGATAACATTAATTTCCCAGTGCTATCACATGGAGTTTTGACCTTAATTGACTGCCTCTAAAATCAGGACATTAAATTCTTAAATGAAACATTTTGAGACAAAGATATAATTGGTTCTAGCAACAAGTTCTAAAAACTATGTCACTGGAACATTATTACAAACCAATGTCTGCTGCGGCATATATTTTGTTTTGCTTTATTTTTTTCATATTCATTTTACGTTAAAGGAGTTTTGCCACTTAAAAAAAAAAAAGCCCTCCAAAATGGATTTGTTCACATCAAGACTTTAATGTAAGATAGTAAAAAAGAGTTCTGGAATGGACCAAGAAGACCTGGCATCATGACACTTACAACTTGTGTTTCCTTGGGCTAGTCCTCTTAACCTCTTTGGTCTCCATTTCCTAATATACAAATTAAAGGAGTTGGACTATCGGACCTATAAGGTCTTTCCTAGAACTAAAACTATGATTCTGTATTCTACCTTCATCTGAGAAGGCCAATGGAAGGAAAAAAAAAGAGATGGAGTTAGGGGAAGAGTTAAATATAGTGTTATGTTAGATCTGGAATTAAATCCATGGCTACAAGTACAAAAATCCATGACCCTATGAACACAGTCCTAGATTTGCTCTATTACAATATTATATACATTATTAGGGTAGATGTATATAATATTGTGATAGAATAAATATTATATACATTATTAGGGTAGAAGGGTGTATGGGGTGTTCAGGGAGGGGTAGTTTCTCTGGTATGGAGGGCTTGTCATGCCCTCCTAGGGCAGCTCTCCAGCCTCTGACCCTCACCTGATACCCAGCTCTCACTTGTGGCTCCTAGTAGCTGTTAGCATGCGGCAGCAGCCACACCCCGGGCAACAGCTTCGACAGGCCGGCTAAACCTTGTGAAGGTAGCCATTGGGTCGTCGTGGACCCCTGGTGAACTAGGACTTTGCTCACCCAGCATGTGAAGACTGCTTCGGCTGAACAGATGGAAGAAACCAATAAGAAGGTTCAACGGCTGAGATGGCGATGCAGCAAAGCACTGTGGAATGCTTAGGACGTGTTGGAGCACAACGGGCAACACGGCCATCCAATGCAGCTGAGGAAGTCTCCAGGTGCAACGATTTTTTGTGCCAATGGACCCAGGCTTCCAAAGCCGAGAGAGTGGGACTGTCTCTGTGCAACGACTTTTCCACTTAAATCTCCCTCACGCATAAGTGTCTTTGTGCACACTCATCTATACACCATAGATGAAAACGCACAAAGACAATCGTCACCCTCGGTTACCAAGAGACTGCTACTATTAGGGTAGAGGAAGTCTTCTACAGTGGATAGGGGACTATATTGGAAATCAGGAAACTTGGCTTCAAATTCTGCCTCTGGTACTATTTTCATGACTTCAGGGCAATCACACAATCCTGAGCTTCATTTTTGTCATTTACAAAAGGGCAGCATTTAAATCTCCATGTAGTTGTTTCTATATTATGTTATGCAGAATCAATTAATTTAATTCAGCAAGCATTCTTAAGGACGTATTGTGTATAAGGCATTATACTTTGATTCTAGAGGTAAAAGACCAGGAAATGTGCCTGTCTTCAGGGAGTTTAAATTTTACTGGGTCAGGGAGTGAGGAGGGCAGAGAGAAAAGCAAATAGAAGAAAATATGAAAGTTAAAAGAGCACTTAACAAAAGCAGCAGCAGCAGCAGAGGTGAGGAGACAATGCATCCAAGGCAAGGTGGAGGGGTGGGAGTTCTCTCTATGATGGTTGCATAGATATGGGATGAAATGCTATGTTTGAGAGGCATAATAAGGTTCTGGCTAACTAGAATACAGAGCTATGGATAGTAGAAAGAACCTTGAATTTGGATCAAGACAATCTGAGTTTTTCTCTTTGCTTTTTCATTTAACTATCTGTGTGATCTTGGGCAAATTGATTCTCTCCAAGACTTTCGTTTCCTTATCTATAAATTAAGCAGTTGGCCTGGATGCTCTCTAGTCCTAAATCTATGTTTCTTCTAGCTCCAAATTTTTGATTCTGGGAGGAAAAGGGAAATAACATGAAATGTCGGAATCAATATAGAAATATGTGTCTCCCATCCACAAAGCTCTATTCTAGTCTCTCTTTGCTCTCTACATCTCACCCTTGGGCATACCATTTTTTCTCATGAGCTTAATTATTCTATCTTTGCAAATCTCTATATTCAAGTGTGTTTCCCTCCCAGAACTCCAGTCTCACATTTCCAGCTACCTACTGGATATGTACTATTGAATGTCCCATTAAATGCATATCAAACTCAACAATTCCAAAACAAAACTCATTTTCTCTCCCTAAACCCATCCTTTCTCTAAAATTATTTATTTATGCTGAATGCAACACCCTCCTCCCACTCACCAATGCTAATTATCCTTAATTCTTCCCTCTCCCTTACCCCTCATAGCCAAACAGTTGCTAAATCCAATTCTATTTATATACCTTTTCTCACATCTGAAACCTCTCTCCTTAACCAGTTGCCACTCCTGTTCAAGGCCATATTACATCTTATTACATATTACATGCAATTATACACATTGCATTAGGGTAATATCCTTCTTTTTTTTAAAACCATTACTCCTAAGTTAGTATCAATTCTAAGACAGTAAAGAGGCAAGAACTCCAATTGGAGTTAAGTGACTTGTCCAAGAGCAGATAGCAGGAAGTATCAGAGATCTGATTTGAACCCAGGTCATCTCAACTCCAGGTCTGGCTACTGCACTCCACCTAGTTGCTCCCTGACTAGCATATCTCTACAGAACCTCACATTTCAATCTATGATTCAATGATCCTAAAATATACAAGGGTTTTCCAAGATGTTTATAACATTGAGCGTGCTATATACAGCTGTTTAAAAGAAAGTTCTGTTTTATTTTTATTTTTTATTAAACTTTATTTTAATGACATGTAGAAAACAAAAAATAAAAGAAAGTTATGTTCATTTTATAGTTCAAAACATACTCAATTGTGTTGACATGATATGCAAGTAAAAAGAAATAAGACTTGATAATGAAACTGTGTTGGAGGGTGAATTTGTTCCTATTTAGTTTCCTCTCCATACAATTTCAGTTCTGATTTGTATTTGGATTTGTCTCATTGGTTCTGAAATTTTGTTTGTCTCCATACATTTTTATTTAATAGTTTTACCCAGCTTGACTAGCTCTCCAGAGACTATGTATTATACTTTAGGAGCAAAAAGAAAGCATCACCTACATGCATCAATAAGCATCTGAAATGCTAGCCACTTAGTGGATTTAGGTGAGTGTAAATCATCTTGAAGGGATTGGGTGGTGGGGAGAGGTGCTGAAACCAAAACTTTAAAATAGCTAATTTCTCACTTCTGTTCATTGAAAAGAGAAAATGAAGGTTCTTTTTTATGCCTTTGTACAAACACTAACTAAATAAAATGGTTGTTTATATTTCTGAATGGAAAAGACAAGCATTTCAAAGAATAGAGTGACAAATGAAGCCAAACTGAGGACAAAAATAACCAAATATGAATGTCAATCTTCAGAAGACAAGCTACTTGAATGAGCTTTATGTTTTTATAGAGAAACAAAGAATCCCAAGGAGTGAAAAGACTATGTCACAAAAGAATTATGATAATACTCCTCTAATATCCCACACTGTTTATGGGAAAAAGTAAAATCTCAATTAACCAATACACTCAACCAGAATTTATTTGCATTAAACTTTTAGGGAAAAGAAGAAAATTTGAAAATTCAGTTATGTCAGGGATAGGGAAAAACAGCATTTATTAAATTATTAAACTATTAAATGGACCGCTACATGTCACAGTGGAGAGAATTCTGGCTCTCAATTTAGGAAGACCTCAGATGATTACTAGCTGTGTGACCCTGGGTAAGTCCCTTTACTTCTATTTGTTTTAGTTTCCTTACCTATAAAATGAGAATAATAATTATTAGGGGGATAAAATGAGATAATAATTATAAAGTTCTTAGTATAGTGCCTGGCTTATTATGAGAGCTATATAAATGTTAGCTATTATTATTATTATTATCTTGGGCATTAGATATAACCAGTATGGTTTCCTGCCCTTTTGACAAATATGTCTATAACAATATAGAGTGAAAATTGATGTTCAGAATAATTACCCAGAAGTGCTAAGAATTCTCAGTTCATCAGAAACATTATAAATTATGTTCACTGTACTGTACTTACTAAGACAGGACTAATACAATTTACAACAATTTTCAATGACAAAGGAGATTTCTGCTTAATTTGGTTGTAAAGAAAACATACTTAACCAAAGTACCCTGAGCATTTTGGGTAATTGCGTGGTATTAAATGTACATTTCTTTGTATTCTTTGGAAGGCATTTTGAGAATTGGAGTTTACTAAAGGAGGCAGCATAGAGTATTAGAAAGAACAATGACCTGGAAGAAAGAGAATAGAAATTCTAATTCCATACCTCCATCTGGTTGTGTGAATTTGGCCTAGTCACAACCTCTTCTATAAAATAAAGATATTAGACCGGATGATCTCAGATCCTTTCTAAGCCTTAAAATCAATCCTTCTAAAAATTACTAAAGGCCAAATAAATGCAACTGGTCAAACTTGCAAGAAGTGAATAACCATGCTCAACAAATAAAAGACTTTCCTAAAATGAATGAATATTAGCATCAATCAACCATTAAATATTTACATGGTCAGAAGCTCAGAGGACCAAAGACTTAATGCTGGGAGGACTAGATAGTTAGTCTATATCTCTATTATATCCATTGTAGATGGATTAAGTCCATCTAATATTGACAGTCAAGTCTAATTTGACACAAAATAATGAAGTTCCTTTTATTTCTATATAGTATAGAACTTTACAAAAGATAGTATGATGCAGTGAATAGCTATTAATATTGTACTCTGAAAAACTGGGTTCAAGAAAAATCTCCAATACATCCTTGATGTGTGACACGTACAAATTAATTATCAACTCTGTAACCATAGACAATTCTATTAGACTAAGTCTTAGACTGACTGCAGATCTGCATCTACAGAAGATTCCACATTGGATATTACCAATATCCATAAAATCATAGTTATGCCCCAACAAGAAAAAAAAACCCAGAACTTTACATTCCACCTAAATGTAAGACTAATGATTAATCATGTACCAGAAGTGACCATAATCTCTCAATTAGAATCCATAGAACATAAGTTCTGATAGGTTCTACACACTAACCTGACTAGAGAAAAGTTCTGGCACAGTCTACAGATGAATATTCTTTGGCCATGACAATTCATGGATACTGACCACTTGGTTATGGAAGAGGTTTTAGCTTATATCAGGCAAGAAAATACCAACTGGGATGAAAACATGAATCTTTTCCTGGACAGAATGTCCACTAAAATATCCTTACAAATCAAGTCAAGAAACATTACAATAATATGAAGTGTCTGCTGGGTCTGTACCCCAAAGAGATAATGGACACAAAGACTTGTACAAAAATATTCATAGCTGCGCTCTTTGTGGTGGCCCAAAACTGGAAAACGAGGGGATGCCCATCAATTGGGGAATGGCTGAACAAACTGTGGTATATGTTGGTGATGGAATACTATTGTGCTAAAAGGAATAATAAAGTGGAGAAGTTCCATGGAGACTGGAACAACCTCCAGGAAGTGATGCAGAGCGAGAGGAGCAGAACCAGGAGAACATTGTACACAGAGACTAATACACTGTGGTATAATCGAACGTAATGGACGTCTCCATTAGAGGCGGTGTAATGTCCCTGAACAACTTGCAGGGATCCAGGAGAAAAAAACACCATTCATAAGCAAAGGATAAACTATGGGAGTGGAAACACCGAGAAAAAGCAACTGCCTGAATACAGAGGTTGAGGGGACATGACAGAGGATAGACTCTAAATGAACACTCTAATGCAAATACTATCAACAAAGCAATGGGTTCAAATCAAGAAAACATCTAATGCCCAGTGGACTTACGTGTTGGCTATGGGGGGGTGGGGGGGAGGAAAAGAAAATGATCTATGTCTTTAACGAATAATGCTTGGAAATGATCAAATAAAATATATTTAAAAAATAATAATATGAAGTGTCCAACGGCATCATTAAATGAATAGATTGCATTCTCCATTGCTTATGAAGTTGCCACCTGTTCATTCCAATAGAAACTATAAATAAGCTTGAAGAGATGTCATAGAAACAAATAATTATATTAAAAAGAAATTATTATTCATTTTATGGTCAGTTAAATTTGAAGTAGATTGTAACAGATAAGCAAAGGGCAATAGGAATACAGATGGTACTTTGTTTTTCTTAATTTCCTCTCTTTGGGAGAGAAAAATCAATACTTGCTAATTGAAAAAATGATTTTTAAATTGAAAGACATATAGTAGAGGTTGAAATGGGCTTCTGCACATTAATAAAGATGACTTCCCCAAGAGACGTGGCATGAAAGAAGTCATCAAGGACATGTAACTGGAAAAGAAGCTGGAATAACTATTTAACAAGAGTGAGGAACAACAAAGCACTGTGTCACTGACTGTTTAATCTTAGGCAAGTCATTTAAATTCCCTTGACCACACTTTCTTCATCTGTACAGTGAAGGGAGTGGACTGTATTCCTGTTAAGGTTATTTCTAGCCCTAATTCTATGACTCAGCCCCATGAGATAAACATGTTGTGAAGTACCCTGATAGTAATTAAATCTTCAATGAACTAGAGGAAAGACTGGAGCGCATGGGATAAATCCTTTACAGAGGATTTCCATGAAGACTTTTATAAAGGTTGTATGGGATGAAAAGATGTAGATAAATTGAAATCTTTGCCCCTGGTGAGAATTCCACATCAATGAGGTTGAAGCCACAGTAAAGGATTGACATAATTGAAATTTAGAAGTGTTTAGCTCATAATAACCCTACAAGGTAAGTACAAATAACAATATCCAGATTTCCCAGTTGAAGAAACTGAAACATCCCCCAAAAGATTGCCATTTGTCTAGCTCATATAGCTTCAAAGTCCAGGAGCTGAGAACTGAGCTTAGACATTTTTCCTTCTAAGACTTCCTTCCACTGTTCTATGACTAGTAAGAAAATAGGGAAAAGATTACTCTGAATCTGAATGAAAACATAGTTTAGCTGTCTGGAAAAGCCTATGGATATCTCAAAAAAATTTAATGCACAAAATATATGGAATTATAAAATAAGAATTATTTTGGAATAAAGATGATTTTTCCCCATTTAGATTCATGTACCCATTGACTGTAGATCCCAGGTCTAAAACCCTGATTCTAGTTTGGTCACCCAACAAAATTAATGAATCCCTCTGGGGTACAAATTGGCAACTGAAAGGCTAAAACCTTAGTCAGACCAATGATGACCCAAACATTTTTCATCAGAAATGGAGAGAAGCAGTATAGCATTGTCCATTTTGTTGTTTAGTGGATTTACATTATCACTGGAAGGATGAAGGGTGAATTGAAATATAAACATTGACCTCAACTTCTCAGAATTGAACCATAAGAAATTTAGACAAATTTACTTAGAAATACTTGATTTTAAGTATTGTAAACTGTCAACATATCAATAAGCCAAATAAATGAGAGTCCTTGTGATGAGAGGATAAGATGCAGTATGATTTAGGGGAAAGAGAATTGGATTTAGAATTAGAGGGCCTTGGTTCAAATTGTTAGATAAGCTGGGTTCAAAATTGATTTACTACCCCTTTTACTTTTTCAATTCCCTTCCCATCTGCAAAATGTTTAATTACATGATTTCTAAGGTCTCTTCCACTTCTAATATCCCATCCTTTATAAAACAATTCATATATAAAACAATTCATTCTAAATAAAAGTGAACTTAACTCATTAAAATATTTGTTTATAGAGCATTGACAATTTGTTGGGCAGCATAGAAACTGGAGTGTTATACTGTTATCAATTGAAGATTAACAATGTTACCATGGTTGAAAGATATTTTGATAAACTGGAGAGGGGCCCAAGAAGGGTACAAGGAATACTGAGTGGTCCTAAAGTTATGTTATATGAGGATCAGCTGAGGGGACTGGTGATGCTTGGCCTAAAGAAGAGAAGACTCAGCAAGCCCATGATAGTTGTCTTTAAATGTTTAAATGCAGAAGATGGAGGAGGTAGTCAGAGGATGAATAATCATTTATCAGATATTTTATACCAGGGATTCCTTTTCAATTTGGGTTGGACTAACTGGCCAATTAGACCACTTCCAGTTCTCTTATTTTGTGATCTTGTAACAATGCTTCATACAATGGAAAACATCTGAAGAGGATTGGATTCCATGATTCTGGAAATATATAATTGTTTTGAGTTTATTTTTGATAACAGAATTAATAACACCCTGAAAGAAGCCAACCCTAGCACAAATAAAAATAAACATAAATGAAATCATCTCCTTCCCTTCTTAAATGTTCAATACTATTCGGTATTATCATTGAATTTGCTTCATGTCAGTGCCATGACACTATGTATGTATATATGTAAAATATGTGTGTATACATATATATGTGTGTGTGTGTGTATGTATATATGGACCCAATAAATATGAGCAAGAAGGGGATTGTGAAATGCAACTTTTACATGGTCACAAAATTTCTGAGTTGAAAAAGACTTCATACTATATAACAGAAAAAAATAATTCTCTTTAAATTATGCCCCTATAGTGGTCATCCAGCTTACACCTGAATATCTATAGAGCAGAGGAACCCACAGATTCCAGAGTCAGCTATCCACTACTTCTGGAGAGCTCTAATTGTCAGGAATGTTTCTAAATTTGCCTTTTTGCAACTTTCATTTATTTATTGCTACGACTTCTGCCCTATGGGGCCAAACAGAGAAAGTATAATTCTTTCAGAAGACAGCCCTAACATACTTGGAGATAGTTATCATAACCTACTGAGTCTTCTCTGTAGGCTAAATATACCTATTCTTTGAATTTGTGTCACCTTGCAAGTACATGCCTTTGAACAGTCAAAGTGTCACTTATTTGAGTTCTCTATATAAAGACCCCATCAAATTTCAAAGTAAGAAAAACAGGGCTCCACAAAGAGCTTGTATATCATCTTTATCCTTATGCTCATTTTTAAGGGTGTTCCATTTATTTATTTTTTTATTTTATTTAGTCAATTTAGAACATTATTCCTTGGTTACAAGAATCATATTCTTTCTCTCCCTCCCCTCACCAAACCCTTTTCGTAGCCCACATGCAATTCCACTGGGTATTACATGTGTCCTTGATCAGAACCTATTTCCATATGGTTGATGTTTGACCTAGGATGATCATTTAGACTCTACATCCCCAATCCCTCAACCCATGTAATCAAGCAATTGTTTTTCTTCTGTGTTTCTACTCCCACAGTTTTTCCTCTGAATGTGGATAGTGTTCTTTCTAGTATATCCCTCTGGGTTGTTCAGGATCACTGCTTTGCTACTAATGGAGAAGTCCATTACATTTGATTGTACCACAGTGTATCAATCTCTGTGTACAATGTTTTCTTGGTTCTGCTCCTTTCACTCTGCATCAATTCATGGAGGTCGTTCCAGGTCACATGGAATTCCTCCAGTTCATTATTCCTTTGAGCACAATGGAATTCCATCACCAACATATACCACAATTTGTTCAGTCATTCCCCAATTGAAGGGCATCCCCTTGTTTTCTAATTTTTTGCCACCACAAAGAGTACAGCTATGACTATTCTTGTACAAGTCTTTTTCTTTATTATCTCTTTGGGGTACAAACCCAGTGGTGCTATGGCTGGATCAAAAGGCAGACAGTCTATTAGCATCCATTGGGCATAGTTCCAAATTGCCCTTCAGAATAGTTGGATCAATTCACAACTCTACCAGGAATGCATTAATGTCCCGACTTTGCCAAATCCCCTCCAGCATTCATTACTTTCCTTTGATATCACGTTAGCCAATCTGCTAGGTGTGAGATGATACCTCAGAGTTGTTTTGAGTTGCATTTCTCTGATTATAAGAGATTTAGAACACTTTTCCATATGCTTATTAATAGTTTTGATTTCTTTGACTGAAAATTGCCTATTCATGTCCCTTGCCCATTTATCAATTGGAGAATGGCTTGAATTTTTTGTACAATTGATTTAGCTCTTTATAAACTTGAGTAATTAGACCTTTGTCAGAGGTTTTTGTTATGAAGATTGTTTCTCCATTCGTTGCTTCCCTTCTAATTTTGGTTGCATTGGTTTTGTTTGTACAAAACCTTTTTAATTTGATGTAATCAAAATTATTGATTCACATTTTGTGATTTTTTCTAGCTCTTGCTTGGTTTTAAAGTCTTTCCTTTCCCAAATATCTGATATGTATACTATTTTATGTTCACCTAATTTACTTATAGTTTCCTTGTTTATATTCAAGACATTCACCCATTCTGAGTTTATCTTGGTGTAGGGTATCCTGGTAGAGGCATGGATGCAGCAAGACAAGAAGCTGGAGATTGATCATCTGTCACTCAAATGAACATTCCATTTTGAATGTGACTGGGAAGCAATTGGAGGCAAGAGTCAACTGCTCCACTGAAGCGAAAGTCTTTTGCTTTCTGGCTGAGCAGAAGAAAGAAGCTGGTTGTTTATCTCTGGGACTTGAGATAATCAAGTTGGAGGTGACCTGGCTGACTTGAAGGAAGAAGAAGAAAGACAGTTGTCCTCATATATATCTCTGACTGGTTCAGTTTCATGCTAGTGACTGAATTGCCATTTCTCTCAATATTCTCCAAACTAACACTCACTATAGAGAATAGGGATATCCCACCCCTCTTACCTCCATCCTCCATCCTTGTCCTGTCTTCCCCAAATAAACCCCTTGTTTGACAAAGAAGATTAAGAACTATTTCATTGAAGCCTCACAGTTCACGCTGAGTGACTTGAAGGAGATTGAAGAAGGAGGGAGGGGAGGCTGAAAGGCTTCTGAAGAGGGAGGAAAACAGTAGGTGGAGAGGGAGGAGAGTAGACAAAAGAAGATAACTATCTGAACCATTAGTTACCTAGTAGCCATCAATATACATACTCTTATATCATCTATTACACTGTGAGATGTTGAACCAAACCTAATCTCTCCCATACTGTCTTCCAATTTTCCCAGCAGTTTTTATCGAATAGTGGATTTTTGTCCCCAAAGCTGGGATCTTTGGGCTTATCATAGACTGTCTTGCTGAGGTCACTTACCCCAAGTCTATTCCACAGATTCTCCTTTCTATCTCTTAGTCAGTACAATATTGTTTTTTTTGTTTGTTTGTTTTGTTTTGTTTTAAACCCTTACCTTCCCTCTTGGAGTCAATACGGTGCATTGGCTCCAAGGCAGAAGAGTGGTAAGGGCTAGGCAATGGGGATCAAGTGACTTGTCCAGGGTCACAGAGCGGGGAAGTGTCTAAGGCCAGATTTGAACCTAGGACCTCCCGTCTCTAGGCCTGACTCTCAATCCACTCAGCCACCCAACTGCCCCAGTACCATATTGTTTTTATGACCACTGCTTTATAGTATAGTTTGAGATCTGGGACTGCAAGGCGCCCTTCCTTTGCATTTTTTTTTCATTATTTCCCTATCTTTGATCTTTTGTTCTTCCAAATGAACTTTGTTATGGTTTTTTCCTAATTCAGTATAAAAGGTTTTTGGTAATTCAATGGGTATAGCACTAAATAAGTAAATTAATTTGGGTAGGATTGTCATTTTAGAGTTCCATTTATTTAAAGAAAATAAAGTATGCTCTTTAGATGTTTACTTAGTTTAATGTTGCATTTCAAGGCATTTACCAAGAGTTAATTTAGGAATGGGTAGATAAATTTTATTTGTCAGTCCTGCTTATGTGCTCAGGTGGGAGATTGTTCTGAGCAACAATAGGACAGTAGAGAGGGCCCACCAATGGTGAAGAGAGAAGAACCAAGGATGACCATCATGGGCCAGAGCACAGGTCAATCTCATATTAATCTACATGTCAAAGCACAATGCAATTGTGTCACATGTAATTAACAACAGGGACTTAATTTAGGGAATTCACAATAGTATAATGAAAAGAGAATGAGATCTGACATCAGAGAAACAAGGTTAAAATTATAGACATGTTTCTTACCTTCGTGAATTCATTGACAAATTCCCTGAGCCTCGGTTTCTAACCTATAATATGAGGGAATTGGGTTAGATGATGGCTCCTGTCCTTTCCAGTCATAAATTCTATGATTTTTATCAGACCTCTTTAGTGCACTGTCAGTGACTCTAGAGGGTAGCACAGCCAGTAAAAAAAGATTTGTTTACAGGATTTGACTCCCTAGGTCATGACATAAGATGTTAAGTATCAAGGTTCTGGACCAAAAATGAAGTATGCCTACCTATGAAAAAGAAGAATTCATTTGCCAGGACACTGGCTGATCTGATTAAGAGACTTTAAACTACAAAAGGATGAGAGGGATAAAAGTAGCCAAATCCAGTTGCTAAACCAGATAACATAGAGGGTAGCAAGTAGGAGGAAGAATATCAATGGAGATGTTCAGTAATCTCCAACAACGTTCAGAATGCTGATGAGTAGAAATAATACTCCTGAATTCTCTATGACTGGTAAACATAAAAGACCAGAAGTTTAATCTTGAGGTTATTTTTATGCCTTAATAAGCACCACTGATAATTGATAGGGTGTAGTTTCAGAGTATAATAAAGTACCTGATCAAGGGGAATTGTTTGGAGAGGGGGGAGGAAATTTCATGCTTGAAATGGAGACCTGTATTTCTATACACCAAATTATCATCCAGAAGGGCAAATGCTTTAAATAAACTCTCTTTACTCGCCTAATTGTCTATAGTATGTTGACTCACATTCAACAAATGAAAGTATATTAAGAATATATTCACCTAAAAATCATGGAAGATGAGAGGAGAGGAAATTCAGTCATTCACACATACACACATGCATTAAAATAGTATTATCTCCTTTTGGGTGTTTTATTTGTGCTAAGGAGAAGCAGGAAGACTGCACAAATAACAAAAGGGAAATAGAGGAGTAGAGAAATCATGAACTTCTGGTTAACCAAAGCAAGAAAGAAAAAGTGATTCCAGAGTGGGTATCAATGAGCAACCAAGGGGGAGAATTTGAAGGAAGAGCAAAAGTGACCCAAAAGGAAGGCAATGGCACATTCTTCTGATCTCCAACATCTACACATCCTGAGTTATTTACTCACTTTGGCTTCCTCTTCTGCCTGGCCAGCCCTAGGCTGTTTGAAAAGAGCAGCTGAAGACATAAAAATATTGTTCTTTTCCTTAAAGGCTTTTATCATAGGATACAAGGCCGTTGGGCAAACAAATCCTAAATTGCATATTGTATCTAGAAAAGAAAAGAAGGGAATAGAGTTCCTTTCAAGAGAGATATTTTGTCTAGTTGAGCTAAGGTTTGGGAGTGGAAGGGATGAGATACTAAAGATCTAGAATGAAAAAGAGGGAGAAACAAGTTTTAGGTAACTTGAGATCAAATATATTCCCAAATTATTCCCTTTAAGGGTATACTAGCTAGTGCAACCTCATCTCATCCTGGGTCCAAAAGAGGAACAAGAGTCATTTCTCCCTCCCCTGAAGGTCCAGAGGCTGGACCTGACATAAATGTCATGCCCCCAAAGGGCAAGAGAAGCCTCATGTTCATGTTAAGGGAGTGAATTCCCCTGACCTGCTCAAATAGGGCTCCAGGCTGAGTTGATTGATACCTTTTGTCTAGCTGGTGGTTGAGCCAATAAAAGTCAGAGGTTTTAAAAACGCTAAAGATGATTTTTAAAGTTTTTATAGCTCTGTTCAAGGCAAGAGAAAGATCAAAAAAGGGATAAGATCTCTGCTTGCTATGACTGATAATATGAGAACAGTTGAGAAATATAAAATTAGAAACTGCTGTTGTAGTATTTATTTATCATGTTTCTGTTGAGTCACTGTGGCAAGGCCAAGGAACCTTTAAACTTTACAGTTCTTTCCAAGACTGATCTCTGTGTTCTTTTTCCCTTTCTTAGGTATATAAGGAGATGGTTCTGTTTCTTAGAATATTATAACTGAAAGCACAGTGCCAGATCCTTTAGAAGGCATTTAATAAATGTTTATTCCCTCCCTATTCTCCTTACTATAAACTGTCCTATATACATCACAGCTTCCAAACTCTTGCAATGTAAATGAGTTAATATTTGCAAGGATAAAAACATATATACATGGTTATAACATAAACCTGGAAATGGGAGATATATATGTAGATACATGCATATAAATTTTATATCTAGCACTTAGCAAATTTTAAAATGTTATAAATTTATTATCTATATCTATATATGTCTTGTACATGAATACAAGTATAAATACAGGATTGCTACATAATTGTTAATTTGGAGAAGCATTTGCTGCCAATTGGAGAAAATGAAATGAGTAAGAGAAACAGAGGACATCTCATTGTTAAGCTCCTCAAACTCAAGGAATCCTCATTCCAAATGCTACAGTGAGAGGCCGTAATTTACTCATAAACAGGAAAGAGGATGAATGCCTAACACATACCTAAATTGCTTCTCAAAGGCATAAGTGAAAAACACTCATGGGGAAATTGGTAGGAATTAGCAGGAGAAATGGGGGAGAGGACGGGAGGGGGGAATGTTTCAGAAATGAGAGAATACATGGGAATTGGAAACAAGAGCGAAATAACATTTGTCCAAGATGCAGCAAAATAAAATTCTAAAAAGGAAGAATGAGACTAAAATGCTGTTCTGAATTCCAAGACAATCATTTTAAAGTCCATCAAGGCCTGCTGATCCCACAAAAAAAGAAAGAAAAGGAAAAAAAAGATTTCAAGTTCATTTGAAAAGATGAATGCCTTTACTGTCTTTCTTTAAAACTCCAGGACACAAATCTAGTTGCAAAGAAATCAAGGGTAACACAAGAAATCATCACACTAGTTGGCATGCTACTGTATTTTATTCAACTCCAAAAGGGGATGCATTACTTTTCTAATTCTTAAAATGATTTTACATCTTAAAAAGGTGGATACATTTGTTTAGGTCACTAGAGCATTATGGTCACCAAAACAAAAAGGGTTAATACATACTTGAAAGTTACCTAAATTACAACCAAGGAAATTTGGCTTTAAGTTGAACATTACATTTTTAAGGGTGTTTCTAAGACAACATCTTCTATTAATGTTTTATTCTCATGATGTCATGGTATAGTCATTTTCTAATTATAAGTTTCCCTAGTGAGAGTAAGACCCTAAAAAGCAGAGACTGTTTTTGTTTTGTATGTGTCTGCTTTTGCTTTATTTTATATACTCAGTTCTTAGCACAATGTTTGATATGGAGTAGACTTAAAAATGCTAATTGACTGACTGATTTAAAGACTGATAGAAAGACTGATTAAAAAATTTGTTTCAGTAGAAATCATATTCTGTCCATTTAGCCTAACCAAGGTAGACTTCAAGGGTGAGCCCAGCAAGAGAGTGTGGATTTGTCATCTGGGGACTGTGATAGAGGCTGGCACTAGAGAAAAAGTGCCAAACAGAAGAGTATATGAAATTGATCACCTTGATGGAGGTGGGACCCCAGGAGTGAATTTCCTGAGGAGAGAAGATTCTAGCTGGAGAGCAGTGAGGGTCTCTCCGGCTTGAGATGTTGAAGAGAGAAGGTGGATAAAGACTTTCTCCTGAGGGTTACCCATTTTTCCTGCTGGTGACTGGAAATCTTTCCTCCCAACCCTTCCCAATTGAAAGGGTCTTCTGAAGAGAAACCTAAGCAGACTTTACCTCAACTCCTGTTGGCCAAGTATGAGTCCACCTGAGTTTCTCTCAGGGGGCTCAGGCTGCCAAGATCGGAGTTTCCCCCCAAACTCAAGGAGGGAGGAAAAGTGTTTAGATAGAGACAGGGACCCCTTTTCCCCTTTTCCTTTTCCCATTCTTCCCTGCCCATTATTCCTTTTGTATTACCTTGATTGAGTTAACATTAACAGTTATCTGTTCCCCAAGCTGAGTGTGAGTGAATGGATCAAGGGGAGACCTTTGGGTCTCAACTAGTGGAGTGGGGACAAGAGGGGCAAGAGGGACAAGAGCAAATTGGGGAGAGCAGCTTTAGCTAAGGAGGGAAGGCAGAAGGGGGAAATCTTCAACCCCCCCCTCCTTTCTCTGAGCCAACCTGTTACATCTGCTGTCTCCCCTGAACCCTGCTTTTGAGGAAGGAGGGTTTCTCTTCTCTTTCCCTCCCTCTTCATACCTTGGGGTCCTAGCTGCCTCCCTCTTCTCCTTCCTTTTATTTATTTTTTAAAACAGGACCAACCTAAGTCTGGAGAAACTTATCACCAAAAAGCTGGCCATCAGGTAAGGAATTCTTATTGTTCTTCTTCATCTAAACTTATGACTACTCAAAGCACAAACAATTAGATATCTGTGTCAGAATGCCAACAAATCCAAGTACAACTCTTCTGAAGGGCTAGATTGTAGAAGAAATCTGAAATGTGCAGTGGCTACTCTTTTTTACATAGTGTCTTGACTTAAACTAAATATAGACATGCACAGTTGTGAGTTATTCAGTGTAGGATTTTCCTACCCTAAAAGAGATCAATCAACTGAACAATCATCATCATTAAGATCCTATAGTTGATAGAATGCCAGTCTGGGAGTCAGGAATTTAAAGCTGACTTTATACACTAAGTATTTATATGACCCTGGGCAAGTCATCTAACCCTGTTTGCCTCACTTTCCTCATTTGTAAAGTAAGTTGGAGAAGGAAATGGCAAAATACTCCAATATCTCTGCCAAGAAAACCCCAAATGAGGACACCAAGAGTTGGACATGATTGAAAAATGAGTGAAATATATCAGACTCTGAGAATACAAATAGAAAAGAGATGGGGTGATGCTGGTAGTTGGGTTGTTCAGTGGATTGAGAGCCAGGTCTAAAGATTCAAATTTAGCCTCAGACACTTCCTAGCTAGATGATCCTGAGGAAATCACTAGATCCCCAATGCCTAGCTCTTCAAACTCTTGTGTTAGAATCAATCCTGTCTACTGCTTCTGCCTTGGAACCAATACAGTGTTGAGTCTAACATGGAAGATAAGGGTTAATTTTTTTTTCAAAGAGCTGAGATGAAAAGTATAGATTATATCCTACTTAAAGATAAGTGAATACAAGATATATACATATACATATAGATATATGAAATAAATTCAAAGTGTGTTAGGCAGGGGAACAACAATGATACAATGATATAATCATGAAAACTTCTAGAAGGAGGTAACAGAGTTGAACCACACATTTCTAATTGATAATTGACTGAAATAGAGTAAATGAATTGCACATGTAGTGTCAAAGGCAGGATTTAAATGAAGCTTTTCTCAACTCAAAGTCCAGTACTCTCTCCATAACATGTTGTGTGTCTCTACACTCTAAATTCAACTAGTTGTCTGAGTTACATTAGGAGGTGAATAGGATGGGCAGTCAGCAGATAATGGATATTTATTAAAATTTACTCTATGTCACACTCTGTGCTAAGCACTGGGGATGTATATGGAAGAAAAAAGACCTTGTCCTTGTCCAGAAGGAACTTCCACTCTAATGAGGAAAATCAATCAAACAAACAAAAAGCTGAAAATACCCACTGAGGGAGACGGTAGAGACCTTGAGAATAATTTAGTCATAGACAAAGAGGAAATAAAAAAGGCAGAATATTCTAGGGTGAAAAGACTTGAGGCATTGAGGGATGTTCTATAGTGAGAAGAAAACTGAGGCATGGTGGTAAGGGCCACAGGATCAGAACCACAATCATCATGGGAATGAAGGATGACCAGCCTGGGCTTTTTCCCAAGATGGAGAATGAGGAAAGAACTTAGCAACTGGAGAAAGGGGGATTTTCAAAGGTGAAAGGCACTTGTGGTATTGCAAAATGCTGGAGAGTCAAAAGCAGAACCCTGAGAGAAAAATACTTTAAAATAGTAATTTCCTTTGTTATTATTATTATCTATTGATACAATTATATTAGCATATTACATTACAATTAACAATAACAAATAAAATAAATTTAGCATCAAGCAGCTTTATAACAATGAAAACAAATAACCATAATGAATACGAATAATGGCTAACCAATGTAAAGTGATTTTTCAAAAAAAGTTTGCAATGCATTTGAGATGTTTCTCATTCTGTTGCTTATAACAACACTGGAAAATAAATGCTATTATTATTCCCACTTCATAGATAAGGAAACAGGCTGATAATGATTAAAAGACTTGCCTAAGGTAGGATCCAACTGGGAATTGGTATAGTGGATAAAGGGCCAGGTTTGGAGTTAGGAAGACTCATCTTTCTTGGTTGAAGTCAGATACTTAGCAGTTGTGTGACCCTGGGTAAATCACTTGAACTTTTTGATTCAGTTTCCTCATCTGTAAAATGAGCTGGAATGGCAAACCACTCCAATATCTTTGCCAAGAAAACCCCAAGTAGGTTAACAAAATATCAGACATAACTGAATAACAATTTAGGGTGAGATTATAAATATATGTGCAAGGATTTGACCTCAGATTTTCTTGATTCCAGGCCTAACAGTTTATCTACTAAACCATTGATTCTAAACCTCCTTTGGGTCTTGGGCTCCATTAGCAGTCTATTAAAGATTATAGAAACTGTCTCGAATTAATTTTTAATGGAAGAAAATCCTGAATTTTATTTAGCAATTAATGAAAATGAAGATGCAATTGCTGTTCTGGAATCCAAATTTATAAGGTCCCTTAAATCTAAAAATAAACTTCTTGAAGATTATAGTGCTTCTTACCCTGAGGTTAAGAGATCCATGGGATAGCTTTCAAGGAGTCATTGAATGTGGATGGGAAAAAAAATATATCTTTATCTTCATTCACCTCTAACTGAAATATACTTTAATTATAAGTTGTTTAAATTATTCTGAAGGGGAATTCATAGGCTTCACCATGTTGCCAAAGTGGCCCATGATACCAGAAAAGTAAAGAACCTACCTAGATCATCCCCTTATGAATAGAAATGTATATTTCAAAAGAACATGTTTGTCCCCCACCTATGGGAAATTATAGGTAACATGAAGACATTACACTTTGCTAATCTCTAGCAACTCACTCTCAAATGGATTATTACTCCTCTCTACTGTAAAGTAGTTTTGAAATCACAAGAACAGTTCTTGACAAGTGTTTATCCCACAGATGTTAGCCCAGCTATGCTTGAAGGACTACTTCCTCTGTGCAATTAACATATTTAGTCCAATTGGATAAAGGATGGTAGGCAGAGTTCATGTGACATTGTGTGCCAACAGCATCCCTGGTAGCCTTTAAAAGCAGAGCTAATGAATGGTTTGCCATAGTTACTCTGCCAAGTGTACTCTACTGCATGGTGCCAGTGGGGGGAAAAATCTCATCCATCAGCTTGTCTGCCAGCCACCAGTTACAGCCATCTGTGAGGGAAGACTTTTGCCCCTTTGGAAAAAAAATCAAGTAAAACTAAGATGTAAGCATTCTCTAGAGATCAGTTCACTAATGACCCAGTAAAATTAAGCCCCAAATATTCCCAGGGTGCTGATTCCCTGTTACAATAGATTGTGGGATGGATTTATCTTCACTGAGTCAGGGAAAGGTTTGTTGGAATAACACGGCAAATTGGCCTTATCCCAGCTGGGCACAAAATCTGTAGAAAACATAAAACCACAGATGGAGTACTCCATGTAGAAACTCTAGGATCTGGACAGTTTTCAGCCATCTGACTTCAGCCTCCTGGGTTTACACAGGCTAATTTTATTCAATCAGTCCATTGGCATAAGTGAGAGCATATATTTTTTTAAACGGGTTATCTCAACTTCCAGAGAAGTCAAGGCTCTTTCCATGACTGTAGTTACAGCTAAGGCTTAACTGGCAGAATGTAAGGGGAGATGCAGGCAGTCCATTACTACTGATTCCCTGAACTCTCATGAAGAGTTACTTTCTAATAGATTCCCCACATTTTCCCCCCACATCCAAAAAATAAATCATTTAAAGTATTTAAGCATTGCTTTTTTACAGAATAGCAATGTCTGATGGGCATCAAAGGTGATGTTGATGCAATGCCAGATTAAATGGGACACACATAGTAAGAATAGGAAGGTAGAACGTTCATGCATTTCAACACATATCATAAAACTATCTGATATAAAGATGGTAATGGCTAGTAATCAAACAAATCATCCCTCTGCTATTTTCTATATACTGTCATTTAAGATAATTGATTATTTGAATATTTTATTCTTCTTGTCATGTTCCATTTATGCTTCTCTCCCAATAGAACCCTCCTTATAAGAAATAGACATCAACAAGCAAGCAATTCATTAAATTGAATAGTCTTGATAATTTATGCCTCATTATGCACTCCTAGGCAACTCTCTCCATGCCAAGAGGAAGGAGACATACTTCACAATCACTTATCCCAAGTCATGATTTTGAATTCCACTAATCAGAAACCTGAAATTTTAATTTCTGTGTCAAATATTCTTTTCACAGTGTATCAGTTCATTCAGGTTTTCCCAAGTTTCTCTGAATTCTTAATATCTGTCACTTCTTATATTATAATAGTATTCTATCATATTCCTAGACCATGATTTGCATAGTTATTCAGCAATAGATAGGCATCAAATTTGGTCTCTCTGTGGGTCATGGAATAGAGAAGGAAGAAATTTAGGAAGCCATTGCAATAGTATTTTGGTAAGAGATGATGAGGATTTGATCTATAGGTTGTGTGATTTATGTTGGCACCTGTGTCTACAGAAAGAATAACCATAGCAATGTAATCATGGATCTTTGAAGTATTGAAATAAATAATGTTTCTTATAGATTCATTCTTTGGAGAGGGATATGGCAACCATGAATTGGATATAACATATTATGAAAAAAAAGTAAAAAGGATAGTACAGATCATCAAAGTCAAATAGATTTATTAAGAAGATTTTGGTATCCTCATCATGTAAGGAAAAAGCTAGGAATAAAATAGGATAACCTCCTCGCAAACTCATGGGAATATCCTGATCAGGGTGTTCACAAGATCTATTTAAATATATATGAATGTGAATATATGCAAATATAAATATACATATATATTATATATGTATAATATATATACATACATACGTGAATACAGATATACAGCACCTGTTCATTCAGTGGCTTACCTCATAGGTCCCCCAGACTATAGATTTCATAAATACTTGCTATAACAAAAACACACAAAAATATCTATAGTACATTATTCTAGGTTTATGTTCAAAGATTCAAGACTGAAATATTGTTCACCAAAATCAATCAGCATTTTGAACTCTATTGACCCATGGTATCAATGTCCAAGTTCCATTGTTTCCTTCCAGATAGAAATACTAGTTAAATGACCAGTGGGAAAATACTTCCTTGAATATTTTTATGACTCCATTTCCCCATCAAAAACCATTAGTCTTTAGGAAAGAATTTGCATGAGTATTGTTAAATTTAAATTGTGTTTGGACTCTGAAATATATGGTAGCTTATTTACAAATGAAGGAAGATATTAAGGAGAAAGAAAGAGAGAAGAGAGAGAGAGAGAGAGAGAGAGAGAGAGAGAGAGAGAGAGAGAGAGAGAGAGAGAGAGAGAGAGAGAGAGAGAGAGAGAGAGAGAGAGAGAGAGAGAAAGAAAAATTCTGGCTTCTTCTGATATCAGTTAAAAATTCTAAGTCCCAGCCAAAGGAAAAGAGTTTCAAGAAGTTGGGCCTTTCCTGGAGGGGTCACTAAGTCAGCTTTCCGCTCACTGATGGTAACAGTCTGAAAGAAATCTGGGTGTCTGTATTCCAGTCACTTCTCCAAGTCAGTGTCCGAATGTCCAAATGAATCTCCAAATGTCCAAATGTCCAAATGTCTGTCTTCCCTTCAGCTCCAAGTGACTTATCCTTCACTCCAAGCCTTGGCAACTGACTGTGTCCCAACTCATCTGAATGTCTGTATCTGAATCCCTCTTCAGTCTTTTCCCCCTCTATTTAAAGACCCTTTTCTCTTGTGTCACCTCCTCTAAATTTTCATGTCTACCAATCACAGCAGAATCTTTTCTCCAGGACTGCCCATTCTTTAGTTCTCATCTTCTTTGGTTAGATCTTTTTGGGTTACTTAACACCTCTTTTGTTAAATTCACCTTTTGTAGTTACTTAACACCTTTTTGTGATTAATTCACCTTTTGTAGTTACTTAACACCTTTTTGTGATTAATTCACCTTTTGTAGTTACTTAACACTTTTTGTAGTTAAAATCTAAAAATAGATTGTAGCTTACAATTCTAGCTTCACTCTAAACTTAGAGTCTAAAGGAAGAGCTAAGTACCTTCATTGTTACAATCAGGAGATAGCTAAATCCAATCTTCACAGTATCTAATTCACTATTAATGAAGCAAGGAAATGATAAATGATATCTTCAAATATATGTCAGTAAGGATAAATACATATAAGCATATCCATCAAGAACCTGCCAGAGGTAAAGAAGTTTTGGCTTGAGATATCTGTCTTCCTTGTTCTCTTGACTTTAACTTCAGGAATCTTAAATCTTTTCAGCTGACAAGACTTATTCTGCACCAGTTCAAAGGAACTGAGGAAAGAATAATTACTCAAGATTTTTTCCTAGAAATCTTGGGTTGAGAGAAGGGAATTTGGTTCTGGGATTATAAATCAAAAGACTTTGGAACTCATTGAACTATAATGAAATCAAAGGTGTTAGATCCAGGTCCAGGTGAGGACATTCTAGCCATACACTGTCAGTGATGACGACGTTAATGACATTAGAGATATCACTAAGTAAATGTATGATGATAAAACATAAGACAAGCAAATGTAAGGAATGAAGGACAATAAAATATTCCACAGGTATCAGTGAAAGCTAATATCATTACACTATAAGACTTAAAAATGCCTATTTCAGCGGTTCTCAACATCTCGATTTGTAGCAATGAGAATACATAATGCATATCAGGTATTTACATTCCAAATCATAACTGTAGCAAAATTACAGTTTTGAAGTAGCTACCAAAATAATTTTTTGGTTTGGGGTCACTGAAACATGAGGAACTGTATTGCGGGGTCATAGCATTAGAAAGGTTGAGAACCACTGGCCTATTTAAAGGAAGGTCTCTAAGACAATGGTCCCCCAACTATGGTCCATGGGCCACATGTGGCCCCCTGAGGTCATTTATCTGGCCCCCACTGCTCTTTTGGAACTTGTTATGCCAAGAAGTGACAAATATGGAACAGGACATTGGCCATCTCATTAGCCAAAAGCAGATCCATATTTCCCAAGGAAAAACTGGTCAGTTTGTTGATCTAAATTTCCTTGAACATTATTTTAAATATTGTATTTGTTCCCATTTTGATTTTTTCTTTAAAATAAGATATGTGCAGTGTGCATAGGGATTTGTTCATAGTTTTGTTTTGTTTTTTATAGTCTGTCCCTCCAACAGTCTGAGGGACAGTGAATTGGCCCCCTGTGTAAAAAGTAAGATCTGTGAAAAAATGCAAGCAAGTATTTCTTAGAATTAAAGGTTTTAAAAGGGGTACTCTGACAAAAGGAGTACCCATATCAATGAGATCTAATATCCATTAAAGTACTGAGATATACAAAAAACAAAACAGATTCTATTCCTTAAAAATGAAATCAAATAAGTGAAGGAAGATTAAAAATTAAGACACAACCCCTGCCTTTGATGAATTTAGAATATAATCAAGAGTAATTCATACACCTTTTTTCCTTACACTAATCTCTAATGAAAGAGAGTGCACATCTCCTTTCCAAGATCTCCTGGGTAAACATGGTGGCAGTCTAGATGCAAGACATGTCCTCTCCTCAGCAACCACCAATATAGACTACCTCAAAAGACAAAAAAACCCAAATTCATGAGAATGAAGGGATTCTACAGTAGGTCTCAGCATTGAAGGTACATGGGATTTGGGCATTTCCACACTATAAGGGGGTGAAAAAGCTCCCACCAAAACTCAAGCTGATCTACCCTACCCCAATCCACCAATGGAGCCAGAGTAAGAGCCAGAGAGAGCCAGAATCAATGAGTGAGTGAGGGGCACTCTAGAGTGAGTGAGGGGCACCTCTAGGTCCTTGGGAGCTGTCTAAGACCACTAAAGACCTACACCTGAGAGCAGCTACACCTGAAACCCCAGCAGGCTGAAGAGCACAATGGGTGCTCTTGGGAAAATAGCACAGAGAAGGGCAGCAAAAGGCAAAGGCTGCAGAGATCTGAGAGCTTGCCTCAGGCATAATCCTTGCTCCTTAACTCCATTCACAGAGAGCCTTTCCAGCTCACTCAGATTTCTGACTAATAAGGGAAGGAAAAACCTCCACAGTGATGGCAAATTGTGCCCAGGAATAACAACCTTCCTCCAAGAAAAACAAAAAGAAGGCATTGAACCTGGAAAATTTTTAGGGAGGAAAAACCCAGGCGACAGAGGAAAGCGAGGAGGAAATTCAAATAAATGCACCAAAAACTTCCAAAAAAAATATAGAATTGTCCACAAGCTCTTGAAGAATTTAAATTGGAGCTTATCAAAAAGATGGAAGTCTTCTGAAAAGAAAAGTGGGAAATAGTTCAAAGACAAAACAAAAAAACTGTTAAAAATAACAGTTTAAAGGATAAGAACTCTCAACTGAAGAAACAACTGGAAGCCATGAAAAGCAGGATAGACCAAAAGGAAAAGGAAAACCAGTCCGTAAAGACCAGAATTAGGCACCTGGAAGCCAATTATCTTGAAAAAAAAAAACAAATGAGAATTAATAAAGCAAAGTCAAAAGACTGACAAAATAGAATAAAACTTAAAATATCTCACTGAGAAGATAACAGATCAGGAAAACAGAGCAAGGAGAGACAATTTGAGAATCATTGTTCTACATGAAAAGCTAGAAATTAAGAGAAATCTTGACATCATACTACAAGAAATCATCCAAGAAAACTGCCATGATGAACAAGAGGGCAAAATAGACATTGAAAGAATTCATAGAACACACTCTACACTAAATCCTCAAAAGACAACTCCCAGGAATGTAATTGTCAAATTCCGGGACTTTCAAGGTAAGGAGAAAATTCTACAAGAAGCCCAAAAGAGACAATTCAGATACCAAGAAGCACCAATCAGGATCACACAAGACCTGGCAGCTTCCACACTAAAGGACCACAAGGCTTGGAACATGATATTCAGAAAGGCAAGAGGATTGGGTCTTCAACCAAGGATCACCTATCCATCAAAACTGACTATATACTTCCAGGGGAAAGTATGGTCATTCAACAAAATGGAAGATTTCCAAGTGTTTGTAAAGCAAAGACCAGAACTATGTTGAAGGTTTGATATCCAAACACAAAGAGAAAGAGAAACATGAAAAGGTAACTAAGAAAGCGAAGGGAAAGGGGATCTCTATTCAAACTTTCTTCTTTAAGGAATACAATTTGATCAAATTATATATATATATATATATATATATATGGGGAAATTGTTATTTGTAATTCTCAAGAATTATATTCACGATTATAGTAATTAGAAGAATCATTCACAGGAAGAGATTAGGGTAATAAGTGCTATAAGATGATATTCAAAAAAAAGAAAAAAGGAGGAGCAATCAAAGATGGCACCAAGAGATACTTGAAGAAATAAAATGAATAGCATAATCTTTATGACACAAGGATATTCAGGGGAAGGAAAGGGGAAGAATACTCTTATAAGGAGAGGATGAGTGTACTCATATGTAATACTTAAACCTCACTCTAAGTGAAATCAATTCTGAGAGGTAAGAGCATCTAGATCCATGGGGGTCTTGAATTCTATCTTATCCTATAGGGAAAGTGAGAAGGGAAAATTAAGGGGGTTAGGGGGAAGGAGTACAAAAAGAGAGGGAAAGAGAGGGGGGAGGGAACTAAAAGATCCTAAAAAAACAAGAAGGGAACAAAAATGGAGGGGCCACAAAGGGAAGCATATTAAGGGAGGGGATTAGGGGGATTGATTAAAAATAAACCACTGGTTTAAAAGGATATATCCAAAGAAGAAAGGAGAGAACTAGGAAAGGATATCAAAATGTTGGGGAATACACAACTGACAATCATAACTTTGAACATGAATGGGATGAACTCACCCATAAAATGAAAACAAATATGAGAGTGGATTAGAATCCAAAATCCTACCATATGTTATCTACATGAAACATACCTGATGGGTAGATACTCATGAGGTTAGAATTAAAGGTTGAAGCAAAACCATTAGGGCCTCAACTGATAGAAAGAAGGCAGGAGTTACAATCAAGGTATCTGACAAAACCAAAGTAAAAATAGATATGATTAAAAGGGATAGGGAAGGTAAATACATCCTGATAAAAGGGAGTATAGACACTGAGGAAATATCAGTAATCAATATGTATGTACCAAATGGTATAGCATCCAAATTTCTAAAGGAGAAACTAGTGGAATTAAAGGAGGAAATGAATAGTAAAACTATACTAGTGGGAGACCTAAACCTACCACTATCAAATTTAGATAAATAAAAAAACAAACAAACAAACATAAAATAGAGGTAAGAGATGTGAATGAAATCATAGGAAAAAATAGAATTAATAGATATATAGAAAAAAATAAATAGTGACAAAAAGGAATAAATCTTCTTTTTTCAGCATCACATGGTACATTCACAAAGATTGACCATGTACTAGGTCATAAAAACAATGCAAACAAATGCAGAAAAGCAGAAATAATAAATGCAAACTTTTCAGATCATAACACAATAAAAATAATGATCAATAAGGGTACATGCAGAGACAAATCAAAAATTAATTGGAAATTAAATAATATAATGATCCAAAATTGGTTAGAGAACAAATCATAGAAACAATTAATAACTTCATTGAAGAAAATGACAATGATGAGATATCCTTTCAAAATCTATGGAATGCAGCCAAAGCAGTACTCAGGGGAAAATTTATATCCCTGAGTTCATATATTAACAAATTAGGAAGGGCAGAGGTCAATGAATTGGACATGCAAATCAAAAACCTTGAAAGCAAACAAATTAAAAACCCAAGAAGAAAACTAAGTTAGAGATCCTAAAAATTAAGGGAGAAATTAATCAAATCAAAAGTAAAAGAACTATCGAACTAATCAATAAGACTAGAAGCTGGAATTTTGAAAAAAACAAACAAAATAGACAAAGTACTGGTCAATCTAATAAAAAAAAATTAGAAAAGAAGAAAACCAAATTAACAGTATCATAGATGAAAATGGTGACCTGACCTTCAATGAAGAGGAAATTAAGACATGTAATAATTAAAATGGTTGAAGGCCATAAACTGTAGTGATTAAAATAGTGGAAGACTTAAATTGTAGTAGATAAAAGAGTGAACGAGTAAATTGTGACCTCAGAAAATATGTTTTCACTACAGTGTCTTGTTTTAAAATCAAATATAAGGTAGTCGCCAGGGAAATATTCCCAATTATTCAAATATACCCAAATCAGCTGGGTTTTATAGAGATTTTAATTAATACAAATGAGGAATTAAAGAAAAGGAGAGAAAGAATAAGAAAGGAATAAGTATGAAGGGCCTTAAGCCAACATGGCCTAGATCTGAGTCTTAAGAAAAAGATCAGTCAGTCCTTAATCACTCACCACAAGATCTGTCCAAGCAAGAATATAGACACCAGTTCAGGCAGCCATCCTTTTCCAGAGAGGGATTCTTCTGACTGTCCTCAAGAGATTGTCCTAAGAACCTGTTTCCAGAGCTCTCTCCCAAAAGCCTCCTTAGAGACTGTTTTTTTCTTAAGAGCCTGTCATCTCCTTATATAGGGAATTTTCTCCTATGTCACCTCCCCTAAGTTCTTCCATCTACCAATCACAGTAGACGTTTTTCAAAGGACAGACCATTCTTAGTCCACACCTAAGAAGGTGTACATTTTTGAGTAATTCATACCAGGAAAGCTCTGAGTAAGTTTCTCAGCTCCTTGTTCCTTGTAAATTCACAAGTTGCTTGACCTTTATAGGTACATATCTTAAGAACTTTTTGCCTTATTATAAGTATGGGTTTAAGTACTTTTCATTGTTCAGAAAAGAGTTTACAACTTTATCTTCTCCTAGAGCAGACTTAAGTGGGTGAAGTAGAGTTCTCACATTCCTGATCTAAGTAGAGTTCACTGCCTAAATGGGGAATGGTCTTAATCCAATCTTATGAAGTAGGGTCTGGGAATTTTTAAGGTTCACAGACAATCATTAAAAACTATGTTGCCCAATTATATGGCAATAAATATGGCAATCTAGATGATATGGATGAATATTTACAAAAAAATATAAATTGCCTAGATTAACAGAAGAAGAAATAGAATTCTTAAATAATCCCATGTCAGAAAAAGAAATTGAACCGGCCATCAAAGAACTCCCTAAGAAAATAAATCACAGGGTCTGATGGATTCACAAGTGAATTCTATCAAACTTTCAAAGAACAGCTAGTCCCATACTACACAAACTATTTGACATAATAAGCAAAGAGGGAGTTCTACCAAATTCCTTTTATGACACAAATATGGTACTGATTCTAAAGCCAGGCTGGTCAAAAACAGAGAATGAAAACTAGACCAATCTCCTTAATGAACATAGATGCAAACATCTTAAATAGAATACTAGAAAAAAAGACCCAGCAAGTCATCACGACGGTTATTCACTATGATCAGGTGGGATTTATAATAGGAATGCAAGGATGGTTCAGTATTAGGAAAACCATCCACAAATTTGACCACATCAACAAGCAAAACAAGAAAAATCACATGATTATCTCAATAGATGCAGAAAAAGCCTTTGACAAAATACAACACTCATTCCATATTGAAAACACTAGAAAGTATAGGAATCGAAGGGTCTTTCCTAAAATTAGGAAACAGTATTCATCTAAAACCATCAGTCAACATCATCTGCACTGGGCATAAACTAGATGCATTCCCAATAAAATCAGCAGTGAAACAATGATGCCCACCACTATTATTTAACATCGTACTACAAACACTAGTAGTAGCAATTAGAGAAGAAAAAGAAATTGAAGGTATTAACCAAGGTATCACTCTTTGCAGATGATATGATGGTCTACGTAAAGAATACTAGAGAATTAATTAAAAAGCTAGTGGTAATAATTAACAACTTTAGCAAAGTTGCAGGATACAAAATAAACCCACATAAGTCATCAGCATTTCTATATATTTCCAACACATCTCAGGAGCAAATAAATTAGAAAGAGAAATTCCATTTAAATCACTCTAGACAACATTAATGCATTGTTGGTGGAGTTGTGAATTGATCCAACTATTCTGGAGGGCAATTTGGAATTATACCCAAAGGGCACTAAAAGACTGTCTGCCCTTTGATCCAGCCATAGCACTGCTGGGTTTGTATCTCAAGGAGATAATAAGGAAAAATATATATACAAGAATATTCATGGCTGCACTCTTTGTGGTGGCCAAAAATTGGAAAATGAGGGGATGCCCTTCAATTGGGGAATGGCTGAACAAATTGTGGTATATGTTGGTGATGGAATACTATTGTGCTCAAAGGAATAATAAAGTGGAGGAATTCCATGGGAACTGGAACAATCTCCACGTGATGCAGAGCCAAAGGAGCAGAACAAGGAGAACATTATGCACAGAGACTGATATACTGTAGTACAATTGAATATAATGGACTTCTCCATTAATGGCAATGCATTGATATTGAATAACTTGGAAGAATCAAGGAGCAAAACTGCTATTCACATTCAGAGGTAAAACTGTGCAAGTAGAAACACAGAAAGAAAAACAACTTCTTGAATACATGGGTTGAGAGGATATAGCTTGGAATGTAGACTCTAAATGAATATCCTAATGCAAACACCAACAATATGGAAATAGGTTCTGATCAAGGACAAAAGTAATACCCAATGAAATAGTGTGTTGGCTGCGGGAAGAGTGGTTGGAGGGGAGGGAGGGAAATAATGCAATTATTGTAACCAAGGAATAATGTTCTAAAATGACTAAATAAATTAATTTAAATCAATAAAAAATGAATAAAAAAATAAAATCACCCTAGACAATATAAAACACTTGGGAATCTATCTGCCGTGACAAATACAGGAACTATATGAACACAACTACAAAACACTTTCCACACAATTAAAACTAGATCTAAACAATTGGAAAAACATTAACTGCTCATTGGATAGGATGAGCAAACATAATAAAAATGCCCATCCTACCCAAACGTATTCACTTATTTAGTGCCATACCCATTGAACTACCAAAAACCTTTTTTACTGAATTAGAAGAAAACATAACAAAGTTCATTTGGAAGAACAAACAATCAAGGATATCCAGGGAAATGATGATAAAAAATTTAAAAGGAAGGTGGCCTTGCAGTCCCAGATCTCAAACTATACTAAAAAGCAGTGTTCATCAAAACAATATATTACTGACTACGAGACAGAAAGGAGGATCAGTGGAATAGACTTGGGGTAAGTGATCTCAGCAAGGCTGTATATGACAAGCCCAAAGATCCTGTCTTTTGGGACAAAAATCCAATATTTGTTAAAAACTGCTGGGAAAATTGGAAGGCAGTGTGGGTGAGATTAGGTTTAGATCAACATCTCACACCCTCCACCAAGATGAACTCAGAATGGATGAATGAGTTGAACATAAAGAAGGAAACTATAAATAAATTAGGTGAACACATAATAGTATACATTTCAGACCTTTGGGAAAGGAAAGATTTTAAAACCAAGGAAGACTTAGGAAAAGTCACAAACGGTAAAATAAATAATTTTGATTAAATTTTTGATCAAATAAAAAAGTTTTTTTACAAACAAAACCATTGTAACCAAAATTAGAAGGAAGGCAAGTTTCCAATGGGGAAACAATCTTCATAACAAAAACCTCTGACAAAGTTCTAAGTATTCAAATTTACAAAGAACTAAATCAATTGTACAAAAAATCAAGCCATTCTCCAATTGATAAATGGGTAAGGGACATGAATAGGCAATTTTCAGTCAAAAAAATCAAAACTATTAATAAGCACATGAAAAAGTGTTCTAAATCTCTTATAATCAGAGATGAAAATCAAAACAACTCTGAGGTATCACCTCACTCCTAGCAGATTGGTTAACATGATAGCAATGGAATGTAATGAATGCTGGAGGGCATGTGGCAAAGTCGGGACATTAAATTATTGCTGGTGGAGTTGTGAATTAATCCAACCATTCTGGAGGGCAATTTGGAACTATGCCCAAAGGGCAGTAAAAGACTGTCTGCCCTTTGATCCAGACATAGTACTGCTAGGTTTGTACCCCAAAGAGATAATAAGGAAAAAGACATGTACAAAAATATTCATAGCAGCACTCTTTGTGGTGGCAAATAATTGGAAAATAAGGGGATGCCCTTCAATTGGGGAATGGCTGAACAAATTGTGGTATATCTTGGTGATGGAATTCCATTGTGCTCAAAGGAATAATAAAGTGGAGGAATTCCATGGGAACTGGAACAACTTCCAGGAAGTGATGCAGAACAAAAGAAGCAGAACCAGGAGAACATTGTACACAGAGACTGATACAATATGATACAGTCTAATGTAATGGACTTCTACATTAGTGGCAATGCAGTGATCATGAACAACCTGGAGGGATCTATGAGAAAGAATACTATCCACATTCAGAGGAACAACTGTGGGAGTAGAAACACCGAAGAAGGGCAACTGCTTGATTACCTGGGTTGAGGAGATATGATTGGGGATATAGACCCTAAATAAACATTCTAGTGCAACCATCAAGAGCATGGAAAGAAGTTCTGATCAAGGACACATGTAATACCCAGTGGACTTGGACATCGGCCAAGGGAAGGGTGGTGGGAGGGGAGGAAGGAATAGAATATGATTTTTTAACCAAGGAATAATGTTTCAAATTGACCAAATAAAATGATCATTTCCTGGGGGGAAAAAGAGTAATTCATATATAAGAAATGACCAATAAAAGGTAATGAGACTTTCAGTTATACAAGGATGATGGATTCTAGGCAGTCTGGCATTGTAGAAAGATGAGATAAGAAAATTAATTATAGGTATATTAATATATTCTAAAGTAGTCATGATACCAAATCTATAATCAAGAAAAGAGACAGGTCCTTAATAATTGGCTGCCACACAAAGCCAAGCCCTAAATACCATACAGTCAAAACTCTAGAGCTCTGGGGACAATGTCTCTGAGAGAATCACTGCCAAAGATGATTCTCCCAAGAATAATAGAACTTAGGGACTTATATACCATTTGGGGAATTAAGTATATACAGATATCTACAAGTAGGCTTGGGAAAGAGGCTGTAGCCTGAGGTTTGTATATGAGGATATAAAAGAATGGTTCAGTCTGGGTTTGATCAGTCTTGGAGAGATCGCTGATATAATAGGAGAAACTTCTAAGACAAAAAGAGTACCAAAGATTTGATTATATTCACTATTCTCCCTAAACTAGGATCATTAGGTATCTTAAGGTTTATTAGACAAAGTCATTCTGGAACTTCCCTCAAGGCTAATTCCCAAGGGACAAAGGTAAACTTATGGTTTTCAGAAATCAAGTCAACAAATGTGTATATTACTTGATAGGATAAAAATAGAATAATTAACGTGTTATAAAATGTAGGAGAAAAGGTAAGGGGAAATGATTCAGAAGTGGAAGGGGCAGAAGATGAAGAAGGAGGAAGAGGAATAGGGAGGGAGAAAGAGAAGGGAAGAAAGGAAGGAAGAAACAGAGAAAGAGAGTGAAAGAGAGAAAGGAAGAAAGGAATCGAGAAAAAGAATGGAAGGAGGGAAGAAGGAATTGTAGATGGAGAAAGAAGATAGGGAAGAGGAAATAGGAAAGGAAAGAGGCAAAGAAAGCCTTGTGTATAAATAATGTAACATAAAGAATTTTTACATATAAATACACAAAAAAGGCCGATAAAACCAAGGATCAAATATACAACCTGTAGAATTCTAACAAAGTTCAGAATATATTTATTCAAATGTTCCATACTTCCAGTAATTAGAACTTAAAATGGCCACTGTTTAGTGTGTTTACAGTAAAGGCTAAAAATCTTTAACATGTAGGATGATTGTTAATATTCTCTTTTCAGTTTGAGAGGTTCCTCCTTTCGATTTTAGCTTACATGTGGAAATAACCAGTGTAGATTTTATATTAATTGATGCTTAAGAGCATGGCATGGGAATGTTTTTATAGCTCTTCAGTGAAGTCATTTCTTGAAATAAAATGGACAGAAATGAGAAATATATTTTGAAACTTTAACTGTAAACCACCAAACAAAAGGAAATTACTTTATGTCAAAACACATTAACAATTGACAGTTCTAAAAAGTGGTCCCTGAGAGTAAGCAAGACAAGCATTCTATGCCAATGAGGTACAATAACATATCTTGCTTCAGGTCACAGGCATGAAAATATCCAATTTTACTACACAATCACAAACTTGAAAGCTTTTCCAGGTTTTGGCTTGCCTTAGTTTATATTGTACTTAGGAATCTATCTACCGAGACAAACACAGGAACTATATGAACACAACTACAAAACACTCTCCACACAATTAAAACTAGACTTGGGCAATTGGAAAAACATTAACTGCTCATGGGTAGGACAAACCAATATAATAAAAATGAACATCCTACCCAAACTGATCTACCTATTTAGTGCCATACCCATTGAACTTCCAAAAAAAATTTTTTTTTTACTGAATTAGAAAAAACATAACAAAGTTCATTTGGAAGGACACAGGATCAAGGATATCTAGGGAAATAATGAAAAAAAAAATACAAAGGAAGGGGGCCTTGAAGTACCAGATCTCAAACTATACTATAAAGCAGTGGTCATCAAAACAATTTGGTACTGGCTAAGAGACAGAAAGGAGGATCAGTGGAACAGACTTGGGGTAAGTGACCTCAGCAAGACAGTCTATTAAAAACCCAAACACCCCAGCTTTTGGGACAAAAATCCACTATTTGACAAAAACTGCTGGGAAAACTGGAAGACAGTGTGGGAGAGACTAGGTCTGGATCAACACCTCACACCCTACACCAAGATAAACTCAGAATGGGTGAATGAGTTGAACATAAAGAAGGAAACTATAAGTAAATTAGGTGAACACAGAATAGTATACATGTCAGACCTTTGGGAAGGGAAAGACTTTAAAACTAAGCAAGACTTAGAAAGAGTCACAAAATGTAAAATCAATAATTTTGATTACATCAAATTAAAAAGTTTTGTACAAACAAAACCAATGTAACTAAAATCAGAAGGGAAGCAACAAATTGGGAAACAATCTTCATAATAAAAAACTCTGACAAAGGTCTAATTACTCAAATTTATGAAGAGCTAAATCAATTGTACAAAAAATCAAGCCATTCTCCAATTGAAAAATGGGCAAGGAGCATGAATAGGCAGTTTTCAGATAAAGAAATCAAAACTATTAATAAGAACATGGAAAAGTGTTCTAAATCTCTTATAATCAGAGAGATGCAAATCAAAACAACTCTAAGGTATCACCTCACAACCAGCAGACTGGCCAACATGACAGCAAAGGAAAGTAATGAATGCTGGAGGGGATGTGGCAAAGTAGGGACATTAATTCATTGCTGGTAGAGTTGTGAATTGATCCAGCCATTCTGGAGGGCAATTTGGAACTATGCCCAAAGGGCAATAAAGGACTGTCTGCCCTTTGATCCAGCCATAGCACTGCTGGGTTTGTACCCCAAAGAGATAATAAGGAAAAAGACTTGTACAAGAATATTCATAGTTGCATTCTTTGTGGTGGCAAACAATTGGAAAATGAGGGGATGCCCTTCAATTGGGGAATGGCTGAACAAATTGTGGTATACCTTGGTGATGCAATACTATTGTGCTAAAAGTAGTAAATAAGTGGAGGAATTCCATGGAGACTGGAATGACCTCCAGGAAGTGATGCAGAGTGAAAGGAGCAGAACCAGGAAAACATTGTACACAGAGACTGATACACTGTGGTACAATCGAACTTAATGGAATTCTCCATTACTGTCAATGCAATGTCAATGCAATGTCCCTGAACAATCTGCAAGGATCTAGGAGAAAAAACACTATCTTCAAGCAGAGGACAAACTGTGGGAGTAAAAACACCGAGAAAACACAACTGCTTGACTACAGGGTTTGAGGGGATATGATTGAGGAGAGATTCTAAATGAACACCCTAATGCAAATACTAACAACATGGAAATGGGTTCGGATCAAGGACACACGTGATATCCCGTGGAATCAGGTATCGGCTATGGGAGGGTTGGGGGGAAGGGGTAGCAGACAGAAAAGAAAATGATTTTTGTTTCCAATGAATAATGTTTGAAAATGACCAAATTAAAAAATGTTTAAAAGTAAAAAAAAAAATTATACTTAACATTTTTGTTTTTTCTTGTTTAAAAATCCCTTTTGTCTAATGATAGAAGCTGAGAGTGCCCAGCATGGCTCTTAATCTTTTTTTTTTTTAATTGTTCTTTGTTGTTGGTGGGGTTGTTCGCTGATGATACTAACATGATGGGAGCTGTGCAGACGATTATTTAAGCATGGCCCCAAAGCCATAATTGTATTGAAGTCAAAGGGATAATATTCATCTAAAAGAAATAGAAAATTATATGTAATAATCTGATGTAGAAATAGCAACCTACTCCATTTTCCTGAAACATGACAGCACAAATAAAGGCATTGAGTTTTGGGTCAACAGATCTCAGGAATATATCTTTCACTAAGAGAACAATGATACCTTATAACCACAAAGATGCCTGTCGTGATTAAGTGTGGACTTTAATAGTGCCACAAAGGAAGTAGTAGCAGGAGAACAATATGCAAGAAAAAAAAATACTAAAAAGTAGCCAAAGTTGGATAAATTGCAATGACTAAACTTTCCTTCAGGCAAACCATGATGAAATGCATCTTTCTTCTTAAAGACATGGGGAACTACAGATGAAAAATATTTATATTTTGTCAGATGGAGTCACTGTGGCGATTGATTTTTAATAACTTTGTTGTTGATTTTGTTGCATTGTTAACATTCTATGAGGGTTATATTCAATAAAAATCTATAATGTAAAAACAAAAGGTTTTTTGACAGTCATCAAATATTTATTAAGTGAATATGTGCCACCTACAATTCTAAGTGATGGAGATACAAAGAAAAAGGGAAAATGCAGCCTTCCCTCAAAGAGTTTACATTTGAATGGGGAAAGAATGCAGATAGATAGCTAGGAAAAATGCTGACTTAAAAAAGTCTTTGTAATGAAAGCAATCACAACTAAATCTACATAAATTTCTTATCAGAAAAGGTAGCTTGAATTTCAAAGAAAAGTATTAGCTAATGGTGGCTATAACTAGCATTTATATAGCACTTTAGATGTTTGCATAGCACTTTCTACACATATTAGATCTTCCAGACAAGTCTAAGAAGAGTTGCAATTATTATTCCCAATTTACAGTTGAGAAAGCTGAGGGAGTGGTTGTGCCTCTCACAGGATCATGGAACTGGCAAGTAGCTGTGATGGCAGACATAAATCTTCATGACTCCAAGCCTAATGGCTTAACTCCTATACACAATACTAACTTCTGTCCTACACTGCTTATGTAAGAAATAGCAAAGAACCAAAATATATTTTATCAATTACTCAACAATTTTAGTTCCTGGGATATCACATTATAATAAAGTCTTTTGAATGCTGTTGGCCTTAACAACAAATGATAATAATTTGGACTATGTTCCTCTTTGGTTTTTCCTCAGAAAACAGTTTGGAGTTTAGAGAGAATAATGCTTATATCTGGATTTGAAATATTAGACAAAATCACCAAATGGTCATTTTTTAAAGGATGATAGTATTTTTTTCTTATACTACTCCAGATATTAAGGGTACAAGTAATATTTAGGGTGTAATGGATAGGCAGGTACCCTCAAGTCAGGGAGACCTGGGTTCAATTCCTACCTCTGAAACATACTATGTCATCAGGGACAAATCTCTGAACTTCTCAGTATTATTAGTATCTGCAAAAATTGCAGAGAAGTTGCTGTAACATTAGTAAAGGAAATTTCCTCACCTAGGACTTCCCTATACCAACGATCACATATCTAAACTCTATTAATAGCTATATTGACATGGGCACTGTACCCCCAGAAACCCAGGCCAACTATTATCAGGGAAACTCCCTTGCCTTTGCATCCTTGTGATTCTTAACCTAGAAACACCCAATGACCCCACCCAGGGTCCTGAGATGTTTACCCTCTTTTGTCCTCTAGATTTAAGGTGGACAAAGAGATGAATCCTTATGCCTCCAGGCAGACCCCAGTACCACCCCACCCCACCAAATTCAGGTGGGACTAACATTCTGGTCAAGTCCACACCAGGACATAGCATCTAAACAGTATATAAACCCCAGAACTGATGTCCTCTGTGGGACAGCCTTCCCATCCATGCTGTCCTCCCAAGGAACTGCTCCCCATCTTGCTGTCCCACCTTGCTATCCTCCCAGCCATTCTCAACATTACTTTCTAAATTAATAAATCTCTTTTTGTTTTTAAGCTAAGTTTGGAGTCATTGCATGCTTGCAAAAGGCATCCTTCCCGAACCCAAAACGGTATCCTTCCACACCCATAACATATATGACTTAAATAAATTTGATTTTTGAGCTTGTCAGAGAACTGTCTTGAGGATTTTAGTAAGAAAATAACAGGACAGGGCAGCTAGGGAGCAAGGTAGATAGAGTACTAGGACTATATATGGGAGTTATACGGGTTTAAATCTGGTTTTAGACCCTGTCTAGCTGTATTCAAGTCATTTAATCCCAATTACCTAGCCCTTGCCATTCTTTCTTCTTAGAACTGATACTAAGACAGAAGGTTAGGGTTTAAAAATTAATGAAAGAAAAGAAAAATGATAAGGAAATATTTATTTTATTTTTACATTGTTTGATAGGAATTTCTTTTCATTCCATTTTTATTTAAAGTTTTAAATAAATTTTTATATTCATGCATATCATGCATTTAGAATAATTTAAAAAACCCTACATGTTTGAAACTCTGGGTCTTAAAAAAATGGGAGATGGGTAAGTCTAACCAAAATCAGAAGATTATTGGCTAGAAGGAAGCACAGAGTGTGTTTAGTCCAATTCTCTTGTTTTATAGATGAGAAAAATTAGATTCACAGAATTAAATGACTTGTGCTGAAACTCAAAAAACTAATTTTTGACAAAGTTTTCTATGGTTCTGATCCATAGTACTCATTCCATTATGACATTAGATCCAACTTCTCAAAGTGACAATTCCCACTTATTCCTTCATGGGGACATAATTTGTTGTTGAAATATTAGCCATCTACTTTGAGTTTTCTAACATTTATCACTCTGGGTTATAGATGTCAAATTATTTAAATGTAGGTGCTTTACTCTTATTACTGCGTAACAGACAAAATCAAATTAAATTCCTCTTTAAATCACTGCTCAAACATAGCAGTGGATGATTAAGATAGATGTGCTGGCACTCAAGAGTAAATTATACCAATTTTTTTATCTGTTCTTTCTGCACTTATGATCCTCAACACCCCAAAATAGGTGAGTTACTTCATAAAAGTATGAATGGAGGCTTTATATAAGAAAATTACTATTTACTAAGTTCAGTCCAAATTGATATTAAGTACCATAAAAACAAATGGCAAAACATCTTTGATTTTAGAAGGGAGATTTCCTAAAGGGATTATTGCTTGGTCTAATGGTGTCAATGTGACATGGGCATTGTACCCCCAGAAACCCAGGTGAACTATCAGGGAAACTCCCTAGCTCCTTTGCATCCTCCTGACTCTGAACCTAGAAACACTCAATGACCCCCCCCCCCCCAGGGTCCTGAAATGTTTATTCTCTTTGATTGTCCTCTAGATTTAAGATGGTCAAAGAAATGAATCTTTATGCCTCCAGGCAGGCCCCAGTCAGATGACCACCTCACCCCACCAAATACCTGAGGGACTAGCACGCTAGGTCACATCCACACCATGACATAGCATCTGTTGTAAAGAGTATAAAATCCCCATAACTGATGCATCTGGGGGACAGCTTTTCCATCCATGCTGTCCTCATGGGGAACAGCCTTTCCATTCATACTGTCCTCCCAAGGAACTGCTCCCCATCGTGCTGTTCCACCTTGCTATCCTCTTGGCCATTCTCAACATTACTTTCTAAATTAATAACTTTTCTCTTTTTGTTTTTAAGCTGTTTTGGAGTCTTGCATTCTTTCAAAAGGTATCCTTCCCGAACCCCAGGGGTACACATCTGAACTCCATAACAAATGCACATACATAACTAAATGGGAACCCTATTTCCAGTCTGTAGCATTCCTAAAGCACAGAATGAGAGACAGATTTGAATTGTGAATTACAAATTATATCCTAACTAACCTCTGAGTTAGATGACTTAACTTCAAATTCTGCCTCTGATTAATACTAACTGTGTGACACTGAAAAAAGTATTTAGCCTCTTATTGCCCTCAAGAAACTCTCTAAGATTAAGTTGTAGAATAGTTGCAAATGGTAGAGACCTTTAATCATCAGGAGTTTCCAACACCAATGTAATTAGAGGCTGGAACTAAAAAGACAGAACATTCACAGGTCTGCTATGTCACTCCCCTGCTTTAATCCCCTGAAAGGCTCCCTATTTTCTTTAGATAAAAATATAAACTTTCATCATGATACTTAAAGATGCCCACAGTCTGGTTCCCACCTGCTTATCTAGATTGATTTCATATTAATTCTTTACATGCATTTTATATTGTCCTAACAAAGCTCAACTATGAGCTATTCCCAAACTTGACTCTCCATTTTTAGCTCCAGGATTTTGTAAGTGCTGTCCCATGGGCCCCCTGTCTTAGAATCCTTCACTTCCTTCCAAATTACACTTGTCATATCCTATGTAAAGCTTTTATGAATCCTACTCAGTCAATAGTATTCTCTCCTCAGATTATTGTGCCTTTACTTCCCTAGGTATATGCTGTATTCCATCTATAAACGATGTACACCTTTGGGCAGAGCTTGTTTCATTTTTGCTTCTGTGTCCCCAAAACATAGCATCATACCTTGCTCATAATAGGTGTTTAATTAAAACTACATGTAATATTCTTGCTGGGGTACATAGTATATGTAGCTCTGAAACATTCACCCCTAAACTGAGACAAACTCTCACAAATATACACAGCTTCCTTGAGAAGAGAGGGCATAAACAGAATGGGGAAGAAAAAGAAATAAGCATTATGTAGTATTATTTATATAGTTTATATAGTATTTGTTTTGTGCAGACACTGGGCTAAACATTTTGACAGATATTTCATTTGTACAATGGTAACAAGATATAAATGTAGAGAATCAATGTGGTCAATATGACTCAGGGCTTCAAAGTCCTTTATCGCCTAGTGGAATTCCCCAAAAAGCTAACTCTCAGTCTCCAGGTAGAACTCTCTCTTGAGTTCATAGCTCGCTTTTCTCTGCAGCCAGAGCTTATGCTCCTTGAAATTACTGTTAAGTTTGTTACTGTCTCTATCATTCTCTGAAAGGCATGTTTCTGATCCCTCAAATGTGTATCAGACTCTCTTGAATTTACTCTCCAACTACTGGATGGAATGTGTCCTGCTAGGAAACTCTCTACATAACTAGGAAACATGTCAGTGGTTGGAGAGAGAAAATCTGCTTTCTGCACAAGGGATAAAGATCTACATTCTTCCCTGACTGCTGACTCTGGACAGAAATGCCTACTGTCTCTAACACCACTATTTAAGGAAGTGATCCATTTTTTTTTTCCATCTAATGACTACTCCTTTCGAACTTTATCAGAGAGGTATTCATTATTCTTAAAGGGAAAACATATTGCCATCATTTTAATACATTAACATCTCATCATATATTGTAACTAAGCCAACTGAAGTAGAAGGGGAGAGTTCAAATGTCACTGCCTCACACTTTCTCAATAGTTAAACATTTGCTGGAATCAATAAATTAATTATGGTACTTAAAAAAAACAGTTCATAAACAATTCAGTAATTATCCTCTTTCTCCAAAGATAATAATAAGTCTATCATGATGGTAGGACCTGGACATTATACTTATTTCCAAAATCATAATTATGAATTTGTTGAAATGAATTTATTATTATCCAGCAGATATCATTTGGTTAAATGTTTTTCATAGATTATTATTTCTCTTGGTGCATGCAAAGAACCTCCCCATACCAAAGTTTTTTTTTTTTAAATATAAGGGGAAATAAAATAAAATCAGAGAGGAAATCTGATCCCTAAAGGGTTCCAAGAAAACATGGATTCCTCTCTACAGTGATTAGGGACCTGAGATTGACTAGAAATTACCAACTCATCCTCCAAGAAAGAAACCCAACTGCCTTGCCTTGATGTTTGTGATAGTAAGCACCCATTGGGGCCAGAGGTGTTTGCCCTCTCTCTTTTCTATTAAGAACCTCTTGTCTAGACACATCCTCAATGACTGAAGTCAGTCTGTAAGGGAGAAATTCCTCTGGATCTCTATAACCTAGAAGGCACACAAACTGAAGGTGTGAATGAAAAAAAAAAGCCAATGGATTCTGTAAAATACGGGGTATTCTAAATTTCCTTAAAATGAGCCCCTATTAAATATAACAGTCAAAATACCTGGGCATACTCTCACGAGGATAAACAAGTTAGTTTAAAGAGGAATCCAAAAAGGCAGAAAATCTCAAAGAGGAATAGGTCTCCCTTGAAAAGAATTCATTAACACAAAGTCAATTCCTGGTTTTTGTTTGTTTTTGCCATTGGGCAAGACTTTATCTTTGTACCTCAAGTCCACAAGTATCTCAGACAAACTATTTGGAATCCTGCCACAATGAGGCAAACAGTGTCTAGTTCTGCTCAAAAGTTTTTTATTTATTCATTTTTTTGTTGTTTTAATGGATATGGATAATTGCCCATAGTATACTCTAGATGAATTGCTGGGCAACAGTATACTAGAGATGCAAAAACCATAATACTCATATTCATTTTCATATCCGTCATGGGTACAGTAATACAATAATAGAATAGATATCAGTGTGTTTTGACCATGCAGAATTTATCTCAAAGTAACAAATCTGACATATAACACAACACAAGACTGGCTAATTACAATCTGGAGCAAAAGCAAAATAAATAAATAAATACATAGAGCTCATCCTTTCTTCCATAAATCCCTGTAGCATAGAGCATCTAAAAAGATAGTACTGGATGGAAAATCTCACAAGTGGGTCCCTAAAAATGTGCACCCCTGGGCTTTTCTCCAACTCAGCATTCAGAGGTTTACAGGTTACATCTCCAGAGGAATGATTTCTCTCATGTTTAAAGATATAATACATGGATCTGCATTCCTCTTACTCTAACTTGCTAGTGTCTATTGACAGACCTCCTATTAAATGTCAGTCAGTATCATCTGCGAGGTGGCTCCAGGGGTAAAGAACTAGGCTTGCTGATAGGAGATCCTGGCTTCAGATCTGATCTCCTAGTTGCTTGACCCTGGGCAAGTCACTTAACTGCCTAGTCTTTTAATCTCTCTTATGCCTTAAAACAATAATACATAGTATTGATTCTAAGATAGAAGTTAAGGGTTTAAAAAAAAACAGTCAGTAGATCTAACTAAAAGGCATTTGCTAAGAGCAAGAGCAGGAAGTATAGTTATAAAACATATTGACCCCTCTCAATAAATCTAGAATTAATTCTACCACAAATGCATAGAACACTAGAAAAAGTAGGTACAAACCTAAAGCATAATGTTAGTGAGGCACTTGGACAGAGAACATATGTGGACAGGATTATTCCCTCTAGTAGTTCAGAGCTTCAACCTTCTTTCTCTCCTAGAAGAATCCCCCTAAAGCTCCCATTCTTCTTTCCAAGGGTTGTTCTTTCTTGAGTTCTCTGTGCCCTTATCTCTGTATAATACTCTCTTAAACTGGCTGTCCAAATTCTGCATAGGGACATAGTTAAGTACCTCTGTTGCTAGATGTCATGGCCAATAGTGGAAAAGAAAGAGAAATTCATCTCCAGATTTCCCCCAAAAATGTAAAAAGCAGAAAATATATACACAGATGTAGATATAGATATCTAGAAATACAGCTATATATATCCCATGTATATATAAATACTATCTATCTATCTATCTAAAACAACCTGTGCCTTGTTTTCCTAATCTCTAAAATAAGGGGGGGGGTGAATTAGATTACTTCTCAACTCCCTTCACTTCCAGATTTATGGTCATATTATTTTATTCAGTCATTTTCAGTCACATCCAACTCTTGGTGATCCCATTTGGGGTTTTCTTAGGGTTTGATCATAAAAATTTCTGGATTTTTCTTGGTAAAGACTCTAGAACTATTTGTCATTTCCTTCTTCAGATAATTTACAGATGAGGAAATGGAAGCCAACAGCATTAAGAGTCTTGCCCAGGATTACACAATCAATAAGTGTCTGAAGCCAGATTTGAACTCAAGAAGAAGAATCTTCCTGACTCCATAGCCTAGAAGTCTATCCATTGGTTCACAAAGCTGCCAATGATCATATCATACCATTAGACATAGTACCTGGATCAGTATGATTATAGATTTATCCAAGTATTGAAGATTTTGAGTTGTTTGTTCCCACAAGGAAAGCTTCCTAAACCATGATTTACACTGATAACTATGCTGTTATCAGTCATTATCTAGAATTATGTGGAATGATGGTGACCAGAATGGGGATTTACAGATGTGACTGAAAACAACAAACAGAAGGAAGGTAGAAGTTACTCAGTTCTGGCATGTATAAATATAGAAAAGTGACTTCCAGTCAAGAGGGCAGCTTAGAGGCAGCAAAAGTTCAGACCTCTGAAAACCCTTCCTTACCGATCACAAACTAAATGCTCCTAGGGCACCGAAATTCAAACTGAACAAAAGGACAGACCCGGGGAATCCTCCTTCTGGACTCGCATCAAAAGGTACGCCCCCCAAAAATCATAATCCTAGATCACTCAGATCTAAGGGGAAGGCAGAAGGAAGGTCCCAGGACCCATTCTCCACCCCCCAAACCAGAGCAATGAGCCCACAGCAGCAGCCAGAACCTAAGGGCCAGCAAAAGGGCCTCAGGGGCGACTATTCTGAAAGGCTCATCTTGAAAGCAACCTGAGCCAGTCTCAGGGGCGCCCAACACAGATGGCAGGGAAACAGAGAGAGACAGGGGAGCATGTAGCCCCCTGGCTTGGTCCTTCCATTTGAGTCTCACGGGAGGTTCCTGCTTCAGGGCACATTCAGTCCAATGCAGCTGAACCTAAACCCATCAGGAGCCCTCAGAGCTTCTGAAAGGACAGAAACCTCAGGGCCGGCAAAGGGTTTGCTACGAAGGGTGAAAGGCTTACCTTGAAAGTAACCTGGGCCAGTCTCAGTGTATCCAACACAGACTGCAAAGGAGGTTTTTTTTTTGTTATGGGGCTCATCCAGCCCAACCCAGCTGAACTTAATCCCATAAGGATCCCTCAGAGCTCAGGGAGGCCATTACCATTCCCCCTTAGAGTACAGGGTCTTCTGAAAGAACAGAAACCTCAGGGATGGCAAAGGCACTGAGGTACCTTTCGGACAGTGCTGTGCCAGGCTCAGAGCATGGAAGTAAGGCAGCGGAGAAGCAACTGGAGGGAACTGAGAGCAGTAGCACCTGAAATGCTGGCAGGCAGGAGAGAGCAGACCCTGGGCTTCCCCAGGAAGACAGAGCAGCTGCAGAAAATGGACAAATTTCCCGCGGCTAAAGCCTCGGACCATCAGACAGATACACTAAGAGCCAGTCCTCCTCACTCAGATAGAGATGGCAAACAGTACAGAAGTACAAAAGCCTCCAAACACCAAGAAAAGCAAGAAGAAGGGGGTGACTTTGGATACATTTTATGGTGCAAAAATACAAAATACAGAGGAGATAGAAGAGGAAACACAAGCAAATAATCTGAAACGTTCCAAGGGAAATGAAAACTCTCCATAAACTCTTGAAGAATTTAAATCAGAAATGATCAAAAAGATGGAAGCCTTCTGGCAGGAAAAGTGGGAAATAATTCAAAAGGAACTCAACAATATGAAGCACAAAAAAAAAAAAACACAACTACGGAAACAGCTTGGATAATTGGAAGACAGTGTGGGAGAGATTAGGAATTGATCAACACCTCACACCCTACACCAAGATAAATTCAAAATGGGTGAATGACTTGAATATAAAGAAGGAAACTATAAGTAAATTAGGCAAACACAGAATAGTATACAAGTCAGACCTTTGGGAAGGGAAAGACTTTAAAACCAAGCAAGACATAGAAAGAATCACAAAATGTAAAATAAATAATTTTGACTATATCAAATTAAAAAGCTTTTGTACAAACAAAACCAATGTAACTAAAATCAGAAGAGAAGCAACAAATTGTGAAACAATCTTCACAAAAACCTCTGACAAAGGTCTAATTACTCAAATTTACAAAGAGCTAAATCTATTGTACAAAAAATCAAACCATTCTCCAATTGATAAAAGGGCAAGGGACATGAATAGGCAATTTTCAGATAAAGAAATCAAGACTATTAATAAGCACATGAAAAAGTGTTCTAGATCTCTTATAATCAGAGAGATGCAAATCAAAACAACTCTGAGGTATCACCTCATACCAGCAGATTGGCTAACATGACAGCAAAGGAAAGTAGTGAATGCTGGAGGGCATGTGGCAAAGTAGGGACATTAATTCATTGATGATGGGGTTGTGAATTGATCCAAACATTCTGGAGGGCAATTTGGAACTATGCCCAAAGGGCAATAAAAGACTGTCTGCCTTTTGATCCAGCCATAGCACTACTGGATTTGTAACCCAAAGAGAAAATAAGGAAAAAGACTTGTACAAGAATATTCATAGCTGCACTCTTTGTGGTGGCCAAAAATTGGAAAATGAGGGGATGCCCATTAATTGGGGAATGGCTGAACAAATTGTGGTATATGTTGGTGATGGAATCACTATTTTGCTAAAAGGAATAATAAAGTGGAGGAATTCCATGGAGACTGGAACAACCTCCAGGAAGTGATGCAGAGCGAAAGGAGCAGAACCAGGAAAACTTTGTACACAGGGACTGATACACTGTGGTACAATCGAATGTAATGGAATTCTCCATTAGTGTCAGTGCAATGTCCCTGAACAATTTTCAGGAAGAAAAAACACTATCCACAAGCAGAGAACAAACTGTGGGAGTAATACACAGAGGAAAAGCAACTGCTTGACTACAGTGATTGAGGGGACATGACTGAGGAGAGACTCTAAATGAACATTCTAATGCAAATACCAACAACATGGAAATGGGTTCAAATAAAGAACATGTAGCAGTCCAGCCCATAGGTATTATAAAGAGGCAAGGTTTGTGAATGGGCACATGGCCATTCTGCGCATGGCACTCACCTGAGGATAAAAACTCCACCTTCACCTTGTCGTAATTTGCAATTATCCAATGGCAATACACTATGTAACTCATCTATATATATTGAGGCATTATGTAACTTATCAATATGTATTGAGTTCATTTGCATATCAAGAGAATAAATTGGAAAGCTGTGGCCAGCTCCTCCCTCTTCTGCTTCCCCTCTGCTTCTCCCTCTTCTTCTTTTTCTTCTTCTTCTTCTTCTTCTTCTTCTTCTTCTTCTTCTTCTTCTTCTTCTTCTTCTTCTTCTTCTTCTTCTTCTTCTTCTTCTTCTTCTTCTTCTTCTTCTTCTTCTTCTTCTTCTTCTTCTTCTTCTTCTTCTTCTTCTTCTTCTTCTTCTTCTTCTTGGACAAGTTACAGGTTTGCTAACTCCAACTTTCTCTCTTCTCTCTATCTTCACCTGAGCCTGGCCTTTGGCCAGGCGTCTCTCTTTCTTTTCCAATGCTAATACATAGCATTCTCTAATTCTATTAGTCTCTATTCATTCTCCCAGCTGAGCTATATCATCCTCTGACCAGTGTAGTGTTAAACGGGATCTCTGGGCGGAAAATAGCCTTTCAGTGAAGTCCATTGATCAGAGCATGGCTGCGGCTCCCAAATATTAATAATAATTGATTACTGACTCATTATTGACATCTCAAAGCTTGGTGCCTTCACGCCCTTCACGGGATCCAAAACTTCTTATCCCTTTTCTATTTTCCTACAATAAAGCTTCTCACTGGCGGGAGGCTTTAGAACACATGTGAAACCCATTGGAATTGTCCATCAGCTATTGGGGGTGGGGAATGAAAATGATCTTTGTCTCCAATGAATAATGTTTTGAAATGACCAAATAAAATATTGTTTAAAATTTTTTTAAATAAATCTAGAAAAGTATTCTTTGTCTTTTGGCTCCAGCCAAAAAAATTGAAAAATCTGGCATTATATATGCCTGTTGATTTCAAGAATATAAAAGTACATTCTTTCTACTTTCCTCATACATATATCAGAAAATTTTATGATTAAAGGTTCTCAAAGAGAACCTCAATGATCCTCAATGATCTCAAAGATCCTCATTCCTAAAAAGTCATGTCTGTCAATGCAAGTTACTACTTTAAATGATACAAAACTTTGCTGTAGAAAAAAAAGAGTAAATTAAGGATATGTGTTTCAAATTTAGAGAAAAGAAATAAATACAAGCTGTCATAAAGGTAAGATATATTGCTGATAAGACATTGAAAATTCATTTGTTTGAGAAATTTGGTTCAGTGTTAAAGTAGTTTTTTTTTTAGCATTCAGAAATTAGATTACAAAAATACAATATCTAGCTCTTACATATATATATATATACATATATATATGTATATCACACATATACATGTATATATGTGATTCAGGTAGCATAGATAATAACTTTCCTCCCTTTGCTCTGACTGGTGGCTTTCTTCTAAAATCTCCATTTTATGGAAAACATCTAGGTCAGCCACATCTTTTTCATTCCTATCCAGGCTCCACTCTTGGCTTTCCTCACTCTTGAAGTTTGGTACAACGTTGGATTTCTTTACACTGGAAGTGTGGTCTGTCTCTGTGGCTGCTTTCTCTGATCAGCTCCTTCCCCCAAACTCCAATTTTTAGGAAAATATCATTGTTCTTCAGTTTCCACTCTTTTTTGAAAGGTGGAGTTATTTGTTTACTGCATTAAAATACACAGTAGACACAGTAGATTCCCTCCCTCCATTACAGAAGGCACTATTTGACAAGAATATATATATATATATATATACATATATATATACACATATACACACACATACATATGTGTATAAACTATGTCTTACTTGTTTCTATTTATCAATTCCTCTGGAGGTAGACATACACAAGTATAGTTTTCAAAGAATATTTCTGCTACTGTATATAACGTTCCCTTGCTTACTAGATGTGTGAACCTGGGCAAGTCCCTTAGCCTCTGTTTGTCTCAGTTTTTTTGTCTGTTAAATGGGGATCATAAGAGCACTTGCCTCCCATGATTGTTGTGAGGATTAAATGAGATAATGATTATAAAATGCTTAGCACAGTGCCTGGCATAAAGTAAGTGCTATATAAGTATATCTCCATAATAATAATAATAATAGTCAATATCTAAAATATGACTTTGTTGAGGGAAGAACACTAGGAGCTAGGGATGTCAGGAAATGCCTCATTTGGAAAATGGCATTTGTGCTGAGCCTTACATTCTGAGAAAGGGTGGTAATTGAGAAGGAGGTTATTCAAGGCATCAGGACAACTCAGAGAAAGCCCAGAGGCAGTAATTGGAATGCAGAATGAGGGATAGTATGAAGAATGGCAAGGGAGCCAATGTCACTAATCTGAGATTATATAGAATGAAGTAAAATGTAAAAAGACTGAAAAGTAGAAAAGGTCCTAATTGTGAAAGTCAGTTAGAGGATTTTATGTTTGATCCAAGAGGTAATAGGGAGCCATTATAGTTCAGTGAGTCTAGGAGGAAGGACATGATTAGATCTGACCTTTAGAAAAAGTTACTTTGACAGCTGAGCAAAGGTTGGATTGGAATGGGGGAGAGAAGAGAGGAAAATCAATGAGAAGGCTATTGTACTGGTTGAGAGAAAGAGTGGTTAGATCCTGAATTAGGATAGTGCCTATGAAAAAGGTAAGAGGGATTAGGTCTAATTTAGCTGTAGATAGAGCTAACTTGGATTTTAACAGTAGAGAGCACAGGAAAAAAAGAAATAAGGAGGAAAAGGAGAAAGAGGGGGAAGTGAAGGGACGGAGGGAAAGATAATGGGAAAGTGAAAGAGAAGTAGACAAGATGATAGTTCAAACTTGTGGAGTGGCAGGATGCAAAGAGTTATATTTAATTATCTGAAGTCAGTAGTAGAAATTTTCCTTTGGTGAGCCCCAGGGAATTGTGCTGGGTCTTGTACTAATTAGGATGTTTATCAATGATTTGACTGAAGTCAAGTACGGCATGCATATCAAAGAAGCAAATGACACCACATTTGGTAAAATAACTAGCATGTTGAATGACAGAGGAAAGTTTGAAAAAAGTCTTAAATGAGATAAGAGGAAATTATACAGAAATAAATATAGCCATCTATTTGGGTTCAAAAACGTGACTTCATAATGAGGAATGTTATGACCAAATAGCAGTTTGTCTAAAAATAATGTGAATATTTAGAGAAATAATAATAACTAGCATTTTATAGTGCAATAGTTTGCAAAATAATTTACATAAGTTAACTCAGTTGATCTTCACAACAACCTCCTGCTCTTATTAGACTCATTTTACAGATGAAGAAACTGAGACACACAAAGGTCAAGAGACTAGCCCAGGGTCACACAGCTAGTAATTATCTGAGGCAAGATGCAAATTCATGTCTTTCTTATTCCAAAGTACCTTGCTCTATCCATTTACTCTTTCATCTTGAATTCAATTATTTTCTAGATATGTCCAACCCTTCATGGTTAGATGCCACAGAGTAGGTGGCAATGCCTTAACCGTATGTGTGTTATAAAGGCCACTAGGACCTCTTCCATCCTTATCAAGGGGAGTGCTAACCTTCTCTCCTTATGACCCCATTTGGCATTTTCTTGGCAAAGATACTGGAGTAGTTTTCCATTTCCTTCTCCAGCTAATTTTACAGATGAGGAAACTGAAGCAAACAGTTTTGAGTGATTTCCTCAGGGTTAAAGGGTGTATGGGGTGCTCAGGGAGGGGTAGTATCTCTGTTATGGAGGGCTTGTTTTCATGCCCTCCTAGGGCAGCTCTCCAGCCTCTGATCCACACCTGACACCCAGCTCTCACTTGTGGCTCCCAGTAGCTGCTAGCATGTGGCAGCGGCCACACCTTAGGCAATGGCTTCGACAGGCCGGCCAAACCTTGTGAAGATAGCCATCGGGTCGTCATTGACCCCTGGTGAACCAGGGCTTTGCTCACCCAGCATGTGAAGACTGCTTCGGCAGAACAGGCGGAAGAAACCAACAAGAAGGTTCAACGGCTGAGAGGGCGACGCAGCAAAGCACTGTGGAGTGCTTAGGGCATGTTGGAGCACAAAGGACAACACGGCTATCCAATGCAGCTGAGGAAGTCTCCAGGTGTAACGACTTTTCATGCCAATGGACCCAGGCTTCCAATGCCGAGAGAGTGGGACTGTTTCTGTGCATCAACTTTTCCACTTAAATCTCCTTCACACACAAGTATCTTTGTGCACACTCATCTATCCTAACCCCGTCCACCCTCTTCAAGACCTGGGGCGATGGGGGAGTGGCGATGCAACAGGTGGAGGTGACCACTGACAGTTGTAGTCACGATCCTGCACGTAGGCGGCCCACAGACCAGTGGTTGCTCGGCCCTGTGGGCAGCAGGGACGTTTGGCATCATCCTCGGCAACTGAGCAGCCCTCTCTAGTACAGCACTGCTCACCCTAATCAAGGGAGGGGACTAGAAAAGGTGTCCCAAACATTGCCTGCCCTATAAACACCTGGTCAGCACACCACGGCTGGCAGGTCATCCCTTTAAACAGTTGAAATCAAATTAAAAATACAAAGAAACTCCTACTAGGAGCATGGAACATCAGAACATTACTTGATAGAGAGAATACCCCAAGACCTGAGAGAAGAACAGCTCTAATCGGTAAAGAACTGGCGCAATATAACGTCAACATCTCAGCCTTAAGTGAAACATGCTTACCAGAAGAGGGATCACTCAGTGAACCCACCACTGGATACACCTTCTTCTGGAAAGGTAGAGCCTCAAATGAAGACAGAATCCACGGTGTTGGCCTGGCCATCAAGACCAGTTTGCTCAAACAGCTGCCAGACTTGCCTGTGGGCATCAGCGAGAGGCTCATGAAGATCCATTTGCCTCTCAGCAAAGACCGGTATGCCACAATCATCAGCGCATATGCCCCAACACTGACCAGCACAGAGGAGACCATCGAGCAGTTCTACTCTGACCTGAGTGCCATCCTGCACTCAGTGCCCACAAATGACAAGCTGATACTACTGGGAGACTTCAACGCCCGTCTTGTCCAGGACCATGAAAGATGGAAAGGAGTGCTCGGCAAACACGGCGTGGGCAAAATGAACAACAACGGCCTACTGCTACTCAGCAAATGCTCAGAGTTTGAACTCACCATCACGAACACTGTGTTCAGAATGGCGAACAAATATAAAACAACGTGGATGCACCCACAATCAAAACAGTGGCATCTCATTGACTACATCATTGTAAGCCGGTGAGACATCAAGGATGTAAAGATCACCAGAGCCATGAGAGGAGCTGAATGCTGGACAGACCACCGATTGGTTAGAGGGACTCTTCAAATGCTCATTGCGCCTCGCCATACAAAACGTGCCCAGACAGCGCATTTTACAACGTGAGTCGTCTTAGAGATCCATCTTATTTGCAAACATTCCAGTCCTGCTGAACGACAAGCTGTCTGCCAAGGGACCACTCACTGGAAATTCAACCGAGAAATGGAACCAGTTCAGAGACGCAGTGAAGGAAACATCAAAGGCAGTCCTAGGCCCAAAACAACGCAACCACCAGGACTGGTTTGACGAGAACAACACTGCTATTGAAGACCTATTGAGCAAGAAGAACAAAGCCTTTATGGAGTGGCAAAATAACCCAAACTCTGCTCCTAAAAAGGACAGATTCAAGTCTCTCCAAGCCACGGCACAGCGTGAGATCAGGAAGATGCAAGACCGATGGTGGGAAAAAAAGGCAGAAGAAATCCAGTGGTTTGCTGATACAAAAAACTACAAACAATTTTTCAGTGCCCTCAAGACTGTCTATGGGCTATTAAAACCCACCACCACTCCCTTGCTTTCCTCTGATGGTGACACTCTCATAAAAGATAATAAAGGCATTAGCAACAGGTGGAAAAAACACTTCAGTCAGCTTCTCAACCAACCCTCTTCAGTCGACCAAAGCACCCTTGCCCAGATCCCCCAAAACCGCACCATTGAACAACTTGATGTCCCTCCTTCAATAGAGGAAGTCCAAAAAGCCATTAAACAAATGAGTGCAGGCAAGGCACCCGGTAAAGATGGGATTCCCAACCGAGGTGTACAAGGCCTTAAATGGAAAGGTGTTCCAGGCATTCCACATAGTGCTGACCAGCATATGGGAAGAGGAAGACATGCCCCCAGAACTCAGAGATGCCTCCATCATAGCCCTATACAAGAACAAAGGGTCAGGAGCAGCCTGTGACAACTACAGAGGCATCTCACTACTCTCCACTGCTGGAAAGATCCTTGCCTATGTTATACTCAACAGACTCCTGTCATCTGTTTCAGAGCAGAACCTGCCTGAATCACAATGTGGCTTCTGACCAGATCGCAGCACCATTGACATGGTCTTCACGGTGAGGCAAATGCAGGAAAAATGCCTTGAGCAGAACCTGAGTCTCTACATTGTCTTCATAGACCTGACAATGGTGTTCGACACAGTGAACAGGGACTCATTGTGGGTGATCCTCAGCAAGCTCGGTTGCCCAGAAAAATTCGTCAAACTGATCCAGCTCTTTCATGTCGACATGACGGGGGAAGTCCTATCTGGTGGAGAGACTTCCGATAGCTTCAACATCTCCAATGGCATGAAACAAGGCTGTGTCCTCGCTCCGGTACTATTCAACCTATTTTTCACCCAAGTATTATGACATACTGTGATATATCTAGACCTGGGCATCTACATCAAATACCGACTGGATGGCTCACTATTTGACCTTCGCCGCCTGACTGCAAAAACAAAGACAACAGAGAGACTCATCCTGGAAGCTCTCTTCGCAGATGACTGTGCTCTCATGGTCCACCAAGAAAATCATCTTGAAACCATTGTGGACAGGTTCTCCACCGCAACAAAACTGTTTGGCCTGACTATCAGCCTCAGCAAAACAGAGGTGCTATTCCAACCTGCACCAGGGAGGCCAACAAACCAGTCATGCATTACAATTGATGGCACGCAGCTTTCTAACGTCAACACTTTCAAGTACCTGGGCAGCACCATCGCCAACGATGGGTCCCTAGACCACGAGATTAATGCCAGGATCCAAAAGGCCAGCCAGGCACTCGGGTGGCTGCGCTCCAAATTCCTCTAACACAGAAGTGTAAGCACTGCGACGAAGCTCAAAGTGTACAACGCAGTGGTCCTCAGCTCACTCCTGTACGGTTGTGAGACGTGGACACTGTACCGAAAGCACATGAAACAGCTGGAGCAATTCCACCAATGCTGTCTCCGGTCAATCATGAGGATCCAATGGCAGGACCGAATCACCAACCAGGAAGTCCTTGACAGAGTCAACTCCACCAACATTGAAGTCCTGGTCCTCAAAACCCAGCTACGATGGTCTGGACACGTCATCCGCATGGACCCACAGCGAATACCAAGACAGCTATTCTATGGTGAACTGTCAGCTGGACTCAGGAAACAAGGCCGACCAAGGAAAAGATTCAAGGATCAGCTAAAGTCCAACTTGAAGTGGGCTGACATTACACCAAAGCAACTAGCACTCGCTGCCTCTGACAGAAGCAGCTGGCGAACCCACATTAACCATGCCGCCATCACCTTTGAAGATGAGCGACGTCGACGTCTTGCCACTGCGTGTGAATGCCGACACCAGGCCACAACCGCACCTCCCTTAACAACTGGTGTCCCAGGCCCCATGTGCCACAAACTCTGCGCCTCAGCCTTTGGACTTCAAAGCCATATAAGGGTACATCAATAGATGATAATGCACAAAGACAATAGTCATTCTCGATCACTGAGAGACTACCACTAACTAACTAACTAACTAACAGAGCAAGTGTCTGAAACCAGATTTGAACTCAGATCTTTTTGATTCCAGTCCTAGTGTTCTCTACACTGTACCGCCTAGCTGTCCTGTCTGCTATCTACCTAATAAATAAGTGAATGTGAACTTTGATTGCTTTGAGACTTCATAAGTCATACAATGAAGGTGATACCAAGAATCCACTCTATTCTGCTCTGGTCAGAACATGTCTATGGTACTCTCTTCTCTCTGCATTTTCAAGACAATACTCTCTTCTGGTTTTAATCCTACCTATCTGACCACCTGTTCTGTGTTTCCTTTGATGGATGCTCTAACTTTAATGTCCCCATAGAGTTCTCTCCTGAGTCCTCTTCTCTTTTCCCCTTCTACTACTTCACTTTGCCATCTCAACCATCTCCCACAGATTCAATGACCATATCTCTAGTTCTCTAATCTATTTTTCTTGCCTCAATATTTCTGCTGATTTTCAATTGCACATTCCACCTGCCTTTAAGACATTCAAATTCAACATTCAAAAGACATCTTAAACTCAATCTGTTCAAAACAGAACAAATTATCTTTATTCCTACTCTTACCTTACCTATTACTGTGGAGGGCAATGCCACCTTTCCACTTACCCAGGTTTACAACCAAGGACGCATCATGGATTCCTAACTATCTCTCACCTTCCATATCTAACATCTCTGACAACATCTCCCAAATATGCCCCCTTCTCTCCTTTAACACTGCCACCACTCTTGTTCAAGCCCTTGTCACTTTGTGCCTTGATTACTGCAATAGCCTACCCCAATAGGGAGGGAATCTGTCTGCTTCAAATCTCTCCCCACTCCAATCCATTTTCTATTCAACCACTAAAGCTGATTTTTCTCACACAAAGGTCTGATGATCATATCACTCTCCTATTCAATAAACTCCAATGACTTCCTATTATCTCCAGCAGCAAATATAAAATGGTCTCTTTGGCAGTCCTTTTCTACCTCTCCAACCTTCTCAAATCTTAATTCCCAACATTAAGTACTCTTTGATTCAATGAAACTAACTTCCTATCTGTTCCTCAAATAAGACGGTCCTCTCTCATCTCCTGGATTTTCATTCTCCCTCTTCTGCTCTGATTATTGGCCTCCTTGGCTTCTTTTAAATCTTAACTAAAATTTTACCTTCTACAGGAAGCCTTCCCTAACACTTTTTTTTTAAATTCCAGTGCTTTCCCTCTTTTAATTATCTCCCATTAATTCACTTAGAGCCTGCTTTGTATGTGTTTGCATGTTGTCTTCCCCATTACATTATAATCTCATTGAGGACAGGGACTGTCTTGTGACTCTTCTTATATCCCCAATTCTTAGTAAAAAAAAAGGCTGATATATGTAGTAAATGCTTAATATTTGTTGTTCATCCATCTGTCACCCAATACCCACCTCTGGCCCCAAGAAGCTGTAGCATGTACAGCAGTCACACACCCCAAAAACCATCCAAGCAGATGGACATTTATCTAAATGTTTCTTTTTAAATTTTTTAAATTTGGTCAATTTCAAACATTATTTCTTGGTTACAAAAATCATATTCTATTCCTCCCTCCCCTCTCCCCACCCTCCCATGGCCAACATCCAATTTCACGGGGTATTACATGAGTCCTTGATCAGAACCAATTTCCATGCTATTGATGTTTGCACTAGGATGTTCATTTAGGGTCTATATCCCCAAACATATCCCCCTCGATCCATGTAATCAAGCAGTTGTTTTTCTTCTGTGTTTCTACTCCCATAGTTTTTCCACTGAATGTGGATAATGTTCTTTCTCATAGATCCCTCCAGGTTGTTCATGATCACTGTATTGTCACTAATGGAGAATTCCATTACATTTAATTGTTCCACAGTGTATCAGTCTCTGTGTACAATGTTCTCTTGGTTCTATTCCTCTCACTCTGCATCACTTCCTGGAGGTCATTTCAGTTCACATGGAATTCTTCCAGTTTATTATTCCTTTGAGCACAATAATATTACCACATATACCACAATTTGTTCAGCCATTCTCCAATTGAAGGGCATCCCCTCATTTTCCAATTTTTTGCCACAGCTATGACTATTCTTGTACATGTATTTTTCCTTATTATCTCTTTGGGGTACAAACCCAGCAACCAACCATAGTTGGATCAAAGGGCAGATGTAAATGTTTCTTGAATGAATGAAGTGATAAGTTCTAAGTGTTCCCATTCAGGAAGGGATATGATATCAATAGGCGAGAAAATAACTTGGATGATGAAGAACCTTTACAACATTCCCTAAAAGAAATGATTGCAGGAATTAGGGATATTTGGCAGCCTGGAGAAGAGATGCCATATAGGATATATATAGTATCTTTCTTCAAGTGTTTGAAAGACCATTTCAAAGATGAATTAGCTTTGTTCTGAGTGGCTCCTGAAAACTCAACTATGAATAATGAATAGGAGTTACAGAAAAGCAATTTGGGTCTTAAAGTAAGGGGAAGAATTCCTAAAAATTAGAGTAGAATGGGTAATAGATCCCCTCTCCTTGATTCAAAGGCTGAAAGACCCTGGGATAGCTTGTAGAAGAGATCTGCCATCTTTGCTTGGTTTGAACTAGATGGTCTATGGATTGCCTTCCAGTATGAGGGTTTACAGTCTCTTAATACATTAAGAATCTAAAGTTTCTGGATTTCAGAAAAAAGTCTCTAATTTCTTCATTTTACCTTAGAGATTTTACTTCAGAGATTAATTTTAACTATATCTGTGACAATGAGTATGCCCGTACCTTGGAGGATGAATCCTATAACTCTTTTGAATTCTAATGCAGATGTAGTATAAGCCTGGTCTGTCATGTAAAGCAACAATGAATGAATCTTGGCAAAAACCAATAATCCTGACAAATATAAGCAGCAAAAAAGAAAAATAAATCAGCCACCCCCAAATGACACACTGACAGTTCAATTCACTTCTCCCACAAACTACAGTTCTGCAATCTCCTAGACTGAACCCCTCTCCTCCCCCTCCTCTCTCTCTTCCCCATACACTTTCCTGGAGACAGACTCTCATATTCTTCAGTCATCATCCTCAAACATTTTAAATTACATCCATAATAGAGATGCCTCTGCCATTCAGTTTCTACTGCTTCTTATTTTCATCAGTTGTGAACAACGTCCATGGCTGTCACCTCAAAGACACATGCACTTTCATGTTATACCTGGCATTATACTTCCTAAAACTTTCTAGAAATGTCATGGGATATGTCCACCACAGTTAACACTCAGCTAATTAAATACTGATATTCATATTTAAATGTACATACAAATAATAGAAATTTATGTATGCATATATAAGAAAAATATAATAAAGTAAATTAACATTTATTAAGTGTCTATTGTGTATCAAGCACTGTCAAACTCATTCATTCAAACAATATTTAAAAGCCTAACTACAGGAAATATGAAGATAAAAATGACATAAGCCTTATTATTATGGAAACTAGTGTCTAAGAGTCCTTCAGGTAGTTGATCTTAAACACTTCTCTAAAGCCCTAATTCTTTACAGACACACAAGCTCTGGTTAATGCACATATCCTCTTAATCAATTGATGAGAAAAACAATAAAGAGAAAAACAAAAGAAGGAATGAATTCAGTTTAGGAAAAGAGAAGATGACATGAATAAATCAAGTAGGTTTATGTGAAAAATTGGAATAGTCCTAAATATAATTTGGCCAGTCATTAAAAATTCCCTTCTCCTTTGAACCCATCTATTATCATTAGAGCCTTAGATTCACCTGGAGAGGAGAGCCTTGATTTATTAAGATGGTGTATCTAAGGGAAAACTGCAAAAATGAGGAAATTTGATTCAGTTTTTGGAAATGGTTCAAACCTTGTCCCAAAAAATACCTTTTATTTTAAAAGATGACTTGTGAGGAAGTTCCCGGACCATTTAAGAGAAAGTATCAGATACTAAAACCACAGGAGAGGCTTGATGTTGGAAGCCTGTGCTGCATCCTCCTTCCCTACTAATCAGTTTGTCTCTTTTCTCACACTCTCTGTTATCTATCGTTCATTTCTCTTTCTCTTCTGGCAGATGTTCAGGGGTGAATTATGCAATTAGGAATCCAAAATCCCACTTCTTCCAGATGCCTAATTTGCTAACTATTCACTCATCGGAAACACATGTTTACTATCTATTACATAATGACTACAGCTCAGAACAGCTTCTGGTTTTCATTTCATGAATTTAGATTGTGAATCTGAAAAATGTCCTAGAAGGCATTTTTTGCTGCCCATTTACCAAATTTTATTAAATTTCATAAATTCACCAACATCTGGAAAGAACCTTTGCTCATGAAAAATATTCAATTCCATAATCATTAAACATTTTGTATCTTGAAAAACATGCACACACACACACACATGCACACACACACACACTAAACCTGGGCCAAATCTATGGTCTGACAATTATCCTTATTGTTTTCTCAGAATCTAAATGATGTTAAGACAGAGAAGAAACAAACATGATCCATTTGTGAAGTCTCTCACCCACAGTAGAAAGCAGGGACGAAATTTTGCCCAAGACAGCAGTGGAATAGGGAAATGGACATCTCCATGGTTTTAGCCAATGTTACACTCCCTAAAATGCACTATTCTTAGAGGCAAAAGGGTCTGCTGCCAAGTTGTCTATACTTACAATTTTAGCATTATTCATATACTTTTCATAACAAGCTTTACTTATAAATGGCCACTCAAATCAGGCCATTGAGAAATGTACTTCTTTTATGACTTCATCTCCATTAATAATCCAAATGTTTTATTTGAATGGTTCAGGAAAATACCAATTAAACTCCACTATGAATGATCTTAAACATATAAAAGAATTGAGTAATCATCCACATAATGGATGAAGAGTGTCTACTGTCCAGATTATAATATGCAGTCATCTACAGACAATAGATATCCTTATCTACACATACAAACACAAATATGTGTAGAACTCATAGTTTATGTGCATATATATGTATGTATATATGTATATATATATCTTTTCATATACATACATGTCATTATCCAAAGGTTATAGCCATTTTGTTTCTATTTGCTTCTATAATTACAAATAGTACTTTCATGACTTACAAAAGAATGACCAATTCAATGTAGCTTTAATCTTGAAATATACTCTTAACATCCCCATAATCTGATATTTTACAGATAAAAACATGAAAGAGATTTTTTAACCACCTCTCATTTTACTGAACTAATATGAAAAATAACTCAATAATGCACAAAAGTTGTAAGGTTCTGCAAGATACTTTCTGGAGAAATACAAAGTGAAGGTTTCAGAACATTGTGAGATTTCTAAGAATCAACTTCCATATCCACATCCTGTTGCAATTTGAGCACCATTTTTTCTTCCAGTTGTTCTCCTTTGCCTGCAGGAAGTAGACATACATATTTATATAGTGGACAGGTTGAAAATGGACCATGAAGTAAGTCCCAAAATGAAATTGAAGCAGAGAAAAAGATGATGACACTGTGAAACACTCATTTTTGATAATGTATGATTATGTGAGATAGAACATTATAATGCTGGGGAGGTGGTGTCAAGATGGCAACATAGAGGCAGCAAAAGTTTAGACCTCTGAAAACCCTTCCTTACCAATTAATTACAAACTAAATGCTCCCAAGGGACTAAAAATCAAACCTAAAAACAAGACAGAGCCAAGGTACCCTCCTGCTAGACTCAATTTAAAAGGTATGCCCCCTAAAAGCCAGTGAATGAAATTTTAGATAAATTAGAGTTAGTAAACATGTGGAGAATAATAAATAGGGACAAAAAGGAATACACCTTCTTTTCAGTAGCAGATGGTACATTCACAAAAATTGACCATGTATTAGGGCATAAAAACATTGCAAACAAGTGCAAAAGAGCAGAAATAATAAATTCCTGTTCTGATCACAATGCAATAAAAATAATAATTAGTAAGGGTAGATGGAGAGGATAATCAAAAATTAATTGGAAATTAAAAATATGATTCTCCAAAATCAGATAAAGAACAAATAACAGAAACAATAATTTCATTGAAGAAAATGACAATGATGAGACATCCTTTCACAACCTATGGGATGCAGCTAAAGCAGTACTCAGGGGCAATTTATATCCTTGAGTTCATATATTAACAAACTAGAGAAGGCAGAGGTCAATAAATTGGGCATGCAAATTAAAAAATTAGAAAGTGAGCAAATTAAAAATCCTCACATGAAGACTAAATTAGAGATCCTAAAAATCAAAGGAGAAATTAATAAAATTGAAAGTCAAAGAAATATTGATTTAATGAATAAGACTAGAAGCTGGTACTTTGAAAAAAAAACAAATAAAATAAACAAAGTACTGGTCAATCTAATTAAAAAGAAGAAAGAAGAAAACCAAATTGACTATATCCAAGATGAAAAGGGAGACCTTACCTCTAATAAAGAGAAAATTAAGGCAATCATTAAAAACTACTATGTCCAATTATATGGCACAAATATGGGAATATAGGTGAGATGGATGAATACTTATAAAAATATAAATTGCCTAGATTAATAGAGGAAGAAATAGATTAACTAAACAACCCCATATCAGAAAAAGAAATTGAACAAGCCATCAAAGCACTCCCTAAGAAAAAATCCCCAGGTCCAGATGGATTCACAAATGAATACTATCAAACATTCAAAGATCAACTAATCCCAATATTATACAAACTAATTGATAGAATAAGCAAAGAAGGAGTTCTACCAAATTCCTTTTATGACACAAATATGGTACTGATTCCAAAGCCAGGCAGGTCAAAAACAGAGAAAGAAAACTATAGACCAATATCCTTAATGAATAAAGATGCAAAAATCTTAAATAGGATACTAGCAAAATGACTCCAGCAAGTGAACACAAGGGTTATTCACTATGACCAGGTAGGATTCATACCAAGAATGCAGGGATGGTTCAACAGAAGGAAAACCATCCACAAAATTGACTATATTAGCAAGCAAACTGACAAAAATCACATGATTATTTCAATAGATACCGAAAAAGCCTTTGATAAAATACAACACTCATTCCTATTGAAAGCATAGGAATATGAGGGCCTTTCCTAAAAATAATAAACCGTATATATTGTGTTAGAGGCATACATGCAGCAAGACAAGAAGCTGGAGATTGATCATCTGTCAGTCAAATGAACATTCCATTTGGAATGTGACTAGAAAACAGTTGGGGGCAAGAGTCAAAGGTTTGACTGAATTGGAGGTCTTTGTCTGATGGTGGTGACTGAAGCTAAAGGCTTTTGGCTTTCTGGTTGACCTGAAGGAGGAAATTGGTTGTGTATCTCTGGGACTTGAGATAATCAAGTTGGAGGTGACCTGGCTGATTTTAAGCAAGAAGAAGAAACACTGTAGTCCTCATATATCCCTCTGACAAAAATTAGGACAAAAATTCACTATTTGATAAAAACTGCTGGGAAAATTGGAAGACAGTATGGGAGAGATTCGGTTTGGATTAGTAGCTCACACTTTACACCAAGATAAAATCAGAATGGGTGAATGACCTGAATATAAAGAAGGAAACTATAAGCAAATTAGGCAAACACAGAATAGTATACATGTCAGATCTTTGGGAAAGGAAAACCTTTAAAACCAAGCAAGAGCTAGAAAAGAATCACAAAATGTAAAATCAATAATTTTGATTACATCAAATTAAAAGTTTTTATATAAACAAAACCAATGTAATGAAAATTAGAAGGGAAGCAACCAATTGGGAACCAATTTTCAAAACAAAAACCTCGAACAAAGGTCTAATTACTCAAATGTATAAAGAACTAAACCAATTGTACAAAAAACCAAGCCATTCTCCAATTGATAAATGGGCAAGGGACATGAACAGGCAGTTCTCAGCCAAAGAAATCAAACCTATTAATAAGCACATGAAAAAGTGCTCTAAATCTCTGATAATCAGAGAGATGCAAATCAAAACAACTCTGAGGTTATCACCTCACACCTAGCAGATTGGCTAACATGACAGCTATGGAAAGTAATGAATGCTGGAGGGGATGTGGCAAAGTCAGGACATTAATGCATTGCTGGTGGAGTTGTGAATTGATCCAACCATTCTGGAGGGCAATTTGGAACTTTGCCCAATAAGTACACTAAAAGACTGCCTGCCTTTTGATGCAGGCATAGTACTGCTGGGTTTGTTCCCCAAAGAAATAATAAGGAAAAAAGACTTACAAGATTATTCATAGCTGCACTCTTTGTGGTAGCAAAAAATTGGAAAATGAGGGAATGCCTTTCAATTGGGAAATGGCTGAACAAATTGTGGTATCTGTTGGTGATGGAATACTATTGTGCTCAAAGGAATAACACAGTGGAGGAATTCTATGGGAACTGAAATGACCTCCAGGAATTGATGCATAGTGAAAGGAGCAGAACCAGGAGAACATTGTACACAGAGACTGATACATTGTGTTATAATTGAATGTAATGGACTTCTCCATTATTGGCAATTCGGTGATCTGAACAACTTCGAGTGATCTATGAGAAAAAACACTATCCACATTCAGAGGAAAAACTGTGGGAGTAGAAACATGGAAGAAAAAACAACTGCTTCAATACATAGGTCCAGGGGACATGGCTGGGGATGTAGACTCTAAATGAACATTCTAATGCAAACACCCACAACATGGAAATAGGTTTTGATCAAGGACACATGTGATACATAATAAGTTTATGCGTCGGCTGTGGGAAGGGTGGGGGGAGGGGAAGGAGAAAATAATACAATTCTTGTAACCAAGGAATAATGTTCTATACTGACTAAATAAATTAATTTAAATTTAAAAGAAAGAACATTATAATGCTGCAAGTATTAATGTTGAGATTAATGCAAAGGGCAATGGAGAGGTGTGATGAGTTTGTGATACATGACAAGTAAGGAATTAGGAGAAGTGGTGAAAATAATGTTATCAGAGGAATTGGGGATTTTAAAAGGTGAGCTGATCACATGAGAGGAAGTCTTTATTTTCCATTGGTATCCTCATTAGGTAAAGAACACAAGGTAGATATCCAGCATATCGAGTAGTTTCTGTGATGAATTTATGGAAGTATAAGAACAAGAGTTGCAAAGGGTATCTAGGAACTGTTACTTAATAATCTGTATCCTTGAAGGCTTTACATTGATAGGATACCAGATCCACTGTATCATTGAAGTCTGAGACATCTAATTACACCAAGATTCCATTTTCTTCCCTCAAGTTCCTCCTTTGTAGAGTGATTTAAAGTGCATCCCTTTCATCTAAATCACACTCTAAAAGTAGATTAACCCTATACCAGGACTGAAATTTTTTAAGTTCTTCCATTTGTGTTCTATCTCAATAATTGTAATTCACAGAGAATTCTGGATCCAAGAGAATGATGAGAAACTTCTCATTCTTTCATAATGGAAGACATAATCACAAGAAAGAAAGGGGTCCTGGAGTATGGAGATCTAAGTTTTAGTTCTGTTTCTGTCATTTTTCTCTGTTGTAGTTCTTAATAAAAAAAAGGAATTTGGGTGACACCGAGTTTGAATCATTTCAAAGAATGGAATCAATAAAACTTGGAGGTGGTTCTGGGTCCTCAAAGACAATGTTAGAGGAGCTCAACTTCAGGTGGGTCATACTAATTTGAGAAGTTTTCAAATGTGGTCCTAACAATGCACCACATTCTATTGTCTGAGGAGAAGATTTGCTAAATTCAGAGAGGCTCATTACCAGGTGGTCACAGGGTGAGGCATATATATAAGCATAGGAACAGCTGAAAACTACCCACTGGGTTAGAGAGGACTTCCAACCTTTATCAATACCTATCTCAAATTAATGGGTTCTTAAAGCATTAAAGTTAATTTGTCCCAATGTAGCTCTGAGATATTGGGAAGGGGATTCAATCTCTGTGGGTTATTTATTCCTTCATCCGTAAATTAAGGTAGCTAGACTAAGTAATTGCTAAGGATTCTACCAACTTCAAAATCCTGTGATTTATAAGAGTTAAGTAGATTTTGATTCAAAGGGGCTTACATTTTGAAAATATTTTCCAATCAATGAGTTTATCCTTGTACCCAACCTGGGAAGTGAGGTGGAGCTATAAATCCATTTTATAGATGAGAAAAATGACCTTCTCTGATCTTGCACCAGTTATTAGTCTCACAGTAAATCAATAATTGGCTAAAAATTTCTCCCTCTATTTTATTAGGTCTTTGTGGCCTCTGTGTATTATACTCAGTTTAGTAGTGATGTGGGGACTCCAAAAAAAGCTTAATGTGAACAACACCTAAAACATCTGTCTGGAATTTTAGTTGACATCTCCTTGAAAGTGAGACTGAGACATAACATTTTTGGATGTGGAATATGTTTTGCTTAACTGTACATTTTTGCTACAGGCATTTTTCCTTTTTAGTAAAGGTAGTAGGGAAAGGAAACAAATACATTTTAATTGAAAAAAAGATTTTAAAGAAGAAAGGATCTTCTAAATGTGTTAATACAATTCTAGGATAAAATTATTCCTAGGAAGGTGACTTTTTTAAGTGATTTACTAGGTTCAAACCCCAGACTCTCTAGAACTTACTTTTGCTTTTATTGCTGTTGTTTGTTTTTTGGTGTTTTTTGAAATGGAAAGGTATAATGAAAAAAGTCACAAAGCCTGGATTTGGAGTCAGAGACATCAAGGTTATATCTAGTTCTGATATTTGGGTGAGTCACCACCTTTTCAGTTCTTTGTTTCCTGTACTATTAGAGAGCATTAAACTGGATGACTCGAAGATCTCTTCCATTTCTAAATCTATGATCCCACAGTAATTTTCAAGTGACTTTAAAATGCTTTACAATTATGTCTTTTAGACCCAGTTAGAGAATATTTGATGGGTTCTGTATTTCATAACCAATCAATGAAATAAATTACAAAGGAGAAAAGGAGCCAATAGGATCCAAACTAATGGCATTCTTTTCATGAAACTTTCCCTGATCCTTGTAGTCAATAATGAACATCAGTTTCTCTTAGACATCCTCTGGGGAGGGAAAGGGATTTGGGGGTGGGAAGGAAATCCTTATTTTTTACCACCATCCCCTCCAGCTATGGTAGCTGCTTGCACATGAGGTGCTCACTACCTTTTCTGATTTGTCTCTCTTGGGTTCAGGCAACAGAACAAAGGGGCCATGAAAGACCAAAGGTTATATTGAAAGATCTTGGGTTCTTCAGGGCTGACTGAAAGTAAGATGAACTTTATGCTGTTCCACTACCCTAAACAGAAAGATGAGCTCAAGTTTTTCTCTTGCTTTTTCGAAGAGATGGGTCTTGCAAGATGACTCCAACAATAAAGACTCCTCTTCCTGAGTTCAAATCTGACCTCAAACAAGTATTAGCTATGTGACCCTGTCCAAGTCACTTAACCCTGTTTACCTCAGTTTCCTCATCTATAAAATGTGTAGCATACCAGGCATCTTAGCATCTTGGAAGTATGATTGATGTATTGATATTGTATCCTGTATATTCATTTACCAGAAACATGGTATGGAAAGGGACAGTCCAAAGGACTAGCAAAGAACTAGCAAATTCCTGGGCTGGGTGTTCACAGCCAGAGTCCTGGTTTAAAGTACATTCATTTGCAAAGTGCAGGTTCAATTAGGGCACTGACAGCCATGCCCTGGAATTTGCTAGTCCTTTGGACTGTCCCTTTTCATACCATGTGTCTGGTAAATGAATACACAGGATACAATATCAATACATCAATCATACTTACAAGATGCTAAGATGTCTGGTATGCTACAAAAATGAATTAGAAAAGGAAAGGGAAAACCACCCCAGTATCTTTGGTAAAACAACCCTATATGGACAACAGTAAGTGGTAAAGCTGGTGGTGGTGGTGGTGGTGGTGGTGGTGGTGGTAGTAGTAGTAGTAGTAGTAGTAGTAGTAGTAGTAGTAGTAGTAGTAGTAGTAGTAATTGTAGTAATAGTAGTGTTCATGAAAGATAGCCATCTGCTAACATTCCCTTGAAATTTGTTTCTTTCCTCTCACATTGGATAAAGATAATCATTTCTTATCTATACTACAGTGATTACTTTGACAAAAGTTCAGGATTAAAAGCATGATTACTAAGTACATATACAGATTTTTTTACATGTGGATCTAATAGTTTATTACAAGGAAGAACAAATTCACCAGCCTGAGAAATGATTCTTATACCTCTTAGGGTTTATACCCAGTTACCCACAAAGAAGAGAATTGTTTGACCACCATTTTGAAGCAGATGTATATGCCCTTGCTGTCTCCATAATGGCTATATAGAGAGGGAAAAGCACTCTGACTGAAAAGTCTGCTTATAGTTATAGAAGGAAGTGAATGAAGTTTTCTCTACACACTTAAATATATCCCCAATAATTTATTGCTGATCTTTTACTCTACAACCTTCAAATTCCATACACCAGGTTTAGACTAGGAAAGGAATATCATTGAATAGAGACAAGGAATATACTCTAGAATAGAAGAAGAGATCCAAATATTCCATTGGAGCACATTCATTCAACAAAAATTAACTGAAAATATTTTGTTCAGAATACTGTAAAGAATACTATGAGGGATACAAAGGTGTTATCGGGGGAGGAGCCAAGACAGGAACAAAAAACAAATCTGAGCATGCTGAAATCCAGGCTGGAATGAGAGACAGGCAAGCAAGAGAGATCTATGTTATCCCATTCACTCATTCACCTGAGCACACTGAAAATTACAATGCAATAAGCCTTTCTGGGAAACATGAAAGCTGTTGCCTCTTAAAATGTTCCCTATATGTTTCACAGTGAGATTTATCTAAGAGTAAATGACTTAGTTATTTTTAATTCAGCTTCCAAATATGCTAACAGCTGACATATAGGGGATGTCAGCACTTCAAAGCTCAGCTGGTTTTTGAACCCACTGTGTGCCAAAATTGTGAAATTGCCTTTAAAGCAGAAAAGAGGAACATTTTTCACCCTGGCATAACTAAAAATAACAAATTTTTTCTCAATTTTTTTTTTCTAAAAATGTCTTTGTTGGACTGGGATCAATGTCCTAAAACTGGAATTCACTAAATACTTAAAGCTCATCCTTTTAACACCAATGTTCATCCACTGATGTTATATAGTCACAACTGCTCAAACACTGCAATCTCTGAAAAATTAAAGGTGACAATCACCCAAAAGGTGACAGATTCACATTGGGTGTAAGTAGTCTATAATATATTACACACAAATAATCACATGGGAGACACACTAAAAAGAATGCCATCAAAGAAATCTATGGCTCAAAAGGAAGGTGGGCCAGTCATATAGCAAACACAAAGGACAATTGAAGGGCAACCAACATGTTCCATTGGAATCCTTCTTTCAAGAAGATGTGAAGAAAAAGATCCCAGCATGTTGGGTGGACCTCACCTCGTGTACTTATTGGGGATTACATTGATGGGAATTACTTTGGTTAGGCAAGGTAGGTTGTCATATCCATCACTGGAGGGAATACCCACATCAAGAGGATCACCATTCCACTAGAGTGTTATGTCAGCCAAAAATGTTGAACTACTCAGCTCTTTGGGAATGGATTAACATTTTATTTAAATATTGACTTATGTCGTCCTTTAGTAAACAAGTCATCCCACCACTGATTATGTTGGTGGCCCAATCTATAAATGGAATATAATGTATAGAGAGCTAGCCTTAGATTCTAGAAAACTAGATTATAGGTTCAGGTTTCTCCTCTGATATATCCTGACTATGTTATCCTGGACAATTAATCCACTTAACCTCTTGGTGGTCTAGGTAATGCTATAAGACTATAAATTGCAGAGATGGTGCCCATCCTCATTGGTAGAGTTTTTTCTTACCCAGTAGCTCACAATATAAGTAAAAAGCACATGCCTATCCTTTGTACAGATTTAACCTCTTGTTTAATCTCTTGGTTTAACCCATTTCTATCAGCTTCAGCAATTCAGCTTGAAGATATTCAGTGTGTTCCATGCCTAAGCTGGACAACAAAAAGGCTGGACCACCTTCTCTTTCCTCTTCTGATGCCACCATCATCAATATATTCAAATCTTATCATCTGCACTATCTATGACTGCTAAGAGCAAAGTAAATGAATCACTAATTACATCTTTAGTGATAAGAACAGCTGTGTAAGGCCAAGCATGAATCATCTGCAAAACAGCCCTTACTGTCTCCTTGATCTTTTCATACTTATATTCGCCATTAAATTAGCACCATGTCAATACTTGACATTGTTCTTTTTAATATTTTGATAACCATATTCCAATATAATTGCTTTCCATTATGCATTTTATTTCATAAATTTAAAATATTCTGAGAAGGGGTTCACAGGCTTCACTCCTGGGGTTCTAGACACACACAAAAAGGTCAAGAAACCTGATCTATTCTTATCCTCTCACTCTACAAATAAGGAAATTGAAATATGACACTCAATAGCACACAAGTAATAATTTGAACCTTCAACCTCATAGCTCATAAAATTGAATGCTGGATAATTCAAGTGACTTGCCCATATTCATATAGCATGGCAGAGCTGAAACTGAACCCAGGTCCTCTTATTTCAAATACTCTTTCTATTTTACCACCCTGTTTCTTCACCATAAGAACAGGCATTCAAAAAGCATTTATTAAGTTCCTAATACATGCCAGACACTGTGCTAAGCACTGTGGATATTAAAAAGTGGGCAAAATATAGCTTCTTCTCTTAAGAAGTTTAGGATCTATTAATAAAGACAACTAAGTACATACAAGATGTATATGGGATAATTTGGATGGAATCAACCAATGGAAAGTATTAGAATTAAGGAAGATTAGAAAAGGTTTCCATTAGAATTTGGGATTTGAATGAGACTTGAAGGAATCTAGAAAAGCCAGGAAGCAGAGATAGAGAGAGAATTCCAGTCATGCAGGGCAACTAGTAAAAATGCCCAGGGTTGTGAGATGGAGTATTATGTATGAGGAACAACCAGAAGGCCAGTGTCACTGGATCACAGAGTACATGTTGGAGGAAGGGAGGAGATAAATCATAGGAAGACTAGAAAGGTAGAAGAGGGACAGGTAGAAGGCTTTGGATGCCAAAATAGTCTATGATTTGGGTATCTTATATCCAACAGATTACATTTAACAAGAAATTTTAACTTTTCTTTGGGACAAAACTTGGTCATTGCACACACACTCTCTCTTCACATTGAATTTTATTAATTTATTTTTATAAACATATTCTTCTATTAATTCCCACCATTGAACAACAAAAATAAAGTTTGCATGAAAAATATTTATAGTTTTATTCATTCATTCTTATATATCCAAAAATGTAAGTCTGAAGCTGAGTTTTAAATCTATCAACTCATTAGCAGGAGATGTGTAGCTGCTTCGTCATAAGTCCTCTGGCATCAAGGTTTGTCATGGCATTAATCAGTTTTAAATTTTTTAAAATTGTTTTTATTTATAATGCCTCTATAAAAATAGTTTTCCTAGTCTAGCTCACTTCATTCAAATCACTTCATGGAAGTCTTCTCAGTTTTTGTGAAACTATCTATTTTTTCATTTCTTTTGGTGCAAAAATTTTCCATTACATACATATTTCATAATTTCTTTAGCCATTCCCAGAAGATAGGCATTCCACTTCATTTCCAATTTTAAGCAACCATGAAAAGAATAGTTCAGGTTTTTGTTTTGTTTTTACATATTGAGTCATTTTCCTCTTTCCTTGCTGTCTTTGGGATACAGATTAGTCATTATAATTTCCCAGAATTTAGTTTTGTTTTGTTCATTATTGTAGTCTTTGTGAATTTTTTTTTTTGGTTTTTCATACTTCCCATGTTTCTCTGTATTATTCATTTCTTATACCAGAGTAATAATCCATTATATATTAACCAATTTAAGAGCATATCTACTTTGTATCTAAATCTTTGATACAAAAATGATAGGATTCAAATATTTAGGCACAGATGGGGTTTTTGCTTTTATTTTTACTTCTTTGAAGTATATGCTTAGCCATGGAATAGTTAGATCAAAAGGAGAAGACATTTTAGTCACTTTAGTCATCTAATAACAAACTGTTTTTCAAGATGGCTGAGCCAATTCACAGTTCTATCAACTGTGCCTTAGTTAATGTGTCCATATTTCCGCAGCCCCTCTAATACTATCTCCATTTTCTGTCATCTTTGCCAATTTGTTAGGTGTGGGTTGAAATTTCAATGTTATCTTGATTTGAATTTCTCATATTGGATTGATTTGGACTATTTTATCACATATTTGGGAATAGTGAATTCTTTTTTCATCTCCTTTTTTTCCTTCCTCATTTTTTTCCATTTATTTGGAATTTAATTGCTGGTATTGATCTTAAATATTTTTGTTTGAATATAAGACCATCATCAGAGAAATTTATATAAATAGTTTAATGTAATAGTAGTGCATTATATATTTAGTGGGTATTTAATAAATTCTGCATTTTGTGAACTAAAATAACAAATTCATTTTTGATAAACAGAAATTACCAAACCAGTATCAGTGAAGATGCTGAGATATAAATTACAAGAATAAGATGGATGAAACTTAGGAAAGATAACCAGCACTCCTTTCTCTATAAGCTTTGTAAAAGCTATCTTTTTTTTTTCATGGGTTGGTTCTTGAGATGGTCTCATTTTATCCACCTGTATATATTAAATTTGCCTTTCCTATACCCCTTGGGATAAGGTTGCTATTACATCACCTCTTTGCCTTTTCCCCTGATTCCTACTTCATATATGATGAACTCCATTGATTTCTGGAATTGATTCATCTACTCTGATGACAAATTGCCATTTTTACAATTAGCATCCCCCAAATCTGCCTGACTGTTGAGGTACCCTGGAAATACCCTAAGGTGAGATTGTGAGAACACTGTACTCATGATTATGCTCTCTGAATGAGGTTTATCAGACAGTTGTGCAGCTACTCAACAACCGAGAGATATAGAGTCTATCTAGATAAAATGTCATTACATCTTCCCCCAAAGACCTCCCTTGATAAAATATAACACCACAGAAAATGGGCACAATCAGGTTCCTACATATATATATATATATATATATATATATATATATATATAAAATCAACTAAACAGAAATGACAAACAAAATGATGATCACACACAAAAAAACTGGCAAGATATCTATGAAGTGATGCAAAGCGAAGTGAGTAGAACCAGAAGAATGTTGTATACAGTAACAGCAATAATGGATAATGATCAACTGTGAATGACTTAACTGTTCTCAATAATGCAAGGGTTCAAGACAACTCCAAGGGACTCCCATTGAAAAAAGCTGTCCATTGTCATAGAAGAAACTGATGGAGTCTGAATGCAGATTGAAGTACACTAGTATTCACTTTAATTCATTCCTGAATTTTTCCCTAGTGGAAGCTATGTGTATCTTGTTTCACAACATGATGACCATGGAAATATGTACTGTATGACAACATGTATGCAACCTATATCATATTACCTGCCATCTTGGAGAGGGAGAAGAGCATGGGAGGGAAAGGACAAAGATGGAAAAATGTCAGAAAATTATTATCAAATATTATATCAACAAGGAGCAGTTGGGTAACTCAGTGGATTGAGAACAAGGCTTACAGCTGGGAGGTGCTGTATTCAAATTTAGCCTCAGATACTTCCCAGCTGTGTGATCCTCAGCAAGTCACTTAACCCCCATTGCCTAGCCCTTACCACTCTTCTGCCTTGGAAACAATACATAGTATTATTTCTAAAATAGAAGGTAAGGTTTTAAAAAATTATATCAACATATAATCTGGAAATCTGGAAAAATAAATAAAATCAACTAAAAGCAATGTAAGCTCTAACACACATCTTGCTTGAATTGCCAGAAAGATCACGTCTTGGTATTTGGGGGGCAAGGGGGCTTCATATTCTAGTCATGTAAAGAAAGCCATGTTTCCAAATTAGTCTTTTTTAATAAATAAATTTTCATTCATTCATTTATTCATTCCATTAGTCATTCAATAGTCAGTTATTCTTTTTTTAATCCCTTACCTTCTGTCTTGGAGTCAGTACTGTGTATTGGCTCCAAGGCAGAAGAGTGGTAAGGGCTAGACAAAGGGGGTCAAGTGACTTGCCCAGGGTCACACAGCTGGGAAGTGTCTGAGGCTAGATTTGAACCTCCCATCTCTAAGCCTGGCTCTCAGGCTTCATCCTTTCTACCAGATATTGAACAATAATAGCATATGAATTGATACAACTGAAAGAGGAGTGTTCTAATATTTGCTTCCTCTTTTTCCACATATATTAACTTGGCTCTTAGAATATGATTTCTTTTCCAACTTTGTTTCCTAAATAGTTTTCCTGGGATCTGAATCTTTCCTCTTTCTCTTCTTTTCTCTTTCTTTGACTACATTTTGACCCTCTACCTAAATGCTTATTCATCTCCTGATTGCCAAAGAAGAAAGACATTCAACCATTTGTTTAAATTCTGTTTTCTATTTCTCATAGGGCACTTAAGAAAAACTTCCTAAATATGAATTGCAGTCAACTTGCTGACTCAGGGACTGTTTGATAAATTTTCCTTTTTTATTTTCTCTTACTCTTATTTGCAAGGTAAGAAAAGAGAAAATATCTGTGAATTGGCAAAGGCCAGTGGTGATTAGTATGTCTGTTGACTTCCTAAAAATGGTCTTTTATTTCTTTTGAAATATCAATGCATGTAAAAATAACTATATGTATTATTTTTCTTGCATATTCTCTTCATCCTAAAAGTGGTATAGCACTCTTAAAAATACACAAAATCCTTAAATATGCATTTTAGGAAAACATCCAAAGGACTTCTGGTTAGATAGTGAAAAATCATAGAGGAGTCAATTCTCACATACATTTTAGCAAATAACTAGTAAAGGTACCAGATTGACCAAGAAATAGAAATAAGAATAGCAGTAAGCTCATTCATCTATAATATATATATATATATATATATATATATATATATATATAAATGCATTAAAAGGCATCCAGAGGCATGTGGGCATTGGGGAAAGGATTCTGGCAAAGAAGTCAATGCAAGCACAGGGAATCAAGCTAGATGCCAGCATTGGAGCAGAGATAGTCAAAGGGCAACTGAAGGCTACAATAACTTGTACTCAGGGAGCAGAAATCCTGCATGGTCCAAGTACCTCAGAACTTGACATACTCAGACAGTGGAGATTGGTTGGAAGCAGGTGCATACTCTACCAGAATGTACCAGAAATCTGCTCCATGCTGATGTTCCAAAAAGCCCTCACTAACAGAGCACTCTGATTCTGGATGATCCAGGGGTTTCTAAACCTGCCAGCTCTTCAAGCCTGTGTTTCCAGGGGAGGTGAAAGGCATCAAGTAAGAGAACAGAAAACACAGATCAAGACCAAATAGCATCTAATAACTTCAGCCAAATATGTGAGAGAAAACAGAGACTGATCCTCTCACAAAGTCCCAAATAAGGAACAGAGGTTGGAGAGATCAGTAATCAGAGGATAGCAAAATATGGAAAGAAAGAGAATAAATCAAGAGATATCTAAGAGGTAAAAAGAAAACAATAACTCCACAACAAATACAAGTAGACAGTCAGAAAGAAAATGGTTTGTCTACAAGTATTACAAAAATATCTAGAAAAAATGAAACAAGACATAAAAATGAAACTATAAGTGAAATGAGCTCTGAATGAAAGAATTTGAAAGAAAATAAATAGCTTAGAAGAAAAAGTAGAAAATCTTATCAATTAACAAGAAAAGGATTAAGCCCTGAATATGGGCTTTATTCTTACAATAACCCTGGCAGGCAGATGGTGTATATTATCTTCACTTTATACATGAGGCAACTGAGAAAACCAGAACTTAAGTGATTTGCTCAGGGTCACATTGCTAATACCTATATCTGAAACTGGATTTGAATGCAAGTTTTCTTGACTTGGCTTAGTATTCTATCCTCTACTGTCATAGTTGCTTTTAATTGATGCCCTAAAAAAAGAAACCAAAAAAAAAAAGAATGAAACAAAGAGAACTTAGTGTGTCCATCAGACAATAAGAAACATTAGGAGAAAAAAATCAAGACTGAAAACATGGAAGAATATATATATATTGCAAACTATAAAAAAAAATAATTGCCCTTGGGAACATTTGAAAGATTATTGCAAAAATCACCAGACTCAATAAAGACTATGACCAATCAAAAAACTTAGAAATTACATTTCAATAATTAATCAATGAAAACTGACCTCACTTAATAGGACAAGTGGGGACAGGAAAAAATAGAAATAATTTATGTCTTACTTTCTGAAAGAAACTTCTAAATGAAAATATACAGGATGGTCACTGCCAAAATCCAAAGCTTCTTAGTCAAAACAAAAACAACTCACAAGGCTTTACAATAATTACACTAAATAAGATAAAATCTTGGGGTTCCTAGATAGTTCAGTGGATTGAGAGGCAGGCTCAGAGATGGGAGATCCTGGGTTCAGATTTGGCCTCAGTTTGACCCTGGACAAGTCACTTGACCCCAATTTCCAGTCCTTAAAACTCCTCTAACTTGGAACCAATATACACTATTGACTCTCAGATGAAAGGTAAGAATAACTTCTATGAAAAATATCTAAGATGCAATTGACCTGGAAAAGAAAAAATATGGTGCCTCTGTAGCAGCTTTTGCTGATAAACTCAGAGAGGATCAGCTGGCTGAGGCAGAAGGACTGAAACAGACTTCTATGAAAGGTAAGAATAAAATCAGATATTCCAAAAAGATAAAAGATAAAGCTTAAAACGAATATTAACACACCCTACAAGACAATAAAATTGAGGAGAAAAATAAACCTGAAACAGAAATCCAAGGGACTTTTTTACATTCCTGATGAAAATAGCAGTTGAGGAAAAACTTTGATATGCAAACACAGGAATCAAAAGAAATGTAGAATAATAAATTACTTTTGAAGAAAGAACTAAATCATAATGAAATGCTATATTCTAAAATAGGAGAAGAAACAAAGGTCCATTCAGAATTTTAATGTTTTCAAGGGTTACAGAGGAAGTCATATAAAACCGACAGGGAACCTGGTGAGGGTTTTGTTCTTTTTGATAGTCTTAAGAGATGAAAAAATCTCTCAGGTACAAAATAAGACCATTTGGCACCCATTAGTAGAGCACCAAATTCCTTCTTTTTAATGTTAAAGTGACACTCCATGAAACTTTTAGTGAAATTTTCATTTTACTATTTTAAGTATTCTTATGCCTTTCCTACCTTGACCCTTCCCAGTAGATGGAATGAAGGGAGGCATCACTATGCATCTTCTTTGGAGGGTTTAAATTCTGTTCCTCTTTTAAACATATTTTTGGAACCATTGCTGGAAGTAGACAATGAAGACAAGGTGTGTGTGTGTGTTGGGAGAGCCAAGAAACACACAGGGAAGCACAAGAACATTGGGAGGGGTGAGCAACATTAATGAAGCTAAGAGTGAAGAGGTAAGCTTCAAAGCACAAGACAAAAAACAAAGTCAAGAACTACTATGATGCTAAAAGAGACAAGAAAGGTAAATGCAAAGTTCTATACTTGAATTTTAAAAATTCTTTATGAGTTTGATATGGCAGAACAATAACTAGGACAGAGTTGGTACAAAAAGATTTTTGCTCCATGTCATCATCAGCAGAGTACCACTGTAAACTCCAAAAGCTTATTCAACTTCAGTCTACAATATTCAAGGCAAAATGTCTAGAACCAGAGAGTCAATAGCCCTGGTATATCCTGCCTGATCAGATCACCTCTGGAGCATTGTGTTCAGTTCTGGTCACACATATAATAAGCTGAGCGTCAATTGGAACCCATGTTTATTGTCTCTTTTCTGCATGCCATACTGCCTACACCTTTTCCTTATTTCTCTTAAGCCTCCTATTTTCTACCAAAAGTTGAACAACAGGAAGATGTGAAAGTATGCCCCATTCCCCCCATGCAGGAAGATTGTTCTTCTGCACAGGTGACACAGAGGAGATAATTTCAGAGTTATGGGTAATGGTAGTAATCCTGAAGAGAAGCAGGAACAGAGAAATGTGAGCAGCCAGCTGGCTGACAATGAGGAAAAGCTTTCACATTATCTTCTCATCTTTACAAATCCAGAGAATAAAAGATCTTTGTGTTTGGGTGTGTGAAAGAGAAAAGGGAGGAAGAGAGAGAGAGAGAAGTCAGAGAGAGAAGGGAGGGAGAGAAAGAGAGAAGGAAGAAAAAGAGAGGAGAGAGAGGAACTACTCCTACCCCACACTGGGGCCACTATGAAACAAGGAAGTAACCATTCCTACCCAAAGATCAAAGCTGCTGTACATTACCAACTATACAACACAGCACAAAATCCCTTAAAGAGTTTCCTGGGGCACTAAATTAAGTGACTTCCCTATGGTAGCATAGGCAATAAATACTAGAAATGTGACTTGAACCTATATCTTCCTAACCTCAAGGCCAGCTCTTTATCTACTACTACCAGCTTCCTCTGAAATAGAAAATCTGTTTAAAGTAAATACAGATAATTTTGGTAAAGGAGAAATATAGCAACTAGGAAATAAGATGAATGCCCGAGTTAAGAAATGGGACTTGAGCTGTCTGAAGAAAGGTAGGATTCTAAGGGAACGAGGTGAAGAGAGAATACATTCAAAGTGCATGGCTGCACTGAGATGAAAGAAAAACTTCATGCAAAGGTCCTAAAGTGGTCAGGTTCCAGGGGGTGATATAGTTGTGAATTGTTCTCAAGCTAAACCAGGAACTTGTGTCTAAGAAGGTGTTTCATGTACTCCATTCTCAGTGGAGGAAGAAACTGTGAAAGACAGTAGCTACACAATGGCTTATGAAAAGAACTGATGGAATAGGCAGGGATTAAAGAAGGGAAAGATATGAGCTGAGTGGGAAGTAACATTTCAATGTCTACTTTTAAGTCCAATCCATACCAGGAAATCCTTCAAGGTTTATAAAGAAGTACTAAAGAATTTTGAAGTTCTAAAAATACTTTTAACAATTCTTTTAACCATTGGATTCCAGTAGCACCAACCTTCACTAGTCTATGTACTATTCCTAGAAAGTAAAACCCTCTTTAGTGACTCTGAGTTTTGGGAAAAGTGGTCACCCATTTCTGGATTGCTCTCCTTTCTCACCACCAATACAGAATTCCCTAACTGCCTTCAAGTCTCAGCTCAAACAATTATTGTGTACAGGTTGCCTTTTCTGGTCCCCACCTATACCCCCCACTAGTATTTTCCCTTTGAGATTACTTTCCATTCACACTGTAAAAATTTTGTATGTATACAGTTATCTGGATGTTGTTTGCCTCATTGAGATAGATGTAGGAATACTTTTTTTTTTCTTTCTTGGTATCTACAGCATTTATTTAGCCCAGTGTCTGGCCCATGGTAAATTCCTAATAAATGCATGTCAACTAACCCAATCTTCTCTACATCAATTCTCCGTCTGTTCAAAAGGTAGGTAGGATAAAGAAAACAGACGTGTCTCAATATATGCAAGCCAAGAACTGCCCTAATGTGGGGTCACTTGTTTCTGGTTTGAGGAGGTCATATGATCAAATTCAATTGCCACCAAATTTAGCTCATAAAGGCCATTTCAAGGAAAAGCTTTCTTGAAAAATATTCAAATTGAACCCCACTGCTCTTAAAAAATGTCAGGTGCAAATCCTTCTACAGTTCCATCTGACATTTGAAAGCACCACACAATTGAATGAATAAATCTGTAGGAGGAAATTGAAGGCCAATCTAAACCCTTAATACTTATGCAGTCTCTGGGGATTTTCACTTATAAGTAGTTCTGAGGAACCTCATACTAAGTTTAAATGAATTCAGTCTCTGATGAAGATCATAGATTTAGATAGGACCTTACAAGCTGACCCCTCCATTTGACAGATGAGGAAACTGGGATCCACTGAACTTATGTGGCTTTCTCAAAGTCATACAGGTAATAGGTAGGTGAATTTGAACCTATGCCTCTAACCCTAAATACAATATTCTTTCTACTATACCGAAGTGAATAAAATTTTTCAGTACTTGAAGTAAATTAGTCCTTCAAATTTGGGAAAATGCATTTAGAAATCCAAAAATCCTAACTGATTCTAACTGAACATCTAAATTATTAGGATCCCTGAATATCTGAGAAAATTCCAAGCACTTCACAGGCAACAAGAACGATGATAGAATCAAGATTCAAAATTATTTCAACAGACTGAAATATATTTAGCCCAAATCAACAAGATGAAATTTAACAGGACTAAATGTGAAATCCTATGCTTAAGTTTAAGATATCAATCAAAAAGCTCACATAGAAAAAATTATGGGGACAAGTTAATTGAATTCTGGAGATTTTTTTTAATTCAATGAGATTATGTGACTGATATAAAAGATATATAATCCTAGGTTATATGAATAGGACAATACCATACTGATCACAGTAAGGCATGGCCTCAATGTGGTTTTTGCTGATTATTTCTAGATTATTATGCTATGTGTTGTCAGTTAACAGGTTTTTGTTTTTTTTAATTAAGAGCCACTATGCTGAGCACACTGAGTTCATGTGAAGAAGGAAATTTAACGACTAGACTTGCATTTCCATAGAAGGGTTTTCTGGATAAGATCAATCTATATCTTTAAAAACCACAAGGAAGGGTTTAAGGAACTAAAAATATAATGTCTAAGAAAAGTCAGATTAGGGATCTTTCATGTTAAAGGTGACAAACTTATTTTAGGTTACTCTGGAGAGGGAAGATCTAGAATCACTTATTGAAAAGAATGAAGAGTAAAACCATTGTAACAATGAAATTCCAAGTATTTTTAGCTCTTTGACAGAGGGACTATTTCATTAAGAACTTGATTCTTTTTCACTGGAAATATTCACACTGAGGCTGAGTGATCATGTCTCAAGGGTGTTGTAGAACCTTGATTTGGGAGGATGATTGGACTAAATTACCTATTAAACCACTTTTATTTCTAAGATTCAATTGTGTGCTCATCTTTCATTTCAAAGAGGACCATTGGCATCACAGGGTGATGTTTTGACTTGCAGCAGAATGGCACAAAATCAATCGCCCTCATTCTCTTTTCTGAAGTCATCCAAGTCCAGTGGAAAGACAACATTCAGGAACACTGGTGATGGCCCCGGATGCAGTGATGACTTTGGCATCTTTGATATCTGACCAAGCTCCAAGTCCTCCACAATATCTACTTCAGCTCCCTCACGGCTTTAGAGCAAACTGTTCTCACTTAAGTTCAAATCCAGTCCTCTCTGTGGCTTCGGCAGGGCATTTAATATATTCCTGCCCTGGCCATCTCATCGGGAAAATGAGAAAATAATAGTGCCAAAGTCCCACGGTTTTTGTGAGGATCAAGTTAAATATTTCTGAAGTGCTTTGCAAACCTTAAAGTGCTATGTATATTTACATAAAACTGTGAGATTTACTAAAGTAGATAGTATGACAGAAGAATAAGAAACAGGTACAAAACAATAAGACATATAAGTATAACCCTGAAATATATCATTGTTCATTTAATAATCCCTGCACTTTTCCACTCTCATGTGGCACATGGAAAAAAACATGAATCTGCCTTCACATTTCAATCAATCAGTACCCAATCAGCAGCAAATAAGGCTTGACTTTAAGTTTTTGTCCTGGAGTGGCATATCTCCACTGAGAAGAATAATTTTAACTTTCTAAATGGTTTCTTGAAAAATTCTTAAGGCAGTTTTGTTAAGATTGAAACCTAGTCAAATTCCATTTCAGTGTCTTAGCCCTCAGTACTCTATTATACATATGGAAACTTTCTCTCCCCTGGTTTTTACTCATTGCAAGAGTTCATAATCAAGTTGAATTTTCATATTTTTAAATTTTTTTCCTCCAAAATATAGTCTACCAAGATTTTTAATCAAAAAGTTTAATGTGGGGCAGAGAGGTGGCTCACTACATTGAGAATCAGATGCAGACTAGCCTCAAATATATCGTAACTATGTGACCCTAGATAAGTCATTTAACCCCAATTGCCTACTCCTACCACTCTTTTGCCTTGGAACCAATATTTAGTATCAATTCTAAGACAGAAGATAAGGGTTCAAAAATAAATTAAAAAAAAGAAAAGCTTAATGTCATAATTATTTATATTACAAGAAAAGGTTATTTCTATACCAATAAGGTTTTAGAAACCTCCACCTGGATAATTCATCACCAAGTCAAACTTATCAGGTCGAAAAGCAAATTTGTAATTTTATCCAAATCTTTTCTCCCTACTTCTGTCTTTATGCCTGTAGCATCACTATGGTGCATGAGATTTAGCTGCATGTAATCTCCAGGTCTCTATTTTCATCAGTGTTACAATGGGACCTTCAAAAGCAAGACATGAGGAGGCAGCCTGTAGTTCAGTGGATAGAGAGCCAGACCCAGAGAAGGGAGGTCCTGGGTTCAAATTTGACCTCAGACACTTTGTTGTGTGACCCTGGGCAAGTCACTTACTCCCCATTGCTTAGCCCTTACCACTTGTACCACAAAGTATTGGTTCCAAGGCAGAAGGTAAGGGTTTAAAATTTTTTTTAAAAAGATAAAAGAAAAGCAAGATGTGAATATTACATTTAAGCAGACATTTTTGGCCAGAGTTCCCGAGTGTCCCTGACATTGTACTTGATGTCTCTTCCTAAAGGAAGCTTACCCCAAAGGGGAAGAAAGACAAGGGAGGAGGCAAGGTAACCATGCTCATGGTCTAGCCAGGACTGCATCCTGTACTCTCCATGAAGGGAACCAAGTGATTTCCATCACTTACAGAAACAAACTTGTGGAACTAAACATTTATTTAGTTCCCTGCCTGAATAGGACAAGATCTAATTAACCCTGGCCAGACCATTCCCATGGTTGCCTCACCTACTTCTGTATTTCAGAGTCCTGTGGTTCTTTTTCCTTTTTGAAGCACCTAAAATTTAATATCAGAGGATTTGTGAATGTCCATGCCACTTGACATAGTCATTTCCTGAATTTCATGTTCCCATGGCAATCCCATGGTGGAAGAATAAACTAGAGTTTGCATAAAAATTCAACTCAAGAAACATTTGTTAGGCACTCTGGTGGATTTCAGGATTATAATGGCAAAAACAAAATGGTCTCTGCTAGGTGTGAGGTGATACCTCAGAGTTGTTTTGATTTGCATTTCTCTGATTATAAGAGATTTAGAACATTTTTTCATGTGTTTATTAATAGTTTTGATTTCTTTAACTGAAAATTGCCTATTCATGTCCCTTGTCCATTTTTTAATTGGAGAATGACTTGATTTTTTGTACAACTGGTTTAGCTCTTTATAAATTTGAGTAATTAGACCTTTGTCAGAGGTTTTAGTAATGAAGATTGTTTCCCAATTTGTTGCTTCCCTTCTAATTTTGGATGCATTAGTTTTGTTTGTACAAAACCTTTTTAATTTGATGTAATCAAAATTATTGATTGTACATTTTGTGGTTTTTTCTAACTCTTGCTTGGTTTTAAAGTATTTCCTTTCCCAAAGAAAGTATACTATATATATTTTCCCACAAGTATACTATTCTGTGTTTGCCTAATTTGCTTATAGTTTCCTTCTTTATATTCAGGTCATTCACCCATTCTGAGTTCATCCTGGTGTAGGGTGTGGAATGTTGATCCAAACCTAATCTTTCCCATACTGTCTTCCAATTTTCCCAGCAGTTTTTTATCAAAAAGTGGGTTTTAATGAGTGCTGGAGATGTGGCAAAGTTGGGACATTACTTCATTGCTGGTGGAGTTATGAACTGATCCAACCATTCTGGAGGGCAATTTGGAACTATGCCCAAAGGGTGTTAAAGGACTGTCTTTCCTTTGATCCAGACATAGCACTGCTGGGTTTGTACCCTAAAGAGATGATAAGGAAAAAGACGTGTACAAGAGTATTCATAGCTGCATTCTTTGTGGTGGGAAAAAATTGGAAAATGAGGGGATGCCCTTCAATTGGGGAATGGCTGAACAAATTGTGGTATATGTTGGTGATGGAATACTATTGTGCTCAAAGGAATAATAAAGTGGAGGAATTCCATGGAGACTGGAACAACCTCCAGGAAGTGATGCAGTGAGAGGAGCAGAACCAGGAAAACATTGTACACAGAGACTAATATACTGTGGTACAATCGAACATAATGGACTTCTCCATTAGTGGCAATGCAATGACCCTGAACAGCTTGGAGAAACATAAGAGAAAAACCACTATCCACATTCAGAGGAAACACTATGGGAGTAGAAACACCAAAGAAAAACAACTGCTTGAACACATGGGTCGAGGGGATGTGGCTGTTGATGTAGACTCTAAATGAATATCCTATTGCAGACATCAACAACATGGTAATAGGTTCTGATCAAGGACACATGTAATATGCAATGAAATTGTGTGTCGGCTGTTGTAGGGGTGAGGGTTGGAGAGGGAGGGAAATAATGTGATTCTTGTAACCAAGGAATAATGTTCTAATTTGACTAAATAAACCTATCCAAATGGGAAAAAATAAAATACAATAAAATACAAAAAAAGTCTCAACCCTATTGAAATAATAATTATATTGTTTAATGGTTGAAAATGAAGAGTACAAGAATTCATGAATCCAGGTGGGAAGCACTGTCCTTTATCTAGTGATTGATCCAGCATAAAATTCCTCTTATGATGTTGTCTTCTGAGATAATTTAAGTAATGGTAATAAATTAATCTCATAATTGTATAGTGGCAGCTAATGTCTGACCAAAAATAATAATATCTACTTTGATTACCAACTGCATTCATTTGACTGGCTTGCAATTATTAAAAGATGTCTCTGAAATCAATTCCACTAACAAAGAAGATGTGTCATCATTGAGGACAGTCATAGATCTTACTTGGTTAGAATATCACAGAAGACTCTTCCTACTTTTACTCTTACTTCCTTCATCCATTCTTCATCTCTACATATTGTTACTCTTCCCTGTATATAGATTTTATCATATCTTTGCCTCAACTCAATACCATTCAATAGTTCACTCTTGCTTGCTGAATCAAGTTCAAACTCTCTAGTTTTGTATTTGAAATATTTTCAAAATTTGATATTGTCTTCCCTTTCTACCATTATTATATAGTATTTCCTTCTATATCTAAGATACTCAAGAATGGAGCCAATGGCTATTCTACAAACATGTTCTCTACTGTCTGGTCTCAGTCTTTGTTCACACAGTTTCTCTTCCCATTCGCGATCCTCTTCCCATTCATCTCTGCTTACTGAAATTCTACGCACATTATAAGACCTAGTTTATTTGTCATTCCCTCTGGGAGAATTTCCTTGACTCGAAAGTCAGTTATGTTCCTTTTCTTCTTGGACCTCATACCATTCAATTCACATTACTTTATATCATGGTTATTTGGGTAATCAAATTCTATTGAAAAGCAATTTTTTTTGTTTTAGATAGAAGACCAAATTAAAATCAAGAAGATATGAATTTCAGTCCTGACTCAGACATATTACAGCTACAGGACCTTGAGCAAGTCACTTAACCTCTCAGTGATTAAGAAAATTTACTGAGTCTAAACTAAAAAATAGCACCTAGGTGAGAGAATGAATAGAGCATAGTCAAGAAGATTTGAATTATAATTTGACCTCATAGATTTACTTGATGTGTGACCTTGGGTTTGTCTCAGGCTGCTCATTTATAAAATGAGCTAGAGATGGAAATGGCCAGCCAACCAAATCTAGTATCTTTGCCATGAAAGCCCCAAATAGAGTCATAAAGAGTTAGGCACAACTGAAATTATTAAAGAACAAAACACCTGAAAAGCAGATATTTCTAACTTTTTGTGTGTCATGGATCCCTTTGATAGGTTGTTAAAGTCAAATGAACCCCCTTCTTATAGTTATGTTTTCAAATGCATAAAATAAAATAGATAGGATTACAAATGAAATTCACTTTTATCAAATTATAGTTGATAAGGGTAGATAATAGATAACTGGATGATGATAGATAATGGAACCGAGATTAAGAAGACTTGGTTTGTTAGGTTTATTTAATAGAGGAACACCTCAACGGTTGGAGTTGTGGTCATAGAATTTGATATTTGTGATGAATCTTTAAGATAATATAATCATCTCAAGAAGCAGAGGTTTGAACACGAAATTTGGTGTCAGGAAGTCATCAGTCCAAACTGGCTTCAGTCATTTTCTAAAATGTCCACCCTGACAAGTGGAAATAAGGATAATATTAACACCTATCACCCATGGATACTATGAGGATCAAAAGATATAACGTATGGGAAAAGTTTTGAGGTTCTATTTGTGCTAGCTGTTATTATTTTCTGACTTCTGTATCTCTTCAGTTAGGCCATCAACCATATCACTTTTTTTTCTAACTATAGATACTCTCCCAAGTGAATTATTTGGATTCACCAGTAGTAATGTCTTCAAAACATCCTACCCTACATATCTCACTGAATTTTCTTGCTTGAGAATTTTGGGCATATGAAAATGACAGGAAAGTATCCTACAATTATTAACACATATGTAGTGTGCTTATACTTAGGTAGTGCAACTACACTTGGCATGTTCTTTGTCATGTTTACTGTAAAGATAATATGCCTCAATCTATTTTTCATCTATTTGGGCAAACAAATGGTAGTTCCATTTCCAGTGCTCTCCCTAAACTATGATATGGAAAATCTTGTTAGAAAGAAGCTAAAAAAATATAGTCACCATAATGGCATCCTTTCTAAGGTTATGTTAGAATTTCCAATCCTATAACAATTCCATGCTCATTTATGACTTGTTGGAGAACTCTCTGTTGTGCAGGAATTAGATTATAACCCCAAAATACATTCAGGTGGAAACAGTAGAGACAAAGGTGGTAAAGAAGTGTTCCCACAATATAGACATGTACTTGATTAGTCTTCTTAGTCTTATTTACGGAACTTGAAAATTATTTGCATTAAAATGAAGCTTTTAGTAAGTAATTAAATGAGTACTGAAATTATAACCTTCTGTGATGGCTTATTTAAGACAATACTGTGGATGGCATAGTAATATGCTGGTACCAGTAATTAGTTTCCCTCTTGAAGATACAAAGAGGTACATTTTAATAAATATTGAAAAAAAGGGTAAAAAGGCAAAATCCAAGTTACCACTTTAGTAAAATCAAACCACAGGGGCTAAACCTGAAAATTATTTGATATAAGGAACACCCAGGGGATGAAACTTTCTTCTAGTTGAGATTGATGTCTTGACTTATAATTTTAGAGAGTTTCCTGGAGTACTAAAAGGCTAAGTTGCTGGGAGCTATCAGGCCACAATGTCTTGACATAGTAACTCATGGAAGCCAGGAGGACAGAAAGTGAATCCTTGGCAGGATGCAATTGCCCACTCAGTCCCACTGTGTGATTTCTCTCAACAACCCTTACTAATGGAATTGATATGATTATTGTCCTCTCCCTATTCTCTGAAAAAGTAATATAAGAGCAAATTACTTTCACACTGTTCCCCCAAAATATCACCAAAAGACCAGATTCACAAAACCAAACCCAAAAGACCATCATGGGTTAACTTTTGCTTAGGTATATAATTCCCAGCCAAAGCTGTACCCACAAGCTATGCCCAGATATCCCCTACTCCCAGAGAAACAAATTCTCATAACCCAACACATCAATCACCATAGAGAAAGGTTGGAACAAAATGCTTGATACACCATGCCTCAATGACTTGATTTGCCAGCCGAAATGCTTTCTGGAAACTCCCCAAACAAACCCTGAAAAATGACTAGTACCTCTTTGATCCCTCCACTTGATTGTCGATTGTCTCTAGAATTTTGATTGATAATCTATGTTTCTTAAAGGTAATAAGTGATTTTCCTTGATTGTCTGTAAGCTCAAAGCTCCTCACAGGTTAATGAGAAAATTAAGCCACCTGTGACGAAATCATTTATCTTGTGTAAAACCTTTGTGTATCCTGTCAGAGTCAATAGTTACAATACAAGAATATAGAATGATCTCAGAATGTTAATCAAATGATTTGTTAAAAGTTAATGTATCAGTAATCCAATTATCTTTATTCAAACATGGATGCTGAATGATGTAGCTGTGTGCCAAGAAAATGGGTATAAAAATAAAGGCTAAACCTGGGCATGGTGAAGCAGCCATTTCATGCATAACTTTTGCCCCAGGCAGATACACACATACAGCTGCCTTCCATCTCTCATTTCCACCTAGTCGCTCCACCTGCCAAGCACTCACTGGAGCCATAGGCTTGGCCAGATCTGAGACCACAACACTAAGTTACCTTCTCAACATCTCAGGCAATCTGTATCAAAGGGAAGACTTGAATTGATGTCTTCTAGTTATCTATCTATTATACCATGATCTCTCCCATGGTAAAATTAAATATCAAAGTTTATTTACCAGAGGAATTATTTAAAACAACTTTGTTTTCTTTAGTACAGTTAATAACCTTTCTCCTACCTTCTAACTCTTGGCGGGAACACTTAAATTCCCATTAATTTATTTCTACATTCTTTTATCATTCTTTCCCACACATCTTGTTTGCCCACACTAGTCAACCTAACCCTCTTCTTCTTTCTCACTGACTTGATCTCTTTGACTCACTAATTTAGACCTCTCTTTGGATTTCTTTTATTCAGTGTATTGATATGTTTTTCATAACTCTATTTAGTTTTCATTTATGTGTAAATATACTTTTGCATGTACCTTCTGTGAACTAATTAGAATTAAAGAAAACATAAAATATGAAAGTTTTTTTTTTTAAGCAGGAGAAGAAAGAATTTAAGTATAATAAAAAGAAATGGTTTATAGGAAATTAAGACACTGAAACCAGACGTGGGCAGGAGAATTTAAATGCTACTTAAACATTTATCTAATTAAATTAGCTTTACTAATTCAACTCACATCATTCAAATAATCAAAATGCTGACAAAAATCATATGATTATCTCAATAGATGCAGAAAAAGCCTTTGACAAAATACAACACCCATTCCTAGTGAAAACACTAGAAAGTATAGGAATAGAAGGGCCTTTCCTAAAAATAATAAACAGAGTATATACTTAAAACCATCAGCAAAAATCATCTGCAATGGGGAAAAACTCAAAGCCTTCCCAATAAGATCAGGAGTCAAACAAGGATGCCCGTTATCACCTTTATTATTTAATATTGTACTAGAAACACTAGCAGTAGCAATTAGAGAAGAAAAAGAAATTGAAGGTATTAAAATTGGCAATGAGGAGACCAAGCTGTCACTCTTTGCGGATGATATAATTATTTACTTAAAGAATCCTAGGGAATCAACCAAAAAGCTAATCGAAATAATCAACAACTTTAGCAAAGTTGCAGGATACAAAATAAACCCACATAAATCATCAGCTTTTCTATATATCTCCAACCCAGTTCAGCAGCAAGAATTAGAAAGAGAAATTCCATTTAAAGTCACCCGAGACAATATAAAATACTTAGGAATCTATCTGCTGAGACAAATACAGGAACTATATGAACACAACTACAAAACACTCTCCACACAATTAAAACTAGATCTAAACAATTGGAAAAACATTGCTTGCTCATGGGTGGGAAGAGCTAACATAATAAAAATGACCATCCTACCCAAACTTATATATCTATTTAGTGCCATACCCATTGAACTCCCAAAAAACTATTTTACTGAATTACAGAAAATGATAACAAAGTTCATTTGGAAGAATAAAGGATCAAGGATATCCAGAGAAATAATGAAAAAAAAATACAAAGGAAGGTGGCCTTGCATTCCCAGATCTCAAACTATATTACAAAGCAGCGGTCATCAAAACAATTTGGTACTGGCTAAGAGACAGAAAGGAGGATCAGTGGAATAGACTTGGGGTAAATGACCTCAGTAAGACAGTCTTTGACAAACCCAAATACCCCAGCTTTTGGGACAAAAATCCAGTATTTGATAAAAACTGCTGGGAAAACTGGAAGACAGTGTGGGAGAGATTAGGTTTGGACCAACATCTCACCCTACACCAAGATAAACTCAGAATGGGCGAATGACTTGAATATAAAGAAGGAAACTATAAGTAAATTAGGTGAACATGGAATAGTATACATGTCATACCTTTAGGAAGGGAAAGATTTTAAAACCAAGCAAGACATAGAAAGAGTCACAAAATGCAAAATAAATAATTTTGAGTACATCAAATTAAAAAGGTTTTGTACAAACAAAACCAATGTAACTAAAATTAGAAGGAAAACAACAAATTGGGAAATGATCTTCATAACAAAAACCTCTGACAAAGGTCTAATTACTCAAATCTATAAGGAGCTAAACCAGTTGTACAAAAAATCAAGCCATTCTCCAATTGAAAAATGGGCAAGGGACATGAATAGGCAATTTTCAGTTAAAGAAATCAAGACTATTAATAAGCACATGAAAAAGTGTTCTAGATCTCTTATAATCAGAGAGATGCAAATCAAAACAACTCTGAGGTATCACCTCATAGCTAGCAGATTGGCTAACATGACAGCAATGGAAAGTAATGAATGCTGAAGGGGGTGTTGCAAAGTAGGAACATTAATGCATTGCTGGTATAGTTGTGGATTGATCCAACCATTTTGGAGGGCAATTTGGAACTCTGCCCAAAGGGCGATAAAAGACTGTCTGCCCTTTGATCTAGCTATAGAACTGCTGGGTTTGTGTCCCAAAGAGATAATAAGGAAAAAGACTTGTACAAGAATATTCATAGCTGCGCTCTTTGTGGTGGCCAAAAATTAGAAAATGAGAGGATGTCCTTCAATTGGGGAATGGCTGAACAAATTGTGGTATATGTTGGTGATGGAATACTATTGTGCTAAAAGGAATAATAAAGTGGAGGAATTCCATGAGAATTGGAATGATCTCCAGGAAGTGATGCAGATTGAGAGGAGCAGAACCAGGAGAACATTATACACAGAGACTGACACATTGTGGTACAAGAGAATGTAATGGACTTCTCCAGTAATGGCTTTACAATGTCCCTGAACCACCTGCAGTGATCTACAAGAAAGGAAAAAAAAAACTATCCTCAAGCAGAGGACAAAATGAGGGAGTAAAAACACCAAGGAAAAGCAACTGCTTGACTACAGAGGTTGAGGGGACATGATCGAGGAGAGATGCTAAATGAGTGCCCTAATGCAAATACCAACAACAAGGAAATGAGTTCAGAGCCAAGACACATGTGATACCCAGATGAATCTCGCATCAGCTAGGGAAGGAGTGGCGGGAGGTTGGAGGGGGAGGAAAAGAAAATGATCTGTTTTCAATGAACAATGTATGAAAATGACCAAATAAAATAATGTTTTAAAAACTAAAAAAAAAGAAAGAAATAAAGAAAAAAAATAAGAGAAAATCAATAGAATTTGAAAGAGAAACGATTAATCTGAAAATATGCATAAAATATGAAGACTTATGTCATATACCAGTGTTTTGGAATTCATAGTCAATACCAGGGTGTGTGATAGCAGTTTTGTTCATTTTGTCTTTAATTATTATCATTCTTATTAAATGGACAAATGTCAAGAACTAAGAACAAGGGAAGAAGACTAATTTAATTTCACAACATACATATTCCCTTACAAACTTTCTTTGAGTATATTATGTGTATTTTTTAAAAGCCTTACTTAAAGCTATTTTCTTCCTTCTTTGCTTTATTTCTATTTTTTCTTTTTCTTCTCTCTTTTTTTTCTCATTTCTTCTCCACTACCCCTTCTCTGCCTCACCCACTCCTTCTTTCTCAAAAAAGCCCACTTTTAAGCCATTTGGAATTCTGCCCAAAGAGATATAAATCAATGCATATCTGTATTACAAAGAAGTAAAAAAAAAGGTGGGGGGAGGGTGTGAATCTTAAAATTTCTCAGACTCTACCTTAGGACATTTGGTTAAGGTTATTCCCCATTTTAAACAATGAAGATACTTAGTCAGGAATGTATATGAGAACTTAACCTTACTCCACCCATACTTAGGCATAGTTTAGGGGAAGATAAAGTTGTAAAACTCCTTAGTGAACAATGTAGTTACTCAACTCATACTTATAGTGAGGCCAAAAGCCCTTAATCTAGGTCTATTTTTAGATCTAATACAAAAGGGTGCTAAGTACCTATGAAGGTCAAATTAATCACTAAAAGGTCAGGCAACTTGCAAGAGAACCTTAGCAAAGAGGTGGGAAATACTCAGAAGAGAAGGTGATAACAAGATGTGAATTAAGAATGGTCAGTCCTTTGGAAAACGTCTACTGTGATTGGTAGATGTGAGAACTTAGGGGAGGCGACATAGGAGAAAATTCTCTTTAAAAGGAGGTCAAAGGCCTCTGGATTGAGTTCAGTTTAGGAAGTTGAATTGGAGTCTCTTGGTGGCTGAACTTAGTTGAGCTCAGGATCTGAACTGGAGGGTCTCTGAACACTAGAGTTTTGCTTGGAAAAGATCTTGTGGTGAGTGATTAAAGAGTGATTAAAGACTGACTTGTTTTTTTCTCTCTTAAAAGAAAGGCCTAGGTCATAAGCCTAGACCCTATTTCCTCTTACTCTTTCTCTCTCCCTTTCCTTAATTCCTTAATTTGTATTAATTAAAATCTCCATAAAAAACCCAGCTGACTTGGGTATTTCATATTTGGGAATTTTTCCCATGGCAACCACTTTATTTTTAATATAAAATCAAGACACTAAAAATTTATCTTTGCAGTTTTGACAATTCAAAGTCTTAAACCCATATTTTCGCGGTCACAGTTTATGGCAACCACTACCACTCTTTTGTCTGTAACAAGGGGGAAGGATCAATTTCAGGAAAAATAACTGTAGGTGCTCTTTATTGTGGTGGCAAAGATATTAGAAAACTAAAGAGATTTGCATCAATTGGGGAATGACTGAACAAATTGTGGTGGTATATGATGGTGATGGAATACTATTGTGGTGTAAGGAATGATGAACAGGAAGATTTCAGAAAGAGCAGGAAAGATCTTCAAGGACTGATACAGAGGAAAATGAGCAGAACCAGGAAAGCATTGTACATGTAATAGCAATATTGTGGAATGATCAACTGTGATAGGCTCGACTACTGTCAGCAATACAATGATCCAGGACAATTCTGAGGGACTTGGGACAAAGAATACTATCCACCCCCAGTGAAAGAACTGTTAGAGTAGGAAAGCAGATAAAAGTATGCAATTTTTCACTTTTTTATTTGGGTTTATGTTTTGTGATTTTAGAGATTAATCACAAAAATGGACAAAATGGAAATATATTTTTAATAATACATGTATAACCCAGAAAAAATAGAGCTTGAATATCTTTTTTTAAAGCCTTCCTGTGTAACAAAGTAGTATGGTAAAAAACAAGCAAACACCAAATCCATATATTTTTCCTATCTAAAAATACATCTTATCTGGCACCTTTAGGCCAACACCTCTCTGCTAAGCATGATTCATGCTCAGTCTTCTGAAGATGGGTTTTGGTGATTACATTGATCATAGTTTTTAAGGTGTTTAAAGATTTTTTTTTTGGTATTGTGGTTATTATCTAAGTTGTTCTCTCAATTTTGCTCATTCCACTACTTCTTATTACTTCACACTGCCCTAACAGAATTCTCTGAATCTGTCTCTTTCATCATTCTTTAAACTGCAATAATATTCTTTTTTTGCATTTTGACTAGTTTTTATTAATCACTCTTCTTAAGAAGTCTTATTCATCCAATGAACATTTATTGATCATAAAATCTGCTACATTAGACTAGGAAAGAGATGAAAGGCAAGGTCTAGTTTTTATCTACTTTTTAAAAAAATTCTTACCTTCCATCTTAGAATTAATTCTGTGTATTGGTTCTAAGGCAAAAGAATGACAAGGGCTAAGCAATGGGGGTCAAGTGACTTGCCCAGAGTCACACAACTGTAAGTGTCTGAGGTCAGATTTGAAACTAGGACCTCCTGTCTCTAGGTCTGGTTCTCAACCCACTGAGCCACCTAGCTGCCCCCTCCACTAACTCTTGAATTAAATTAACATCTTAATGAGTCCTTCTTATCTCTCTCACCAACTATTCTACTTTTCTAATAAGCCCAGTGGATAGCATAAACTACCCAGTCCAGCTTTGATTGTCACTTAACCTCTCTGAGCTTTGGTTTGCTAAACTGTAAAATGTTGAGGTTGAATTAGATAGGGGTTCTTAAACTTATTTGTGTTATAGACTCCTTTGGCAGTCTGATAAAACCTACAGTCCACTTCTCAGAATAATGCTGTCAAACACACAATTTACATAGGATCACAAAGGAAAATAATTACATTAAAAGTTATTGAAATATTTTTTTACCAAAAGTTCAGATCCCAGATTAAAAATTCCTGGACAAGATTTCTGAAGTTGTTCCATGTCATTCTCTGAACCCTCTCTCACAACTCACCTCTTTTTATCTTCCTTCTTAATAAGAGCTCATGGCACTTGTATAGCACTCTATAAATATCTTACATATATGATCTCATCTTCACAAAAATCTTATGAGGGATTCATGCTATCCATATCTTGCAATGAAGAAAAAGTGGCTCAGAGAGGTTAAATTACTTGTCCAAGGTCGCAAGGACTGAAATCTAGGTATTTTGACTCCTAATTCATTTCACCAATCATTATTATTAAGATAACTCACATTTATACAATATAGGTGTGTATATATGTGTGTGTGTGTGTGTGTGTGTTATATTTATACATACATATATTTTTCAAGGTTTACAAATCATTTTCCTCACAACAACCCTGTGAGGTAAGTAGTACAAGTGTAATTACACCAAAATTTTATTGATGAAGAAATTGAGAGATAATAAGTAACTCAGCAACTAGGTGATGGAGCGAAGAATCAAACCTAAGTATGACGACTCCCCATCTTGTGCTCTTTCCACTCCACTACAGTGTCTCATTCATGCTGTTCCTCTCTTCTTTGAATGCCTGGTCTTTCTTCTTTGCAAGGCTTTCACATAACACAATTTGGTTTCAGTCTCTTCCGTTATTTCAGCAAACTTCCCTGAGCAGCTGTGCAATAATATTCTGATTACATTCCTACAACACAATTTGTCCAGTGCTCGATTGATAGATACTCAATTTGTTGCCAGTCCTTTGCTACAAGAAAGAATGTTGTTATAGACATTTGTGTTTATTGTCCTTTTCTCTTTTCTTTGATTTATCTCTTTGGGGTATATATATCTAGAAAGAGATTGCTGATTTGAAAGTTATTCAAAATTCACTTAACTTAGGGAGTTAGTTTTAAACTGATTTCAAAAATATTTGAACTGATTCGTACCTCCACTGACAAAATATTACTGGGCCACTTTTTTTTCATTATTTCCACTTGGATTCTTGATCTTTGTTTCTCTATATTGATTTAAAAATATTTTACTGCTTGAATACATGGATCGAAGGGATCTGGTTGGGGATGTAGACTTTGATGTAGAACATCCTAGTGCAAACATCAACAACATGGAAATAGGTTCTGATCAAGGACACAAGTAATACCCAATGAAATTGCTGTAATTCAACTATTTCAAATGGAAAAAAAATAATAATTAAATAAAAATAATTTAAAAAATAAAATTGGACTGCAACTAAAAATAAAAATAAATAAAAATATTTTATAACAACTCTAGAAAATAACACTTGATTGGTATTACTCTAAATTTGAAAACTAATTTTGGTATCATTGCAATTTTTATTATATTGGCATGGCGCAAACATAATCAATTCCATTATTTTTCTCTATGTCTGTAAATAATTATTTGTACTCATAGTCATATAATTTCTGTCTGTGTCATGGTAGACAGACTTTCTATTATTTTATAAATTTTGTAGATATTTCAAAATAATTTCTTTTTTATCCTTTCCTTCAGGGTTTTATTAGTATAATAAAAGGTATTTCTGTGAGACTTATACAAAAGCTAGGGCAAAACAAACATGTAAAGGAAAAGGGGAAAGCCTTCAGATGCAAAATAGATAATTTCCAGAAAAGATAAGACAGAAGAATAATTCAAGTGCCTATGAAGAAAACAAAGAACTTGCATAGATTATATTTGCATCTTTGTCCCTAATAATCCTTATGCAACAGAGCCATTCCAACTAAGGAGTAAAGGAGGTGAACCAAACTAAATTGGAACTAATTACTTCAAAGCAAATTGCTACAAGTTACTGAAGAATGGTTAAAGAGAAGAAGCTGTAGTTGTTCCTCTATAGTTTCTGAAGAGGATCAAGGACATCATGGGGTTTGTCTTGACTTTTGTGTATAAGTTGGTTTTTTAGCCAAGCAGAGTTGCACAGTCATCAGTCCCACTCTATCTCCCCAAATCATCAAAGTCCAGTAGCAAGACAAAAAGAGTGAACTGGCAAAGGTCTTGGATCTAATGGATGATCTTGTCATTTCTGATGTCTGACCAAGCTCTAAGTCCTCCATAGTGCCTGCTTCAGTCACCTTCATGGCAAAATGTTCTTATTTGCCCATTACAGTGGAGGGAATCTTCATATACTTGGGGCAGACTTCCCCCTGCACTCCGTTTTCTCCCAACTCCTTCCTAAAGAGAGCAAACATCCTCAGAGCAGAGCTCTGGGGTGTCACGGAAGAGGCTTCCTCCAATTCTAACAGTCACTTCCCTGTTTAAAAGAGTTCTACAGTACTCCAGCTAAAAAGAGTATAATTAAGCTCCAGCTGAAGCTAGCTGCTGCTGAATAGGGGAAAGCTTTCCATTCCCATCAAAGAGCAAACCCAAAGAAGCTAGTGAATCAACCCATCCAGCATAGATGCTGGAGCATTATAATAGCCCAGCTGCTCAACCACCTGCCCAATGGAGCATGGTAGCAGTTACCTAGCAGCACAGTGCCCTGCCCACAACTGTCTGACAGACACTATCTAGCAGCAGCTGACCATGGTAGAAAGCCAGCACAGTCATTAAGTAATCTGTCTGACCCAGCCCAGAAACAGATTGGCCCATCCAGCTGAGACATCAGGTATGCCCAGCCATTGGTTCTGTGAAGAGCTAGCTGAAAAAAGAGAAACCCATCCATCACTGATACCACACAATAATACAAATGTCAAAGAACACCTTTTGAAGAGAGAAAGCACACTGAGGCTTTGAAATTCCAGAATTTTGAGTTGTTACATATTCATATGGCTTACTATAAGTTCATATCCATGATTTCATGCACAGACTGGGTACATTTGTGAAAGGGAGTGCCTCTGGTATAGGGGGGAAATCAGGGCTCTGCTTATAAATGTTTACTAGCTAGTTCTCTAGTTCACCTTTAAGTTGAATTTAAATTATATTTTTTTCTATCACTTTTCTTAACTGTAGAAATCAATATAATAATAAATCAAGCTCTGATTTGTACCATTGATAATTTCCAAAGTACAAATGTTCACTCGAAAAAAATTTAACAATCGGCTCTCCAAAACTTGGAGATGACTTGCAAATCAGGGGAGAAAATGCTTGGAGTTCCATATTTCAAAAGGTGAACAATAAAACCTTAAAACTAAGTATATCATAACCCCAAAGGTTGAGTATAATGCTAAAGTAAAACAAGATTTTCAATTGAATGGATAGAGAACTTTGTATCATTTCAAAGAGCAAAGTTGAAAATAAACTTTGAAATGAAAGTATGTTTTAAGAGAAACATAGGAAAGTAAATAATTTGAGCAAAACAGAAGTTTATAATAAAAAGCAAATCACTCTCTAATAATGAAGTTTGTTTTACTTTTGACTATTTATTCCCCCAACTGTGCCCTCCCTTTAGGAGCTTGCTTTTATTCCCTCTCCCATTCTTTAATGAAAACAATGGATTTCTCTACCAAAGATTTTGTTTGTGTAAATTTAATCATGATTTGTTTATTATAGGTAAGAATGAAGCTTACAGAATTTCCCCACCCATTACTCTACTCTAATTGGCACACTTCAATTATGTAAAATGGTGAGTTCTTCTCCTTTCTTCTCTTGTATATTTCTCCCCCTTTTCTTTCCTCTTAAAATAGAAAAAAAAAATGAAATTTTTAATTCCCTGTTACCTTTACAAACAGTGGGATTCTGAAAAGACACTAATATCTTCCCCCACTGTTAAACTGTAAATTTTTTATTATGCTTTCATCCTCTTAAAATAGTTGCTGTCAAGTCGTATATTTTTCCAATTGTTCTTCTTTGGTACTTGAATTTTTGTTTTCTTTTGTTTCTAGATGCTTGTAGTATAATTTATCTGACTTGAAAATTCTAGACTTTTACTCTGATACCCCCAAATGTTTTCAGGGTGAGAATTTTTTTGCAGATTGATTAGTGGATTTTCACTTTATCCTATGCTTCCAATAGAGGTTTTCTTAAAAGTATGGTATCCACAATTTTTGTTTTGTTTTGTTATGTTAAGAATTATGATTCTTATATTATCTTCCAAATTTGTGTTAGGTCATTGTTTTCCTTCTTTTGTTATCTTTAAATTTAGTTCTGTGTTGTCTCATGAAGCCAATGAGCTATGTTTGTTCCATTGTTTTTCAGTGTGTTCACAATGTAGGAAAAGTTTCCTACTTTGGGCTCCATTTATTCTTCTCTCATTTTTCCTTCTCTAATTTCATTTATAATTCTTAATTTCTTCCATCTTTTCTTGCAGTTTGCGTGAGCCAAGCCATTTTGTTTTTCACTAATGTTATACTTGTACTTATTGTGGAGTTTCTTTTCTTTTGGGTTAATCTTGTGGGCTTCTCATATCCCATAGTATTTCTTCATTGTGTTTGATGTTTTCTATTTATTCATTTTTTCCAGTGTCAGTTCCTGGATTATGGCTTTATGGATTATGGCCATCACGGCCAAGTTCCAATACTTTTGGATAGCTAAGTAGGTCCTGTTTTATGCTATTTCCCTTTTGGATGAAGAGCCTGATACATCCAACATACAAATACCCACAGCCAGGAATCCCAAATTACTGTTTCCTATTGGTCCAATATAAGCACTAGCTGTAGCCCATCTTTGTCTCCTTTTCTCTGCACAATGCTCAACCAGTAGTTGTCTACTACTGTAACACTGATTGACCCTAGTTGGATTTCAAAGATTGTTCTAGTCTCAGAAGGTACCATGGTGCAGGGTACCAGAAGCTGAGTTAGCCCTACCTCCTTCATGTCTCTCAGTGGCTCAAAGGGCACACAGGTTGCTACTGTCTCCCTGAACAATGACCTATGAAGGCAAGATATGCCTTAAGTTCTCTTCTTAGAGACCAGGTATGTGATCTGGCTTCAAACAAAGTTACCAGAGGCTTTGCTGGCTTCTCTGGCACCAAATCTCGCCCAGCCCTGGCAAACATTAGACACATTTAATGGAACTTGTGTCAGCTTTCCAGGAAGGATTTCCCTCCCATAATTCACAGCTTTTAGAGCCATTTACTGGATGGTATATATTCGAGCTTCCTTGGAATAAGCTCCCTACCAGCTTGTACTGGTTTCTGGCTTTCTCTTTTGTAGTTCTGGACTAGATAGAGAACTTACTTATCTTTCTCTTTTGTTCTGTCCATTATTGATCCAACGGGTGGTCATTTCAGATATTTGTTAGGTAATGTGTATGTTGGGTATGATGGGGTATGTATAGAAGCCCTGAGATCCTCTAAAGCTTTGCATTGTTCTATGAACTGAAAGAATGATTTTGACAGAATGATTCCCATCTAAGGGTTTGGGGGTTGGTTTGTTTTTTTATAAAAGAAATCCTCTTCCAAAATAATTAAAGTATTTTTATACAGACAGTGCTTTTTAAAATTTTTCAAAGTACTGTCATAAGATCTTAAAGTCAATTAAAGGTTCAGATCCCCAAGTTCTTATTCATATAGCATTAACCCCCCTCAAAAAAGTAGGGTAGAAAAAGGAGTCCTAGTGCTATTTTGTTCTTTCTTCTTTAAAGGTCCCATGCATCAGAGTTATTGATTTCAACCTCTCCCTTTAACTCTGACACAAACACACAACCAGAGAAGTGGTGCTTCTTAATTTTCTCTTAATATTCATCAGCAAAATATACTTGTTAATATTACTTAATATTTAATAACATATCTTTTCAAAATTTGACTATGGATACTTTCATAACTCCCCCAAAATTTTGTTCTTATTTTTATTGAATTAAGATTCATTCACCAAAGGGATGGCTTTTTTTCAGTCTTATCAACACATAAAACTATCCATTAAGGTACTTTTTAACTTCACCACTAGAGGGAGGACTCACATTAATGAAATCATGTCTCTTAAAAGTGAAAGTCATGTTAAATATGAATGGTCCCTCTGAACCCAAAGTGTGAAGGACCAAACCTATTAAAAAGGCTAACATAAGTTCATTTCTCTCTGTCAGCCTCTAAACTTTAAGTTTCTCACACAGGACATTCCCTCTTGCATTTCTCCACATTTGTTTCAACTAGCCCTCAGTCTGGAATGAAAATTCCCTTCTCTCTTCAACCTCTTAGAATCCTTTATTTCCTTCAAAACTCTACTCAAGCACCATCTTTTACCCCAAGCCTTCCCTGATCCTACTGGCTGGAAAAACCTTTCACTAAAAATATTTACCTTGTAGGGGGGCAGCTAAATGGCTCAGTGAATAAAGAATCAAGATTAGAAGTCCTGAGTTCAAATATGAACTCAGACATTTCTTATTTATGCAACCCTGGGCAAGTCACTTAATTCCCATTGCCTAGCCCTTCCCACTCTTCTGTCTTGGAACTAACACACAATATTGATGCTAAGACAGAAGATAATTTTTTTTACTTTGTTTTTTGGTATTTACTTATTTATGCTTCTCTCTTCCATTACAGAATGTTAGCTCCTCAAAGAAAAGAACTGATTCATTTTTCTCTTTGGATCCCCAGCAGTTAATACAGTCATTGGGAGATAGTAAATGGTTGATAAATGCATGGTACTTGATTGATTGACCCCAGGAAGGGAAGAACCAGTCATCAACACATTGAAAGACAGTTAAAGAATTCTCAGTGTCAATACCTAAAGTAGCTTCCCTGAAAGGAAACCCTCAGATCTGGATTTTACACATCTGTCTTGGCCAAAGCTCATTTATAGACAAGTAGAGTTTAAGACTTCAATGAATTGGCCACAAATACCTGACGTAGTGATTGCTTGTTACAACTGAGGAATAGGAGGGTAGGAAACAAACAACTGCATCCAGAGTCATTGGAAAAAAGCAAGCATCATTGACTTTTGCAAATTGATTTAAGTAAATCAATATATGAAAAACAAATTGACAAAGTACTTAACTAGGGGACAGCTAAGTAGTACAGTGGATAGAACAATAATTTATACAACCTCAAACCCTTACTAGCTGTGTGACCTTAGACAAGTCTCTTAAATTATTTTTTGCCTCCATTTCCTCAACTGTAAAATAAGGATAATAATAGGGGGCAGCTGGGTTGCTCAGTGGATTGAGAGCTAGGTCTAGAGATGGGAGGTCCTAGGTTCAAATCTGGCCTCAGACACTTCCCAGTTGTATGACCCTGTGCAAGTCACTTGACCCCCATTGCCTAGCCCTTACCACTCTTCTGCCTTGGAGCCAATATACAGTATTGACTCCAAGACAGAAGGTAAGGGTTTTAAAAGAAAATAAATAAAAATAAAATAAAATAAAATGAGGATAATAATAGCAGGTACTTCCCAGGGTTATTGTGAGAATGAGATAATAAGTATTATTATATAAATTATATAACTTATATTACATCATTACATTATATATAATATAAGATATAATATATATTAATAAATATATTAAAACATAAAAATAATACTAAGAATAAAATATATAATTACAAAATGCTTAGCAGAATGCCTGCCATATACTGTCTATAAATTCTAGCTACTATTACAAAAGGAATCTTGGTCTAACAAAAAAAATTGCCACCATAAGTCTTCAAATAAAAGATGTGGCTGATGTTTTAAAACTTTAATTATGAGTTGTGGGAGGAATGGGGGTAGTAGTAAGGTGGCTCAATGGACTGAGAGCCAGTCCTAGAGACAGGAGGACCTGGTTTCAAATGTAGCCTCAGATACTTCCTAGCTTGTATAACCCTGGTCAAGTCACTTAGCCCCTATTATCTAGCCCTATTAATTCTTGACTGGCCATAGTATTGATTCTAAGGTAGTAAAGGATTTTGTTTAATACTAGATCTATAAGTAATGGAATGAATGCAGTCATAGAAAACAGAATGGAATCACTGAGGAATTAAAATTCTAGAGTGTCTATGCTCTTATCAAGTAAGGATATCTCTTTGAATCAAGGGGGGACATTAATAGTTGAGAAAGCAAATAAGCATGTTATTCATCCTTCATTTGGAAGAAGACCACTGATTTCATGGGGTGATGCCTGGACTTGTGGGAGAGTTGGATTTACATGAGGCAGAGTCACAAAAAGTCATCAGATTCACTCTCTCTTCCAGAGTCTTCCAAGTCCAATGGCAAGTTAACAGTCAGGATGACTGTCAATGGTTCAGCATGCAGTGGATGACTTTATCTTGCAGTGTCTTTGATGCCTGATCAAGCTCTAATCGCCACTGCTTCATTTACCTTCATCGCCATTGAAAGAAACTGTTCTTCCAGAAGAAGAATTGTTGGCATCATCTTTCACATCAGTGTATTTATGATTGTATTGTGGGTTCGGTTATGTATGAGTTTGCTCTTATAACAATGACTGATATGGAAGTATTTTGCATGACAAAAATTGAAAAAGAAAAGAAAAAAATTTAAATGAGAAAGAAAAAAGAAAAAAAGAAAGAAGTTGTTCTCATCTACCCATTCCATAGAAAAGAAGAGTAAATAAAAGATATGTGGCATGTTTTGAGACTTTTGAGTACTGAAATAGGCTGAGAGGGTAAAAGAGGGAGTAAGGAGATAGGGAAACAAGTCTAACTTATCCTATAAGTAAACATGGAAAGCTTGCTGGATCCAAATTTATAGAAATGGGGGCCTATTTCCATGGCCTTAACTGGACTCCAAAAAACTTTTACAAAGCTAAGGGATTTATTCTTCCATAGATTGCTATGAGTTTATGGGCAAAACAAATAAGAGGTAACATTTCATTTTGTTCGTGGTCTGAATTTCTGATTTAATTCAACACTCCAGAACTAGTTTCTAGATTTTAATGTATGCTAGAGGTTCAATTAACAAGTTAATCTTAATAATGTATAATAATTAATTAGCACTAATTAATATTTCATACTTAATATATTGGAGTGTCTAACATTTATAAGACTGGCCAGTAGGCAATTTACTAATTTGCATATATGGCTATACTTTTTCGAGCAAGCAATGTCAATTCCATTAAATTCATAAAGTTAGGATGATATTTACAGTTATAATAGTCCTAAATAGCAAACATGCCCATATTGGGATAGGTAACTTTCTACCTAGAGATAGAGAGATGTATGTATATCTATATGTATATATTTAATATATTGGTATGTAGATATTTCCACATAGAAATATAGATATGACATTGTATAAACATATGTTTATGAGAAATGTATGTGCAAACACATATCTGTAAGTTGTCAAGGTCCAACCAACCCAAAAGATGCATTATGAAATGAATTATAGTTGTCTCAGTTTGGTTGTCTCTGTCATAACTCTACCTCAATTCAATTGAAGTCATACTTCATTTTGCTTTTCCTGAACACAAAAATTCCAAGTTAGGGTTTTGAGTTTGCTCTTTATATTTACATCTTGTTTAATTTTTCTTTATAATCTCATTGCAAGTTCTTAAAAATCAGAGCAGGATAGGGGGAATTCTGCATGTCTGACTTATCTCAATATTTATCCTTAGTTCCAGAGTCTTCCAAACCAGGTACTAGTTCCCACAATGATAATGTGTCTGAGCAAATCATTTCACCATTAGACTAGGAACTCCTCAAAGGCAGGGATTTGTCTTTTACCTTTCTTTGTATCTCCAGTGTTTAGCATACTGCCAGACAGATAACAAGTGCTCAATAATGTTTAGTGACTGACCCAATCACTGCTCTCTCTGCCTCATTTTCCTTATTTGTCAAGTGAGAAGTTTGTAAGAGATGACTTCTAAAGTCCCTTACTGTGCTAAAGCTATAAAACAATGATAATCTTTAAGGTTCCATCAACTTCCCAAATTAGATGATTCTATTTAACTTCAAAGAAGAGGATGAAGTGAAATGGCTCTCCTATATGATGATGCCAATGATTACTAAGAAATGTGAGAGTAAATAAAATTATCTTTTTCTTTCTCCTTTCAGAGGTTTCTCTCCAGCTCTACCATATTGCTCACATAACCACAGATACACCTTTGCATATACAAAGAAATTTCAGATATGAGCTGGGAAATGGAGAGCTCATGATTCTCGACTGAATCATTATTATACCTGGAAGTCTCTTTATTTCACAAAAAGAGAAGATTGCTCTTAGTGTGACTAACAAATTGATTTTCTTTTTCAAGAACTCTCTTTCAAAAAATACCCAAACACCATACTATTTATAGACACATGATCAATGAAAATGTCTACTATAACAATAAGATTGGTTTCAGACCAATCATTATTTAGAATTAGTCTCTCATATCTGATCACAATTGCAGATAATAGGTGCAGTTACTCTTTGGACTTGAACAACTGCTTTGGAAAAGTAGATGTGTTCATCACTAAAGGTATCAATTAAGTATTCAATTTATTGTCATTTAGCCTCCAACACTACATCTTGTTTATAATTTTATTTTTATAACATTTATAGAAATCTTATAACTCTAGATAATGAATTTTAAAATTACTTCCTATTATACAAACCTCGCAATGCATTAGTGTTACAAATAAAACATCCACAAAATGAAAAAAATCAAATATTAGAGGACACAACAAATTTTCACTTCTCAGTCTGATACTGATATGTATCACTGGAGGGAAAAAGAGCTACTGAAAGGTTAGGTGACTTAAAAATCTAAGTGGCAAGTGTTATAAGGTCAGAAATAATAGTCTGGTCTCTTACTTCACCATCATTATTATTAATGTTACTACTACCACCACTACCTCTACTACTACTACTAATAATAATAATAATAATAAACAGAAATAGATTTAATTGGTTTAGGAAACTCTCTATCAAAGCAGATCAACCCCTTCTCTTACTTTTAGAGTCAAAGTGTTTAATTTAGACTTAGAATCTGTAATTTAAGAGTTTTAGAGAATAGCCTAAAGCATTGAGGAGTTAAATGACCTCCCCAAGGTTCCATTGCCAGTAAGTATTAAAAAGTGGGACCTAAGCACAATTCTATATCTTCAATTCCTTATTTCATCTATTAAAAACACATTTGTGATCATATATTATAAGATAGGCTTGAGAAAGATCAAAGGAAAGTGAAATTGATTAAAAGATATTCTTCTTCCCTTCATTCACATCATTATGGGTTATTATTTCTTCATTAATGAGCATCTAACAGAATGAAGTATTAAGATCCCCAATGTTTGTGTTTCTAAGATAAAAGCTATATTTGATTATCAGTTTATTACTTTCTGAATCAAGAAGACAAGCTTTGTTCCTTGGAGTTGCCTATCCTGAAGCCAAAAAATCTACAGTCTCTACAGTTTTAAAATATTTTCTCAATAACTCTGAGTCAAGAATACAAATGAAAACACACAATAGATAATGGGGTACCTTTATATTTTTCACTAACCTTTCAATGCCCAGAATAGAATCAGATTTCCTAGAAATGAAATTAAGTGAAGGTTACTGTTTTACCATATTAATTTTAGTGGCCCACAGTCTGAATTATAAACCATTAGAGAATCATTTATAATGTATTTAAGTGTGTGTGCACATGCAGGCACACATGCATGCTCTTTCATTCTATCCTTCAACTTGTCACAGTGGGAGAAGGACTTTCCATTAAAATGTTTAGTCTATTGAGTTTTAACATGGAAACACTTCTAATATTTTCTCCACAAAATTTACGTTTAGGGTGTCACAAGAGGTATTAAATGTCACAGGCATGGATTAATAAATGACTTCCTCCTTATAAAATTGCTCCAGCTTCATTTGACCTTATCTTTTGACAAGAACATTTGCTGAGAAAATCCAATTTGAGACTGCCTCTACTAATGCTGAGACTACCAGTCTCCTAGACAGTACTTTCTTTTGAGAACTGTTTCTCTTGGTAAAATTGCTCATAAATATAGAAGTTTATTGAGTTTAATCCATTTCTTATATTTTAATGAAACAACTTCCAATGGACTCTAGCCAATTAAAATTAGTTTTCTCATTTCCTTGTAGCATATTTTTAATTAGTAGTTATTTTTAGCCTTCACTTTAGAAAAAAAGTTTTCATCAATTCAAAATTTATAGTACTTATCCTTATAAGATGTACTTTGGTTGGAGATCAGAAAAGGATCTGACAGGAAACGAGGAGTGCTAAACTTTCATGCTCTTAAAAAAAAGGTGATTTTCAGTATCTAAAACAGTGAAATTGAGTCTTTGGAGGGGGAACTGACATAAGGACTCCTTAGCTTATCCAAATGAGGTACTTAAATTTGTGTATAAATATGCTGCTCACTATATTGTGATCCTCCTCTTGGTAACAACTTCCCCTCAGGTATATTCTAAGAAATCTCAGGCTATAATATCTGTAAAGCTAATGTCTATATCTCCAAAGATGTAGGTAATAGAGTCCCAGCTCTATACATGTACTCAAGGTAATTTATCATGTTCTTCTGGAGAACCTTTATTCAACCACTCAGATAACATATATGTGTGTATATATATATTTACTTATAATAATAATCAGATAACAGATACAAAGGAATCACAAATGTAAAATAAGCAAATATAAAAAAGTGTATAAAGGGAGCCTAACCATAAATCACCAAAGTAGTTTTTCCTCCTCTTTGACAAGTCAGATTTTCTATAAAGGTTCTAATTTTCTCCATATTTAGTGCCACCCTTAGATTCTTCTTGGAAAAAAATAGAACTTGGGATTATCAACAGGGCAATTCTTATTCTGGTTCTACTTCTTTACCATTCAGGTAAATGTAGGTGTCACAACTTTTTTGCCTAGTTCTAAAATGATATTTTTCCATCAAATAGACTTAGTCATTCATTGTTTTAATGCATCTAAATGTCCCTTTTTATTGAACCAACTATTTTATTAATCTATTCCACTGTCCTTGCTATGGGGACAACTATTATTTTACCACTTCCAATTATTTTACCATATTTTCCTTTTATTTTATTATACCTAAGCATGCAAACCTACTAAAAGTTTCCTCTATTTCATCCTTCCTATTCACGTTCTCAATAATTTCCCCTTATAAATATGCTATAATTCTAAAAATATTTGGGAATTATTGTCAATTTCAATATACTAAGGAGTCATATCTCTTAATTTGAAATTCTTCTTCCTCTTGTTAGAAGCCACCCTATTTTTTGTGAATTTAAAAAAAAATTTATTTGGTCAGTTTCAAACTTTATTCTTTGGTTACAAAAATCATATTCTGTTCCTCCCTCCCCTCCCCCAGCCTTTCCTATAGCCAACGTGCAACACTGGGTATTAAGTGTGTCCTTGATCAGAACCTATTTCCATGCTGTTGATGTTTGCACTAGGATGTTCATTTAGGGTGTATATCCCCAACCATATCCCCCCTCGACCCATGTAATCAAGCATTTGTTTTTCTTCGGTGTTTTTGTTCCCACAGTTTTTCCTCTGAATGTGGATAGTGTTCTTTCTCATAGATTCCTTCAGGTTGTTCATGATCATTGCATTGCCACTAATGGAGAAGTTCTTCCTCCACTTTATTATTCCTTTGAGTGCAATAGTATTCCATCACCAACATATACCACAATTTGTTCAGCCATTCCCCAATTGAAGGGCATCCCCTCGTTTTCCAATTTTTGGTCACCACAAAGAGCGCAGCTATGAATATTCTTGTACAAGTCTTTTTCCTTATTATCTCTTTGGGGTACAGACCCAGCAGTGCTATGGCTGGATCAAAGGGTAGACATTCTTTTATTGCCCTTTGGGCATAGTTCCAAATTGCCCTCCAGAATGGTTGGATCAATTCACAACCCCATCATCAATGCATTAATGTCCCAACTTTGCCACATCCCCTCCAGCATTCATTACTTTCCTTTGCTGTCATGTTAGCCAATCTGCTAGATGTGAGGTGATACCTCAGAGTTGTTTTCATCTCTCTGATTATAAGAGATTTGGAATACTTTTTCATGTGCTTATTAAAAGTTTTGATTTCTTTGACTGAAAATTGCCTATTCATGTCCCTTGTAAGAGCCACCTTATTATTCTTGCTGGAATTTGGTACCACCCAATTGCTTTTAACTTCCTCTCCCTCCATTGCCCTCATACCATCTATCAAATACATGGCAAGTGCCAGAGGGATTTAATATGACGGGGAGAACAGAAAAGAGCATAAAATACAGGTGCTCATATTAACCCCAGGAAAAAAAAAATCAGTACATTTTAGAGTGGTTATTTGTAAGTGTGATGTAGTACATGGAATGAATATGTCAAATGCTTTACAATATCAGTCCACAGGCCATAAGTACAGTTGCATTTATACCTCCAAACAAGAGATTAACTTTTTTTTTAATCTCTAAGAGAATGAAATGTCATTCCCTTTTTCTCTTTATAAAATAAATTCCCAGATTTTATCTTCGTCTTAATAATGTTTTGATAGGGTAACTTTGAAAAAAGACTTAATAGAAACTTTACTTCATACAATAAATTCAAATTCCAGATCACTGTGGGTCTCAGGTAAAGAACTACTCTAGCCTTCTACTTTTGTATCACTTATAGACTTTCTTCACTATCCTCCTATGCCCTATTCCAGATCTTCTCACCCCTTCCTCTAGGACCTCTGGACTTCTCATAATTAACAAACTTTCTTTCATTTTTATATACCTCTTCAGTTTTTGCTTCTTTCATTTTATGGCATTCAAAGAGACTTTTCTTCCTCCAGATAATGCTTTCCCTCTTTTTATCTCTTCTGTAAAGTCTTATACCTTCCTAACTCTGTACACAGACAAAACACACTGGTTTTGGAGATACAGACAATATACAACTTGTTCCATATTGCACAGATGCTGTTGTTCAGTAATCTTTCTTCCTTTGAGATTCATTTCACTCAAATCCATTGTCCCTTGCAGATCTTTATGGCTTTCCTCTACCAGTCACAAAGTTCCCTCTTCCTTCATTCTCAAGCTGTTCAGTGTCTAACTGCTTCCTTTCCAACTCAATCTTACCTTTCTGCTACAGACCTTCAGTATATAGGGTGCTGTTCTTTAAATTACCCTAGCTCCCACATTGCTCAATCTACTTAATTTCCATGAACTATTCCTTCACTACACATCAACTATGAACAGAGATATCCCTATCTTTGATCTTTCCATCACTCATATGTGTTCTACTTCAATAATCAGGATGTCTGAAATTCTTTTATGCAATTAAACCTCCTACTATTCCCAATCACAATGATTTGCTTAACCAATTCACCTCTATGCCATCCATATCACACTGAGTAACGATGGCTATACTCTATGGCTTTGTCCTGTGCCTGAAAGTCTCAGCTACAGTCATAGTTAGAAGATGTGATATGGATGATAAGCAAAGGGACCAAGAGACAGCACTCAAAGAAGTAGAGAACAAATGTTACAAATCTCCAGAGAGGAGTGTGTATCAAAAAGAAGAAGGTGCCTAATATTGTCAAATGTTGCAGAGAGAATAAAATGGCTTGCATATTGACAAAGAGTCATCAAATTTAGCAACTAAAAATCATTAGCAACTTTGTTAGGAGTAGTTTTAGTTGAATGATGGGGTTGGAAGTCAGAGAGCACAAAGTTAAGAAATGAATGAGAGGAGAGAAAGTAAAAGCAATGAGTATGTATTACACCTGCTACTGACCAACACCTCAAAAGGGGATATGCTGCTGAGTTACCTGCCTAGAAGCTGACAGCCTATCAGATCATGTCTTTCCTCATAAATTAAATTCACCTTCTTAATGTGCCTGAGGGCAATTATTGAAATTTCACTTTTTTAAAAGCTTTTCTAGATCCTTTACTAAAATATATACAATTTAGAGCCTTTTATAACCACGAACAAAGTCCAAAGATAACAAAAGGGGGGAGTAAATTAATGGAAGAATTCCATAGGATACTACATAACCAAAAAATATGTTTCTACTTGGGTTTTTGTTCAAATTGGCAGTTAGTTAGGTGTTTATAGTCAATGAACTCAAAATGACATCAAAGCTTTATGTAAAAATATGTAATTTTCAGTGGATATATTATAATCTTTATAGTTAGAAAAGATACTATTACCTTGTGGTTCTAGGACCATCCCATCATTTTAAAGAAATAGAAATTGGAATTCAGAGTGTTTTGCCAGAGGTCACTTCTGATTCATTTTTACTTTAATAAATTTGTTATCATTTGAAAAGTAAAAATATAGCATATTTAAATTTTTGAAATAAAATTTGGTTTATATTAATGAAGTATATGTTGAAGCTTCTGGAAACTATTTAAAAAACTGAATCCAATTGCCTAAAAAGAATTTCATTCTATTTCCCCAGATATTTCATATTTAAGTAAAATTCAAATTTAAACTTTAGGATATGAAAGACCGCAGTGCTTTGTATTTAGACTCAACAATGGGAGTCTTCAATCTAATATCCAATGGGATGAATAAGAGGGAATAAAAGAAATCACATAGATCATCTATAATCTGTAGGTAGAGAGAGGCAATACTTAATGTTTGTGAGGGTTATAACAGGAAAAAAAAAATATCACAAAACAAACCTACCAAATGAATTCTAAATGACTTCCCTGCGATATTTTCCTCCTCTACATCACTGTGCACCATGCTTTCAGGATCTAGGTCTCAATAGACTGAAGTTATTCCAGGAAATACTTTTTAAAGTTTTAAGTGATTTACATCAGTCACTTTCTCAAGAGCCAAGATTCTGGTAATATATGAGGCAGAAATACGTAAACACTTTCCCTTGTGAGCTGACTAAATTCATTCAGAAACCCTCAAACAAGATTTTCAAACCAGACAGAGTACCTTCTGCAATGAGTGGGCTGTGCTGACTCTTCAGAGACCAGCACCATATGAGTCACAGTTCTGACAACATGGCCAACCTCAAGATCAAATAGAAGTCCGTTGATCCAAAATTACAAAGATCTTATCAGCAATCAGCAACTAATGATGCCCATAGACAAATTAAATTATGTTTTTTTCTTAAATTTACCCCCAAATCACCCAATGGTATATTTTACAGAAATCCAGAATGATATGATTGAAAGGGATCTACCCCCACAGCCATTTAGCCCAAACCATATTTTATAACAATTTTTCACTTTTGCACAAATACCTTCAATTAGGTATATTACACTATTTTGCACAGCCGCTTATTTCACAATGAGACAGTTCTAATTGTTAAGAAGTTTTTATCTTCTCCTGATATCAAGCAAAATTGCCTTGGTATTTTATTTAGACTTGACATTACAGAAGCACAGAGGTTTAACCAAGGGCTTTTGATCACTCTCTATTATAATGTTCCATATAATAGTAATTAATTTCATGTAATCAGACTAATACATCCAAATTTGAGAGATTCTAAATTCCTGAGCAATTAATGACAAACTATAATTCTCCAGGGCTGAAGATGAAGCATGCTACCCATCACCTAACAGAGAGGTGGTAGCCTCAAGATACATAAGGAAACATATTTAGACATGGTTTATGCAAGAATTTACTTTCACTTTACTATACAAATATTATGAGGATTTTTTTTATTGTTCAATTAGAGAGAGGTGGAGAAAATAAATGGTCATTAATTGGAAAATAATAAGATTTTTAAAAATTCTTCCTTAATGCCTTTAAAAAAAGAATTTGAGCTATTTGCCTAGCCCTTAGCACTCTTCTGCCTTGGAACCAATACATAGTATTGATTCCAAGATGTAAGGTAAGGGTTTTAAAAAAGGAATTTGAAAGTAAACCTGTTACAATGACTTCACCAAGAATCAAAAAGTGACATAAGAGGGATGGGACTATGTTATTATTAATAAAGAAAACTCCCTGATATATTTGCACATTTATAGTTTTATTTATAGAGGTGGGGCATAATGAGACATGGAACGATATCAGAATCTCTCATGGGGAATGGGAAATCGAACACAAACTTCAGAAAAGCAAGAAATTGGCTTCTTAAGTGAAGAATATTTGATTATGATAGGAACAGGTCAAAAATAGTCCTATTTTAATTCACTATATTAATCCTACTAGCCAGAAATAAGAAAGCAAAGGGTAAACTTTGGACTACCAAAACCTTTCAGATTTAATGGACATCTATAGATTAAGGACTCTCACTGCTTGCCAGGGGCAGGTTTAAACCAGCAGCAGCACATTAAGCATATAGTGACATATAATATGTAATATAAAAACATACATATTAGTGTTTAAATGGAAGTATAAATAGTCACGTCAGGAGCCAAAGATTAAGGCTCATCTTCTTTCTGTTGAGGTGGCAAAGTCATCCAGGACTGGCTGTGCAAAAACTTCACTTTGACAGGCAAACCATTTGCATGCCATAGCAGAATGGGTGTTATTAAAGATGGTTTCTTTATGAGGTCTATTGCAGTCAAGAACTCCTCTAGAGCACTCATATGCTCCTTGATACATCTTTATTACATGTCAACTTAACTTTTCAACCACCCCATCCCAGAAAGGAAAATGACAGTGAAATTGTCAGAGTTGCAATTTCCTATGGATTGAATCGGCATGCTAAACTGATATGGCACCAATCCGGGAAACATTAAATAACCATTTCCTTCCATAACACACCAACTTGAGAAATCATTCTCCCTGAATCTTTATTTGAAGAGCACTCTCAGGAGAAATTTGCACCCAGGAAAATCAGAAAAACTACCCAAGATGGAACAATGCTTTTTTTTAAAGCAGAGCCAAGTTCAACAAGGTGCTAAAAAAAAAAAGGAACTCAAATTTCTTACTTTTATGGTGGTTTGCACCAGATGCTAGTTTGCCCCACAAGGTTACAATAAATATTATTATTAGCAGCTTTCCTTTTGTTGCTTTCTGTAAGTATCTCTTATTCATCCTGCAAAGAAAAGAAAAGAAAATGTTTTAAGTATATGACACTATCACATTCATTTTTATAGAATTTTAAACATGAAAGAGATCTCAATAACCACCTAGTGCAACCTATACCCCAAAAGCAATTCTCAACACCATATATGAATCTCATCTATTTTCTGCTTGAAGACCTTCAGTAGGAAGACCCCACTTTCTCCTCAGCCAATCCCATTCCCTATTTAAAATAGCTCTAATTGTTGGAATTTTCCTGGCTTCAAGCTTAAGTTCCTCTCTACAAATCCCATCCAACTGCTCATGATATCTGTCCTCTGGAGCCAAACAAAACAAATCGAATCCCTCTCCTAGATGAGATCGCCTCTTTGAAGACCTAAAAACAACTATTATTGACCCTTAAAATATTTCTCTCATCCTGGATGAATAACTCATCCATTGCTGAGGTTTTACAAATTTGTCACTTTTCCATGATCACTTAGCTCTTTAACAGCAAGAACTGGGTCTTTTGAATCTAAGTTTAGGGCTCTTTTTCCACAGTAAACTGAATCTTAAAATAAACTGGGATTCCTAGATTTAAAAAGTACAATTTATTTGCTTCCTTTAGATTTCTCTACTACCTGGTTCATAATTCTGGATCCATAACAGACACACAGAAATACTTACTGATGATTAAAAATAAACAGGGTTTTGCTTTCAACATATTTGTAAATTCGAAGGAAAGTAAGAAGCTATAAGAGCCTTTAGAAGAGAAATAAATAAGTACTTTTGTGAAAATCAAAGTCTGAAATTCTGTATCTGTCACAGATATATGCCCACTTACACAAATTCATTAACCTTCAGTCTTGTATCAGGAGAAGGATTGAACATGAATTGGTATGAAAGGGTGCTTGAAAATCATTCATTTTATCTTATCCCACCATAAAAGTCACAGGTAGTCCACTAGTCACTCAAGTAAATATATGGTAAACTTCTGGTCTGTTTTAAACTTAGTCTAGGCAATGTGCAAATAGAAATTTGATACACATGAACTAAATTTACCCAGCATCCTTTTAAGTTATGTCCTCACTTTACACCCTGACATTTGGGAGATAAATTTTGCTGAAACTCACACTGCGAACTTTTTGGACTTTGGCTTTGGTAAAGGTCTCTGGCTCAATGCTCTGCTCACTTGGCTGAAGGAACCACTTTCTCACTTTGTTGTTATTAAATCCTATAAACTTAAATACTTGGAATATTCATTCATTTTTACTTTCACAGCCAATAGGGTCAAACTAGGTCAATTTGACTAGGGTCAAATTAGGCCTAAGAAGCTATATAAAAGGATCTCTGTGGGCTGCATGTTAATTGAGTTCTTAAAATGTAATATCTATATTTTATTGTATTTTTATTTATTTTGTTAAATATTTCTCTATTACATTTTAATCTGGTTCTGTCAGCATAGCCCATATGTTTGACAACTCTGGTCAAGACTGCCTTTGATCTCTTCCTAGTTTTCTAAGTGTGGGGTGTGAAAGATGAAATGACTGAGGAACCGAAGGTTTGAGTTTGATACTCTATTAATTTATTAACCAAAGCATACCAATTGCATAATAAATTGGGATGAGGTCTCCTCAGCTTTGACACTGAACCCAAAATACAGGGGGGAGGGTGGGAGATTTTTATCTATTATATACAATCAAATAAGACCAACATATTAAAAGAAAATAATTAACCAGGATACAAAATTAGATAAGCTGATTTCCAATTGGAGGAAATGCTAGGGGGCTTTCCAAGTTGAGTGAAGGAGAAAAAACAAGTACAATTCTTTGAAAACAGAAAAAAGTCTCATGCTCTCAAAGTGCCTGCATTCACTAAAAGGAACATGAAAACAATAACAGATTAACTAACCAGTGTGGGGCCAGTTTTCAGATAAGGCATGCAGGATTCTAGAGATGTACAATTTTGAGAAAATTCTTTCCCTCAATCTTGGCATCTGGATGGGTTTCTGGTCAGCATAACCTAAGTCCTTAGTTAAGGATACCAAAGTAGTAAAAAGAGTTGATCCAGTTTCCCAGCTATCCATAGCAAGTTCAAACAACATGATAAAGTTTTCTCACAAATTCCAGAACTAAATAAAATTTTTTTACAAGACAGAAATTGAACTGGACTCATCATTGAATAAAAATGGAACTGAGCTATATCCAGAATTGAGTCTCAAGACGGAGTCAGTGTGGTTCACAGAATTCCCACTTCTATTTGCTGATCTAATTCCTTCATAATGTTACTTTTTGTCTGTGATGGATAGCTTCAAATAAGGATTCTCTATGTCCTCTCTATCTAAATTAGTATACCACAAACAAGTTACCTCCAAAAATCTTTATTTGGATCTTGACTGTGACAGCAACATATTTTTAACCCTCCCCCCACCCTCAAAAATCATGGCTATACGAAGTTACATATCATCATTGATTACACAAAATTTTTTTTCTAGATGTTTCAAAGAAAAAACAAAGCTTGTTTGAATTGTTTGGAAAAACAAGGCAAAAGAGCCCAATAAAATATAAACTCATCCACTCAGTGATGTAGTTATAAACTCTAAATGAAAATATCAAACTGATATAATGAAGGCAGCATGGTATAGAAAGGGGATGAGGAAAACAAGTATTTATAGTGTCTACTACTCTGTGCCAGACACAATAATAAGTGCTTTACAAATAGTATCTCATCTGATCTTCACAACATTCTGAGGAGCTCATATTATCCTTTTGTACACTTAAGGAAACTGAGGCAGAGACTAGATGACTTGCTCAAGTCATTCCATACCTAGTAAGTATCTGAGGCCATTTTTGAATTCAAGTTTTCCTGTCTCCATCCCAAAAGAACTTAACTTGGAGCTAGGAGTCTTTGACTAGACACTTTTAATTCTAAAACTTACTAGCTGTGTGACCATGAATGAAATGTTACCATTTAATCTCTCCGAGTCTTGGTCCCCTGATCTGTAAAATGGGGAATATACTTGCCCAACCAATCTCACAAGGCTGAGAGAAAAATGATTGTGGAACTTTAAGGTGCTATATAGAAATGTGAGGTAGGATTTATATTGCTATTATTACTCCATTAACCTTAAAAAAAGAAATCACATATGCTTTTTTCCTACCTCCATATATGCTAGTGTCCCTCATAAAAGAAAAGTGGAGGAACTCAACAATTGCATTTCTATACTCCAGGCTTTGAGGAAAAATGAAATACTCCCAAAGGAAAGAGAATGAGAGAAAAGGGAATTCTGAGTTGGAAAAAGAGGAAATTGACCCTTGTCAGGAGGCTGTAGATTGTGGAAAATATAATAGAAAGGAAGGAAAAGAAAAGCTCTATAAGTGGAGCTAAAACAAACAAAATAGATTTGAGGTTCAATCATGACAAATAAAAGCTAGATTGCTAAAGAGAAAATTGGATGCCTTGACTTTCAAGGAATGATGTGGTAGAGACCCTCAATTTCACTCACTAAGACTATCCATTAAAAATCAGCAAAAGAAGCATGATAGTTGTAGTTCATGATTCCCTGTTCTGGCAACACTGAGGCAAGTATTCATTAATCTGATAACAGAGAGATCTGTTGTCTGCCACTGGCATGCATCTAAAACATAACAGAAAACCTCCCAATATTTCTCAAAGATGACTACATCCCACATGTGGTACTTTTTGTGGTTTCAAGTGACACTACTAGAAGGAAACTAAAGAGTAAAGCAAGATTACAATGTTTATAACAAGAAACTGCCCATTATACAAGTATTGATTGTATTTTCCTTGTTACCATGAACTGTAACTGACATGCAAAAGGAAAAGAAAATGGGACTTGGGAAAAGAACAACTGGGATGACAAACCAAAGATTACAGATTAGAAATGCATAGTTAACAAATACTTGATTTGTGAAGATCTGGAAAAGGAATCAATAAATACAAACATCAAACACTACTCCATCAAGAATATCACAAATGGACCAACATTACTTCCTTTCAAAAAATAGTTACAAAGTTATTCAATCAAGAAAATATAATAGATTGAGGTTACCTGGAATTTAACAGGGAACTTGATAGAGTAACTCCATTCTTGTGGAAAAGATGGAGAGATATGAACTAGAGTCAAACTCAAATACAAACATAGACTACTGAACCATACATAGGGATCCCTGCAGGCTGCAGGACAATTTTTAAAAAATGAAATTGTGATCCCTATTGATCAAATGCACTACAATAATTATAACTAAAATAACAATTATTGCTGTGAATTTCTTCCTCAGGAAGATTCAGAATGTAGACTTTATTTTCATTCTGTATATTTTAATCCATTCCTAGGCAAAACAATTGCTGTATAATGTCTAATATATTTATCTTTTTGTTTCGGATTCTGTTGAATTAAAAAGCAAAGCTTGCCAGGATTAGAAAAGGAAGCTCCATTACATTTCTAAAGCTTGATTGCCAAAAGACATAAGCCTCATTTAAAGGCCATAATTATGTTCTTCCTTGATCCCAAATACAAAAGTCAAGTCACCTAGTCAACTCTACTACCTCTGAATATTTTTTAAGAAACATAAATCAAAGTAAAAAGTCAAGTTTTTTGAAGGTACATTAACTCTAAAGACATTTTCTTTTTTTTCCCTTAACAGTTCATTGGTACAGTGTTAGATTTTCTGTCAAAACTTCAATGGCTCTTTTGCCTGCCTATAGGATAAAAAAGTAACTTCTTTGTTTGGAATTTAAGGCTCTACACTATCTAGTTCCTACCTTTCTTTCCAGCTAATTACAAAGGAATCCTCCTCGTGTACTCCACATTCCAGCCAAAATGAGCTACTTACTATTTCCAGTACACAATATTTCATCTCCCACCTCCAAACCTTTGAAAAGGATATTTCCCAGGCCTGAAATATATCAGCTATTCATCTTTAATTATCAATAACTAAAGACTTAGCTCATATACCATTTCCTAAATGCTGCTTTTTCTCATACCTACATCTATTGTTCTCCTGATAAAATTGTATTTTGAAAACTATTTTTAAATTAACAAGAATTTATTTTCTCTCTTGACCACCTCCCTATGTTGGAAAAATAAAAACGAATTTCATTCAATAAGTGTTAATAGTCAAGCAAAACAAATCCTCATGCTGAATTATGTTTAAAATTATACGGAGTCCCTCGCTTGTCAATTTAATTTGTAGACATGAAAAATTTTTTTTTCCTTTCTATAGCAGTTATATCCCTCTAGTACAATGTAAATCCCTAGAGGCCAGGGACATTTTTTTGTCTTTGTATCTCCAAATTCATACAGAAATACCATGCATAGTAGTGTATAATTGAAAATCTGTTACCCTAAAGAAGAACTACATTTCCTGGGAGCCCACTGACTTCTTGTCATTACATACTTCCTGTAGACAGAGGATAAAGTCAGTGAGCATTGAAGCTCTGTCTCTTCCTTTCACAAGCAGCTAGCAGTAATGGTGGTAAGGTGGGGATTTTGAAAATGGCTAACCAGCAATGGGCACGTGGTTTTTATTTTGTATCCTCTTTATTCCTTGATTTCTAATGATATTTAATAAATCCCTTAAAATATTTATTATTAAGATAAAATTTAAGTTTTATAGTTGGAAATCATGATAAGAAGCACAAAGCTAAAATGCATAGTGCCAATTGAGCAAAGGTCAAAGAGACCAACCAATCCCAATGGGATTGATGAAATTTTGAGCCAAGACAAGACAAGACAAGTTTAGGGTTCCAGGTTGCAACTGTTTTGACATATGTTAAAAGCAGGTCTTTCTTGTATCACATTCTACCAAGTATCTCAAATTTGACTCCTACCTGGATCCTATAATCTAGTCCTTATTCTGTCTTTCATTGTGTGGCAAAACTTTCTATAGTCCTGGCTGCTGATTAGGAAAGTGCATAATTACATAAATCACTTTAATTGGGTCCTGATTCAAAGACTTGTTATAGGTTTATTTTCCTTTACTTAAAATTTTTACACATGAGACTTTGATAGTCCATATTTCATCCAGAAATTATTTTTTCTTTTTTATTTGGATTCTTTTGATGTTTTTTTTATTTCTCTTGTCAATTGAATCATATACCTCATAACTCAGCCACGTGTCCCTAGGTGATTCCTTTGTTTTTTCAACACACTCTTAAAGGAGAATGCATCTCATAAAAATGAGATTCATTCAGAGAAAAAAAGTAATGGAAGAGTTCAAAAATTATATTGAAAATCAAATAAGAGATATAGAGGAGGAAATGGGGAAAGAAATGAAAGTGGATCAAAAGATGATTTAAAGAGAGTCAACAACTTTGGAAAGGAGGAGTCAAAAATAAAAAAAAACAACCCTGAAAAATAATAACTTAAAAAAAGAATAGGCAAAAAAAAATAAATGAGGCACAAATGTCTACTGAAATTAAGAACTCCTAAAAAAGCAAAATTGGCCAAATGGAAAAAGATGTGCAAAAATTTGCTGAAGAAAATAACTACTAAAAAAATGGAAATTCACAAATGGAAAAGGAACTATAAAAGCTCACTGAAGAAAATAAATCTATAACAACAGAATTGGACAAATGGAAGCTCATGACTCCGTGAGACAACAACAACAAAAAAGTCAGAAGAATGAAAAAAAAAACCCAAACATGCAAAATATCTCACTGGAAAAACAAATGACCTGGAAAATAGATTGTAAGTTACCAAGAAAAATCCACAGACTGTATAATCCATGACGTTGCAAAGAGTGGACATGACTGAACAAGAATGACTATATATATATATATATATATATGTATACATATATATGTTATAAATAATATTTGTGCTATTAAGATTCAACATGGAATATTGGATAGAAAGCTAACCTTGGACCTGGGAAGACCTGAGTTATGGTTCTGCCTCTGATACATACTTGCTGTTATGCTTTGATTTTTCCTGATTTTGCTAATGGGCTTAAGATAGTGGTGGGCCAGAATCATCAAGGTGGAATCAAGATGGCAGCATAGAAGCAGCAAACATTCAGACCTCTGAAAACCCTTCCTTACTGATTACAATCTAAATGTTCCTAGGGGACTGAAAATCAAACCTTACAACAAGACAGAGCCAAGGAACCCTCCAGCTGGACTCAATTTAAAAGGTACACCCCCAAAAGCCATAATTTGAGAATACCACAGTTTAAGGGGAAGTAAGAAGGAAGGCCCTGGTATCCCTCCCCAATCCTGGAGAGATAAGCCTCCAGAGGTAGCTGGAAGCTCTGGGCAAGCAAAAGCACTGGTCTGGAGGGAGTACCTTGTGAGTAAAGCTATGCCAGGCTCAGAGAGTCCAACACAGGCAGTGGGGAAGCAGATAGAGGAGAAACACAGAGCTCAGAGCAGGAGGCATAGTTGCAGCAGTAGAGACAATCCATATCCCCCCCACCCCCTTCCTGAGGTTTTGGCCCTAGTGCACATCCAGCAACCCAGCCAGACTTAATCCCATAAAAGCTTCCAGAGGGCAGAGAATCTCAAGCAAGCAAATAGCAGAGTGTATTAGAATCCAAAACCTACCATTTGCTGTCTACAAGAAACACACATGAGGAAGGTAGATACACATAGGGTCAAAGTAAGAGGATGGAGCCAAATATATTGGGCATCCACTGATAAAAAGAAGGCAGGAATGTCAATCATGATATCTGACAAAGCCAAAGTAAAACTACATCTAGTCAAAAGAGATAGGGAAGGTAATTGCATCCTGATAAAAGGTAGTATAGACAATGAGGAAATATCAGAACACAACATGTATGCACGAAATGGCATAGCATCCAAATTTCTAAAGGAGAAACTAGTGGAGTTCAAGGATGAAATAGATAGAAAAACCATCCTAGTGGGAGACATGAATCTTCCTCTATCCAAACTAGATAAATCAAACCAAAAAATAAAATAAGTGAAAGGCAAGAGAAGTGAATGAAATCTTACAATAATTAGAGTTAGTAGATATGTGGAGAAAAATAAATAGGGGCAAAAAGGAATACATCTTCTTTTCAACAGTACATGGTAATTCACAAAGATTGACCGTGTATTAGGGCATAAAAACATTGCAAACAAGTTCAAAAGAGCAGAAATAATAAATGCAAGCTTCTCAGATCGCAATGCAATGAAAATAATAATTAGTAAGGATGCATGGAGAGGCAAATTAAAAATTAATTGGAAATTAATCAATGGGATTCTCCAAAATCGGTTAAAGAACAAATCATAAAAGCAATTAATAATTTAATTGAAGAAAATTATAATGATGTGATATCCTTTCAAAATCTATAAGATCCATCCAAATGAGTACTCTGGGAAAAATTCATATCTTTGAGTTCATATTAACAAACTAGAGAGGGCAGAGGTCAATGACTTAATTGGGCATGCAAATTAAAAAACTAGAAAGTGAACAAATTAAAAATCCTCACATGAAGACTATATTAGAGATTCTAAAAATCAAAGGAGAACTTAATAAAATTGAAAGTCATAGAACTATTGATTTAATAAATAAGACTAGAAGCTGATACTTTGAAAAAAACAAATAAAATAGACAAAGTACTGGTCAACATAATTTAAAAAAGAAATGAAAAAACCAAATTGATAGTATCAAAGATGAAAAGGGAGACCTCACCTCTAATAAAGAGAAAATTAAAGCAATCACTAAAAACTATTATGCCCAATTATATGGCAATAAATATGGTGATCTAGGTGATATGGATGAATATTTACATAAATATAAAGTGCCTAGACTGACAGAGGAAGAAATAGACTACCTAAAAAAACCCATATCAGAAAAAAAATGAACAAGCCATCAAAGAACTACCTAAGAAAAAATCCCCAGGTCCAGATGGATTCACAAGTGAATTCTGTCAAAGATTCAAAGAACAGTTAATCCCAATACTATACAAACTATTTGACAGAATAAGTGAACTAAGAGTTCTACCAAATTACTTTTACAACACAAATATACTACCAATTCCAAAACCAGGCAGGTCAAAAGCAGAGAAAGAAAATTATAGACCAATCTCCATAATGATCATAGATGCAAAAATCTTAAACATATCCTAGCAAAAACACTCCAGCAAGTGATCATGAGGGTTATTCACTATGACCAGGTAGGATTCATGCCAGGAATGCAAGGATGGTTCAATATGAGGAAAATCATCCACATAATTGACCATATTAACAAGCAAACTGACAAAAATCACATGATTATTTCAATAGATGCAGAAAAAGGCCTTTGACAAAACACAACACTCATTCCTATTGAAAGCCTAGGAATAGAAGGGGCTTTCCTAAAAATAATAAATAGTATAAATCTAAAACCATGAGCAAACATCATCTGCAATGGAGTCAAACTATAAGCCTTCCCAATAAGATCAGGAGTGAAACAAGGATGTCCATTATATTATCACCTCTATTATTTAACATTGTACTAGAAACACTAGCAGAGAAGAAAAAGAAATTGAAGGTATTAGAATTGGCAATGAGGAGACCAAGCTATCACTCTTTGCAAATGATATGATGGTTTACTTAAAGAATCCTAGAGAATCAAGCAAAAAACTAGTCAAAATAATCAGCAACTTTAGTAAAGTTACAGGATACAAAACAAACCCACACAAGTCATCAGCATTTCTATATATCTCCAATCCATTTCAGCTGCAAGAATTAGAAAGAGAAATTCCATTTAAAATCACTCTAGACAACATAAAATACTTGGGAATCTATTTGCTGAGACAAACACAGGAACTATATGAACACAACTATAAAACACTCTACACACAATTAAAACTAGATCTAAACAATTGGAAAAACATTGACTGCTCATGGGTAGGATGAGCTAAGGTAATAAAAATGACCATCCTACCCAAATTAATTTACTGATTTAGTGCCATACCTATTGAAATACAAAAAACCTTTTTTTACTGAATTATAAAAAAAAATAGCATAGTTCATTTGGAAGAACAAAAGATCAAGGATATCCAGGGAAATCATGAAAAAAAATGCAAAGGAAGGAGGACTTGCAGTCCCAGATCTCAACCTATACTATAAAGCAGTGGTCATCAAATTAATATGGTACTGTCTAAAAGACAAAAAGGAGGATCAGTGGGGACTTGGGGAAAGTAACCTCAGCAAGACATTCTATGACAAGCCCAAAGATCCCAGCTTTTGGGACCAAAACCCACTATTTGATAAAAACTGCTAGGGAAATTGAAAGACAGTATGGAAGGGATTAGGTTTGTATCAACACCTCACACACTACACCAAGATAAACTCAGAATGGGTGAAAGACTTGAATGTAAAGAATGAAACTATAAGAAAATTAGGTTAACACAGAATAGTGTACATGTCAGATCTTTGGGAAAGGAAAGACTTTAAAACCAAGCAAGACATAGAAAGAGTCACAAAATGCAAAATAAATAATTTTGACTACATCAAATTAAAAAGGTTTTGTACAAACAAAACCAATGTAACTAAAATTAGAAGGAAAACAACAAATTGGGAAATGATCTTCATAACAAAAACCTCTGACAAAGGTCTAATTACTCAAATCTATAAGGAGCTAAACCAGTTGTACAAAAAATCAAGCCATTCTCCAATTGAAAAATGGGCAAGGGACATGAATAGGCAATTTTCAGTTAAAGAAATCAAGACTATTAATAAGCACATGAAAAAGTGTTCTAGATCTCTTATAATCAGAGAGATGCAAATCAAAACAACTCTGAGGTATCACCTCATAGCTAGCAGATTGGCTAACATGACAGCAATGGAAAGTAATGAATGCTGGAGGGGATGTGGCAAAGTTGGGACATTAATGCATTGCTGGTGGAGTTGTGAATTGATCCAACCATTCTGGAAGGCAATCTGGAACTATGCCCAAAGGGCACTAAAAGACTATTTGCCCTTTGATCCAGCCATAGCACTGCTGGGTTTATACTCCAAAGAGATAATAAGGAAAAAGTGTTGTACAAGAATATTCATAGCTGCACTCTTTGTGGTGGCAAGGAATTGGAAAATGAGGGGATGCCCTTCAATTGGGAATGGCTGATCAAATTGTGGTATATGTTGGTGATGGAATACTATTGTGCTCAAAGGAATAATAAATTGGAGGAATTCCATGGGAACTGGAATGATCTCTAGGAATTGATGCAGAGTGAAAGGAGCAGAACCAGGAAAACTTTGTACACAGAGACTGATACACTGTGGTACAATTGAATGTAATGGACTTTTCCATTAGTGGCAGTGCAGTGATCCTGAACAACTTGGAGGAATCTATGAGAAGAAACATTGTCCACATTCAGAGGAAAAACTGTGGGAGTAGAAACACCGAAGAAAAGCAACTGCTTGAACACATGGGTCGAGGGGATATGGCTGGAGATGTAGACTCTAATTGAACATCCTAATGCAGACATCAACAAGTTGGAAATAGGTTCTGATCAAGGACACATGTAATACGCAATGAAATTGTGCATCAGCTGTGGTAAGGGTGAGGGGTGGGGAGGGGGGGAAATAATGTCATTCTTGTAACCAAGGAATAATGTTCTAAATTGACTAAATAAATTAATTTTTAAAAATGAATCCTATTACGGTAATTTCATATTGGGGCAGTAGCTTATAAGCCCCACTACCCTCACACCTAGGTAATGGGGCTATGACCCTGTCATCTTTGAAAGGGTGAATGAAAAAAGCATGTATTAAACACTATGTAACAGCCAGCAAAGAGCAATGCTATCAACATCAGGAAAACAGCAACATCAGAGGGAAGGTTTTTTGGAAGATGGGATCCAGTGGACACTCACTATCAATGCAGATTGGTCAGTTCAGGAAGGGTAGGGAAGATAATAAACTTCTGTCAGATTATAGTTTCCTGAGGGACTAAAAGATGACATTAAGGGATTGCTTGTAATGTGGATTTGGAATTCTGTGAGTTTTCTCTTGCAAATAAACATTTTTAAAAAAAAAAAAAAGATCATGGTGGGCCAGACTGGGGTAAGCAATGGTCAAAACACTTTTAAGATGGAGACGGTGAAAAGGGACAGACAGATGAGGGAAGATGAGACAGACAGATATGTGAGAAAAAGTAGGATGGAGATAAATACACATTGAGCATTATTAATAAATATAACTGGATATGTGAATGGGATGGATTCACCCATAAAACAGATAGCAGAGTGGATTAAAAAACAAAAACCTACTGTTCACTTGATGCAGAAGGACATGTGTAGAAAAAAAAATATGGGACTAGAGTAGCATGTACTAAGTCTAAACTGAAGTAAAAATAAGCCAGGAGAGCAATTATGATTTCAGACAAAGCAAAAGCAAAAATGGATCTAATTAGAAGAGAGAAGCAAGGAAACTACATTTTGCTAAAAGGCCCAAACTTGAGGCCTATCACTCCCCTTCTCAATAAATCCTATCTTCAGTGAGGAATCATGGCCTTAGATTAAAAGTACCATCACATAATCAAAGAAATGCTTAAAACAGTCATTCTCAAAGGATGTCCCTCCAGTATGCCAGTGAGCTGTATTGAACTTAGATTTGAATTCACAATTGCATGCATTCTTCCGTGGTGTCCCAGTTCCTTATAGCACAGAATAATACAAAAAAGGAAAAACTAAAAATGTTTGATAATCACTGGCTTAAAAGATTAAGTACCTTCTTTCCCTCAGCTCTACTTTATCTCCCATTACCTTTACCAGAGTGAGAGAACAAGGATCCAGGCATCCTTTGATAATGTCACATTTCTCTTGAGATTAGGATAAATAAGTAGACTAATGTCTTGAAGTACTAGAAAACAAGTATAAAGAATTCTCTCACTCTTTTCCTCTCCATCTCTCTTTTCCTATTTCTCTACCTTTTTTTATCTTTCCCTATCATCCTCTCCTCTTCCTAATTTTAGATCAGATTTCTCTGAGATGTTATTGTCAAAAAATTCTTGTAGTTTTTCTTTTTTATTAAATTAATTTATTTAGTCAATTTAGAACATTATTCCTTGCCTACAATAATCACATTATTTCCCTCCCCCCCCCACCAACCCTTTCCGCAGTTGACACGCTATTTCATTGGACATTACTTGTGTCCTTGATCAGAACTATTTCCATGTTGTTGGTGTTTGCATTAGGATGTTCATTTAGAGTTTGTAGAGTTTTTCATAGAATTCTGGAACTAACTTCCCCATCTGGGCAGAATTTGCTATAATAACATTGATAAGAATTCAATCTTCCATGTGTTTTTGCATTAAAATATTTTATATACACTTTATTTTTACATAGGTTTTTGCATATCTATATAAATATATTCATCCTAATACATTAGATTTACTAGAAAGAGAAGAATTTTTGTCAAAACTATATTAATACAATACTCTGATAATAGCTCCAACACTTAAATATGTGACTGATTAACAACCAAAGCAACAGTCATATTGGTGCTGTGAAGCATACCTTATAATAAGCCTCTTTAATGTACTGTTTATGCTTTGTTCTCTTTTATAAGAAATTTTCAGTTTCTTTAAATATCATTGATATTATAGATTCCTAAAGGCCCCCAGATTTCAGAAGTTTCAGTTTCTGAATCAAAATCATTACATGTATATATAACATATAAATATGTATATACACATATACATATATATTTGCATTGTGCCTTTATTATTTTACAGCCCTCTTAATGGGAAATGCATATGATTAACTCTCTCCTTTCCTTCCCCTCAACTATCCTTTTAGATCCTAATATTTCACCATAAACAATGGTTTCTATGACTATCCTAGTTTCCTTAGGTATAGAGCAGATGTGCACAGCATAAGGCAAATGGTTACCTATACGACCTCAAGAAAATTTGCCACAGTAGTGATGGGAGCTCCATTACCTGAGTCAATTCCTGAAAATCCTCTGAGAATCAGGCTTCATTTTATTAAGAAGGAGATTAGTCCAAACCACTGGCATTTTTGCTATTTTCAAAATGCTACTATCCTGTTGACCTTATTATCTCCTTCCACTCCCTTGATTTTAGTCAAGGAGAGCATGTGGAATTTAGCATATTTTAAGAAATTGTGCTGTAAAGGTTGAGATCCAACTAAGAAGCCAAATCTTGAGTTAATGATTTCCTTTTCCAGGCAATGCTGGATCTAGGAAGAGTAACTCATGATTATATGGGTAATTTATTTAAATAAAAAACTTACGATTTCCGGTCAAGATGGCGGCTTAGAGAAAGCTAAAGTTCAGATCTCCGGAAACCCTTTCCTACCGAATTCAAACTATATGCTCCTAAGGCACTGAAATTCAAAATGAACAACAGCATAGACCCCAGGAATCCTCTACCTGGACCTGGACCTGGATCAAAAGGTACGGCCCCCCTAAAAGCCAGAACCCGAAATCACTCAGACCTAAGGGTTCGGCAGAAGGAAGTTCCCAGGACCCATTCCCCAACCTAGAGCTCTGAGTCCGAGGCAGCAGAGGGAACCTCAGAGCCTCAGGGCCAGCTATCCTGAAGGTCGCTTCCTGAAAACAACCTGACCCAGTCGAGGGGGCACCCACACAGCAGGGAAACAGAGGGAGACAGGAGGAGCCTGTAGCCCCCTGACCAGATCCTTCCATCTAAGTCTCACCGAAGGTCCCTGCCTCAGGGCATACTCAGTCTGAGGTTAATCCTATCACCAGCCCTCAGAGCTCCAGGAAGCCACAGCCACTCCCCCTCAGAGAGCAGGGTCTTCTGAAACAACAGTAACCCTCAGGGCTTGCAAAAGGGCCTCGGGAGACAGCTATTCTGAAGGCCGCTTCCTAAAAACAACCTGACCCAGTCGTGGGGGCACCCAGACAGCAGGGAAATAGAGAGAGAAGGGGGAGCCTGCAGCCCCCTGGCTGGATCCTTCCATCCCGGTCTCAATGAAGGTCCCTGCCTCGGGGCATACTCAGTTCAACCCAGAGAAAGTTAATCTTATCAGGAGCCCTCAGAGCTCCTGGAAGCTGCGGCCCCTCCCCCCTAAGAATGCTGGTTCTCCTGGCCTGCTAAGGCACAGAAACAAACACCCCACAGAAAGGGCCAAGCCAGGCTCAGAGCGTGGAAGTAAGGCAAAGGAGAAGCATAGGGAGGGAACTGAGGAGGGCAGTAACATGGAAACACCAGCAATTCCTGGCTTCCCCAGGAAGACAGAACAACAACTGCATAGAATGGACAATCTGCCTAGGGCTAAAACCTCTGAACAACAGACAGAGATAAGAAAAGCTAGTCCTCCCCACTTAGAGATGACAAACTCCACAGAAGCAAAAAAGCCCCCAAATTCCAAGAAAAACAAGAAGAAGGGGGTGACTTTGGACACATTTTATGGAGCAAAAATACAAAATACAGAGGAGATAGAAGAGGAAACACAAGCAAATGCTCAGAAACCTTCCAAAGGAAATGGAAACTCTCCACAAACCCATGAAGAATTTGAATCAGAAAGGATCAAAAAGATGGAAGCCCTCTGGGAGGAAAAGTGGGAAATAATGCAAAAGAAATTCACGCATCTACAAAACCAGTTTGACCAAAGTGAAAAGGAAAACCAGGCTTTAAAAGTCAGAATCAGGCAACTCGAAGACAATGAGCAAGAATTAATAAAGCAAAGCCAAAAGACCAAGAAATTAGAAGGGAACATAAAATATCTCACTGACAAGGTGACAGACTTGGAAAATAGAGGAAGAAGAGATAATTTAAGAATAATTGTACTTCCAGAAAAGCCAGAAATAAGCAGCAAACTCGACATCTTAATACAAGATATAATCAAAGAAAATTGCCCAGAGATTCTAGAACAAGGGGGCAATACAGCCACTGACAGAGCTCACAGAACACCCTCTACACTAAATCCCCAAAAGACAACTCCCAGGAATGTAATTGCCAAATTCCAAAGCTTTCAAACAAAAGAAAAAATCCTACAAGAAGCCAGAAAAAGACAATTTAGATATAAAGGAATGCCAATCAGGGTCACACAAGACCTTGCAAGTTCCACTCTGAATGACCGTAAGGCATGGAACATGGTCTTCAGAAATGCAAGAGAGCTGGGTCTTCAACCAAGAATCAGCTATCCAGCAAAACTGACTATATACTTCCAAGGGAAAGTATGGGCATTCAACAAAATAGAAGATTTTCAAGTTTTTGCAAAGAAAAGACCAGAGCTCTGTGGAAAGTTCGATATCGAAAAACAAAGAGCATGGAATACCTGAAAAGGTAAATATGAACGAAAGGGAAAAGGAGAAAAATGTTATCTTTTTCTTTTACTCAAACTCTTCTATAAGGACTACATTTATATCAATCTATGTATACTAACAGGTGGGGAAAATGTAATGTGTAAATAGGGGGAAAAGAAAGACCAAATAGAATAATCTTTCTCACACAAAGATTCACACGAGAAGGGGAGGGGAAGAAAACTCCTATAAGAAGGAGAGGAAGAGAGTTTTTACTTAAAGCTTACTCTCAGTGAAATCAACTCTGAGAGGGAAGAACATCCAGATCCATTGGGATCTTGAATTCTATCTTACCCAACAAGGGAAGGGAGAAGGGAAAACCAAGGGGGGTTGGGGGGAGGGAACATAAAAAAGGGGGGGAAGAAGAGGGGGAGGGGGAGGGAACAAAAAGGGAAAGACTAGAAAGGGAAACATATCAAGGGAGGGGACAAGGGGGACTGATTTAAAATAAATCACTGGACTAAAAGGTAGAGCTGAAGAAGAAAAGTTAGAATTAGGGAAGGATATCAAAATGCCAGGGAATCCACAAGTGACAGTCATAACTTTGAACGTGAATGGGATGAACTCACCCATAAAACGTAGACGAATAGCAGAATGGATTAGAATCCAAAACCCTACCATATGTTGTCTTCAAGAAACACACATGAGGCAGGTAGACACCCACAAGGTCAGAATTAAAGGATGGAGTAAGACCTTCTGGGCCTCAACTGACAGAAAGAAGGCAGGAGTGGTAATCATGATATCTGATAAAGCCAAAACAAAAATAGACCTGATCAAAAGGGATAGGGAAGGTAATTATATTTTGTTAAAAGGGACTTTAGATAATGAGGAAATATCATTAATCAACATGTATGCACCAAAAAAATATAGCACCCAAATTTCTAATGGAGAAACTAGGAGAATTGAAGGAAGAAATAGACAGTAAAACCATATTAGTGGGAGACTTAAACCAACCATTATCAAATTTAGATAAATAAAATAAAAAAATAAATAAGAAAGAAGTAAAAGAAGTGAATGAAATATTAGAAAAATTAGAATTAATAAACATATGGAGAAAAATAAATAGGGATTCTCAGCACCACATGGCACATTCACAAAGATTGACCATCCATTAGGTCACAGAAACATGGCACTACAAAAGCAGAAAAGCAGAAATAATAAATGCAGCCTTTTCAGATCACAAGGCAATAAAAATAATGATCAGTAAGGGTACATGGAAAACCAAATCAAAAACTAATTGGAAATTAAACAATATGATACTCCAAAATAGTTTAGTTAGAGAAAAAATCATAGAAACAATTAATAATTTCACCAAGGCAAATGACAATGGCGAGACATCCTTTCAAACCTTTTGGGATGCAGCCAAAGCAGTAATCAGAGGTAAATTCATATCCCTGAGTGCATATGTTAACAAACTAGGGAGAGCAGAGATCAATCAATTGGAAATGCAAATAAAAAAACTCAAAAGCAATCAAATTAAAACCCCCCAGCAGAAAACCAAACTAGAAATCCTAAAAATTAAGGGAGAAATTAATAAAATTAAAAGTGATAGAACTATTGATTTAATAAATAAGACAAGAAGCTGGTACTTTGAAAAAAAACAAACAAAATAGACAAAGTACTGGTCAATCAAATTTAAAAAAGGAAAGAAGAAAAGCAAAATTAATAGCATCAAAGACGAAAAGGGGGACATCACCTCCGATGAAGAAGAAATTAAGGCAATCATTAAAAATTACTTTGCCCAATTATATGGCAATAAATACACCAGTTTAGGTGATATGGATGAATATATACAAAAATACAAACTGCCTAGACTAACAGAAGAGGAAATAGAATTCTTAAATAATCCCATATCAGAAAATGAAATCCAACAAGCCATCAAAGAACTTCCTAAGAAAAAATCCCCAGGGCCTGATGGATTCACCAGTGAATTCTATCAAACATTCAGACAACAGTTAATCCCAATACTATACAAATTATTTGACATAATAAGCAAAGAGGGAGTTCTACCAAACTCCTTTTATGACACAAACATGGTACTGATTCCAAAACCAGGCAGGTCAAAAAAAGAGAAAGAAAACTATAGACCATTCTCCCTAATGAATATAGATGCAAAAATCTTAAATAGGATACTAGCAAAAGGACTCCAGCAAGTGATCAGAAGGGTCATCCACCATGATCAAATAGGATTTATACCAGGGATGCAGGGCTGGTTCAGTAGGAAAACCAGCCACATAATTGACCACATCAACAAACAAACCAACAAGAACCACATGATTATCTCAATATATGCAGAAAAAGCCATTGATAAAATAGAACACGCATTCCTATTAAAAACACTAGAAAGCATAGGAATAGAAGGGTCGTTCCTAAAAATAATAAACAGTATATATCTAAAACCATCAGCTAATATCATCTGCAATGGAGATAAACTAGATGCATTCCCAATAAGATCAGGAGTGAAACAAGGATGCCCATTATCACTTCTACTATTTGACATTGTACCAGAAACACTAGCAGTAGAAATTAGAGCAGAAAAAGAAATTGAAGGTATCAAAATAGGCAAGGAGGAGACCAAGTTTTCACTCTTTGCAGATGACATGATGGTCTACTTAAAGAATCCTAGAGATTCAACCAAAAAGCTAATTGAAATAATCAACAACTTTAGCAACTTTGCAGGATACAAAATAAACCCACATAAGTCATCAGCTTTTCTATATATCTCCAACACAGCTCAGCAGCAAAAACTAGAAAGAGAAATCCCATTCAAAATCACCTTAGACAAAATAAAATACCTAGGAATCTATCTCCCGAGACAAACACAGGAACTATATGAACACAACTACAAAACACTCTCCACACAACTAAAACTAGACTTGAGTAATTGGAAAAACATTAACTGCTCATGGATAGGACAAGCCAATATAATAAAAGTGACCATCCTACCCAAACTTATTTATCTATTTAATGCCATACCCATTGAACTACCAAAAAATTTCTTTACTAATTTAGAAAAAACCATAACAAAGTTCATTTGGAATAACAAAAAATCAAGGATATCCAGGGCAATAATGAAAAAAAAAACACATATGATGGGGGCCTTACAGTCCCAGACCTTAAACTATATTACAAAGCAGAAGTCATCAAAACAATTTGGTACTGGATAAGAGACAGAAAGGAGGATCAGTGGAATAGACTTGGGGCAAGAGACCTCAGCAAGACAGTATACGATAAACCCAAAGATCCCAGCTTTTGGGACAAAAATCCACTATTCGACAAAAACTGCTGGGAAAATTGGAAGACAGTGTGCGAGAGACTAGGAATTGATCAACACCTCACACCCTAAACCAAGATAAATTCAAAATGGGTGAATGACTTAAACATAAAGAAGGAAACCATAAGTAAATTGGGTAAACACAGAATAGTATACATGTCAGACCTTTGGAAGGGGAAAGTCTTTAAAACCAAATAAGACATAGAAAGAGTAACAAAATGTAAAATAAATAATTTTGACTACATCAAACTAAAAAGCTTTTGTACAAACAAAACCAATGTAACTAAAATTAGAAGGAAAACAACCAATTGGGAAAAAATTTTCATAGAAACCTCTGACAAAGGTTTAATTACTCAAATTTATAAAGAGCTAAATCAATTGTACAAAAATCCAAGCCATTCTCCAATTGATAAATGGGCAAGAGACATGGATAGGTAGTTTTCAGATAAAGAAATCAAAACTATTAATAAGCACATGAAGAAGTGTTCTAAATCTCTTATAATTAGAGAGATGCAAATCAAAACAACTCTGAGGTATCACCTCACACCTAGCAGATTGGCTAAAAGGACAGCAAAGGAAAGTAATGAATGCTGGAGGGGATGCGGCAAAGTAGGGACATTAATTCATTGCTGGTGGAGTTGTGAACTGATCCAGCCATTCTGGAGGGCAATTTGGAACTATGCACAAAGGGCAACAAAAGAATATCTACCCTTTGATCCAGCCATAGCACTGCTGGGTTTGTACCCCAAAGGGATAATGGGGAAAAAGACTTGTACAAGAATATTCATAGCTGATTCCTTTGTGGTGGCCAAAAATTGGAAAATGAGGGGATGCCTTTCAATTGGGGAATGGCTGAGCAAATTGTGGTATATGTTGGTGATGGAATACTATTGTGAAAAAGGAATAATAAAGTGGAGGAATTCCATGGAGACTGGAAAGACCTCCAGGAAGTGATGCAGAGCGAGAGGAGCAGAACCAGGAGAACATTGTACAGGGAGACTGATATACTGTGGTATAATCGAACGTAATGGACTTCTCCATTAGTGTCAATGCAATGTCCCTGAAAAATCTGCAGGGATCTAGGAGAAAAAACACTATCCACAAGCAGAGGACAAACTATGAGAGTAAAACACAGAGGAAAAGCCACTGCCTGACTACAGCGGCTGAGGGAACATGACAGAGGAGAGACTCTAAATGAACACTCTAATGCAAATACCAACAACATGGAAATGGGTTCGAATCAAGAACACATGTGATACCCAGTGGAATCATGCGTCAGCTATGGGGGTTGGGGGGAAGGAAAAGAAAATGATCTTTGTCTTTAATGAATAATGCTTGGAAATGATCAAATAAAATATTATAAAATAAAAAAATAAAAAAGAAGAGGTAAAATTTAAATTGATAAAATCTGGCATTAAATGATCAAATCTGGCTTTAAATAAATTTCTAGTTGACCTTTTAAAAAAAAACTTACTTGTGGGGGCAGTTGTGTGGCTCAGTGGACTGAGAGTCAAACCTAGAGATGGCAGGTCCTGAGTTCAAATCTGGTCTCAGACACTTCGCAGCTGTGTGACCCTGGGCAAGTCACTTAACCTCCATTGCCTAGCCCTTACCACTCTTCTGCTTTGGAGCCAATTGGCTCCAAGACGGAACGTAAGGGTTTAAAATTTTTTAAAATAAACTTACTTGTAATAAGATTTCAATAATAAATTAGACAAAATAGTAATTCTAGCATACTTCCCCTGAAGAGAGGGTACAGATGTCAACACTCCATAGGCTAAATTTATATTGAAATATATTGGTGACACAAACCATGACAAGCCTTGATGATCTTTCCCTCCTCTAGGACTGATTATCTGCCCCTCTCCTTTGCCAGTTCACCTATACTACACTTTATTGAGTTATGTACCCAGCTTTACCAGCTAGATTACAAAATATGCTAAGACAGGAGATTAATAAACACAGTACATGTTTAATATATATTTAATAATAATATTAGATAGGAACTAGACCTGCAATTTCAAAGGGAACTCCTAGGTGAGAAAAATCCCTTCACCCATGCAAGTGGCATCTTCTCTGCCACTTAAAATCACAGAGTTGCCTAAAGGAAGGTTAATATGACAGAGTTGGGATGTAAATCCAGGTAATCCTAGTTTTGAAATTGGCTCTCTGTTCACTATTCCACAATGCCTTTCTTTTTTTTTTAATTTCAACCAATCAATAAACATTTATTAAATATCTACCATGTGCCAGGCTCTATGCCAAGTGCTTGGGATACAAGAAGAGGCAAAAGACAGTTGCTGCCTTCAAGGAGTTAGAATCTAATGGGAGAAACAAAGTGCAAATGAATATACAGAATGCAAGGTATATGCAGGATAAATAATTAATACATACAATGTATCAGTACATACAACAATAAATAATTATATACAGGAAATAATTAACAGAGAGAAGACCGAATTATGCAGCCTAGCAAGATAAATAATAAGAAAAATCATTCCCCACCCCCATAGCAAAGAACAAATTCTCCCAAAGGTTCACATGACATCAGTGGGAAAGGAAAAACCTAGAGGAAAAGTATATCAGGAATCACATATGGGCAGCATGATATGAAGATGACATAAACCCAGGGCAACTCATGCACTTGGGACTACATCCTAGTTACAACTTCTCTCTGACTCCAAAGCTATTGCTGCTACTGTCATCTGCTGTTCTTGTAGCATATGCTCCTTTTTCTCCCCCGAGCTTTAATCTGCTAATATCCATTGGAGGTCCTTTCTCCATTGTGCTGTTACACAATGCCTTTCTTAACAACAATAATCGTATCATTTTTTCACAATAGGGACAACTTGATAATAACTACTAAATTTCATTTGAGGGTGGAAACTTATTTTGACTTAGAGCATGGTAGAGAAAAAAACACCACTGATTTGTGCCGATTTAAAGAGCTATTTGTGATTCAAATGAATAAGACTAAGACCCATCTCCCAATAGACATGTGTTTAAATTATATGACCAGGCAATTATCAAAGAAAGAATTCCAAGCTATCAACAACCATATGAAAAAATTCTTTGAATCAAAAATAGAGAAAAGCAAATTAAAGCAATTCTGAGGTCCCACTTCTTTCTTACCCATCAGATGCTTGGCAATGACAAAGAAAACAGGAAACATCAAATGTTAGATGGGTTATGGGGAAGGGAAGGGCACACTAGTACACTGGTGGTGCAGTTGTATCTTTCTGGAAAATAATTTGAAATTATGCCCACAAAAGTTACTAAAAGCATACTCTGACCCAACTATACCACTATGAAGTCACTATCCTTGAAAGCAAAGAGAAAAGTCTTATTTGTATAAAAAAATATTTTTGACATCTCTTTTTACAGGAGCACTAAATTGAATTTCAGGGTATGCCCACCAATTCAGAAATAGCTAAACACGATATATGAGTGTAATGGAATATTTTTAGAATATTAATGTAATAACCACTAAAATATGAGCTCCTTAATGGCAGTGGTTGTCTTACTTTTCTATTTGAATTCCCAGGGATGCACAGTGCTTAGTACATATTAAGCACTGAATGAAAATTTCATTAATTCATTTTACCACAAGAAATGATGAGATGGATAGTTTTGCAGGAAAACTGAGATTTCTATGAATTGATGCAGAATGAAGTAAGCAGAATTAAAAGAATGGATACAATGAAAACATTATAGAAGAAAACAACTTTGAAAGATTTTATGACTCTAATCAGTGCAATGATAAGCCACAAATCTGGAGGAAAGAAAATGAACCATATCATCCTCATCCTAAGAGAGAATTGATAGACTTAAAACGTTAAATAAAAACATTTTGAGCATGACCAAGATACTAAGTTTTAGACTATATGCATTTGCTATGATGGTTTTAAAAATTATTATTCATTTAAGGGAGAGCTGTGGAAGGACTGGTAATAAATAAATTAACCTGAAATCCTGGAGATATCATAAACATATACAAGAACTCATATCTTCCCCCACCCCAAACTACCCCACTCTTCCAAAAATTCCTGTTCTGTTAAAAGCAGCAGCATCCTTCCAGCCTCCCAGGTTTATAACCTTGGCATTATGCTTAACTCTTTAATTTACCTGATAACATATCTCTTTGTCAAGAATTGCTTTTCCTATCCACATAAAATCTCTTGTACCCATTCCCTTCTCTCTTTTTCTTAAATTTTATTTAATTAGTCAATTTAGAACATTTTCCCTTGGTTACAAGAATTGTATTCTTTCCCTCCCCAATCCTCACCCCTTCCTGTTGCTGAATGCAATTCCAATGGGTTTTACATGTATCCTTGATCAAATCCTGTTTTCATGTTGTTGATGTTTGTACTAGGGTGATCATTTAGAGTCTATATTCCTAATCATATCCCCTTGACCCATCTAATCATGCAGTTGTTTTTCTTCTGTGTTTCTACTCCCATAGTGTTTCCTCTGAATGTGGATAGCGTCTTTCTCATAGATCCCTCCAAGTTGTTCAAGATCACTGCACTGCCACTAATGGAGAAGTCCATTACATTCGATTGTACCACAGTGTATTAGTCTCTGTGTATAATGTTCTCCTGGTTCTGCTCCTCTCACTCTGCATCAATTCCTGGAGGTCTTTCCAGTTCCCATGGAATTGCTCCACTTTATTATTTCTTTGAGCACAATAGTATTCCATCACCAACATATGCCACAATTTGTTCAGCTATTCCCCAATTGAAGGGCATCCCTTCATTTTCCAGTTTTTTGCCACCACAAAGAGCGTAGTTATGAATATTCTCGTACATGTCTTTTTCCTTATTATCTCTTTGGGGTACAAACCCTGCAGTGCTAAGGCTGCATCAAAGGGCAAATAGTCTTTTAGTGCCCTTTGGGCATAGTTTCAAATTGCCCTCCAGAATGGTTGGATCAATTCACCACACCATTAGCAATGCATTAATGTCCCAACTTTGCTACATCCCCTCCAACATTCCTTACTTTCCTTTGCTGTTGTGTTAGCCAATCTGTTAGGTATGAGGTGATACCTCAGAGTTGTTGTTTTGATTTGCATCTCTCTGATTATAAGAGATTTAGAGCACTTTTTCATGTGCTTATTAATAGTTTTGATTTATTTATCTGAAAATTGCCTATTCATGTCCCTTGCCCATTTATCAATTGGAGAATGGCTTGATTTTTTTTTGTACAATTGATTTAGCTCATATCCCCTTCTTTTTACACATACAACATCACCTTAGCTATGGCTCTTATCACTTCTTGTCTATACTTTGACAACCTCCTAATTGGTCACCCAGCCTCAAGCCTCTCAACACTCCAATTTATCCTCCATACAGTTCTCAAAGTGATTTTCCTTTAAATATACATCTCACCATATCAGTCATCTACTCAATCAACTCTAGCGGCTCTCAATTGCCTTCATGGTCAAATATAAAAACCTCTGTTTAGCTTTTAAAGCACTTTACAACCTGGTACCAATATATCTTTCCAGACTTATTATATGTTATTCCTTTTATTCCCTGTGATCCAGCCAAATTGGCCTTTTCTCTGTTTCTCACACACAACACTATATCTTTTATCTCTATTCTGTTGCACTAGAAGTTTCCCATACCTAGAATATGGGTCCTCATTTCTCTCTCATAGAAACTCTTTCTTCCTTAAAAAACAATTTTTTTTTTACATAAAGGATTTTTAACCTAAGGTCTTTAAATATATTTATTTAATATTTTGTTATCCATTTCAATATTATTGAACTTGTTTACACTTCTACCTATTTTATTCCATGAATTTAAAAACGTCATTCTGAGAAAGCATCCACAGATTTCTCCAGACTGCCAAGGGGGTCTATGACACAAAAAAATTTAAGAACTCCAATTTTACATAATGCTTTCCTGATCCCCACAACTTCCTTCCCTAACAACTAATGTAGCCCCAAAGTATTAATGATTAAGTTGAAATTAATAAATTTTGAAAAAAATAAACCTCCAAGATATTCATTGACTTTTGAGAGGGCAGGAACAAAAAACACTGAGTACATAAAATGGCCTACATTTCAAGGTATTTAAGTAACATTATTATGTCTTAAATAGCTTAAGGTTAAGATGATCTTGTGGCAAGGGAATAAGAAACTTTAAAGGAGAAGAAATCTCTTCCTAACCCCAAATTTTTATTATTTCAAAATCAATTCACAGATCATATCAGAATTTTATTCTATAAATCAATGAAGGCTTTGACTGCTGTTTTAGTACTACCAACCTTCAAGTGACATATTAAACAGAAGCAGTACTATGTCATTACTGATGACTGTCCAGAAAGCAACTATAAAATCTCAGAACTGAACTTAGTCACTAATATCTTAATTAGTTTCAGTAAATTCCTTCATCTGAAATAAGATCACTAAAATAACATTTACTATCTGTGCTCTACTGGTATATTGTGAATGATGTCTACCATTGTAATCCCTGTTTATCATCCAAATATATGAGGACTGTATCAGCCTCTCTAAAAGTTCCATTCAGGAAAATAAAATCAACTTAGTAGAAATGGTCAAGCATCTTTTCTAATGTTGCAACCATCATGTACCCCAAAAAGCAAGATTCAGTTATCAAAATAGATGCTTAATAAAGCGTATCTCCCATTGGTGTGTCAGTATGACTAACTGCAATGTCAGGAGAGGAAACCCTCACCATCTATGGATTAGTAATTTCTTGGTTTCAAGTATTCACATTATGCCACTTTCTCTGCCCACGGCATGGTAGCATATCGTTACTACATGATATTGCTATTTTTTTTTTGCATCCTGTATATTGTGGTACATAGTATTTTAATCTGAATTTTCTGTAGTGGTTCCTAAAAGAGAAATGAATGAGTTGCTAAAAGAAAAAAAAGCTTTAAAATTCAGTGCAAGTCAATCTTTGCAGATTTCCCTATTAATAGCAAAGTCTTAAAAGTATGTATCTTATAAATTATGAGCATCCCCCATATAATTCTTTGAAAGAATTAGAATAGATTAATGGGCTTTTGTTGGTTTACTATGAATATGCATCTTTTCTTTGAGAGTAACCAGGAACAAGTGTATCAGGCAAATTCTGTACCAGATGAAGAGTTCTATTTCCAGGCTTTCAAAGAAGATGCCATTTTACACAAAGAAAGGAGAAATGCATAATACCAGGGACAAGTGTGCCTTTGTTCTTCTTCCAATCATTGTCTTTTGTTCCATATTTTCTATGCAGAAAATCATTCTAAAAACATAATCTTCATAGAAATACTGACCCCATCTGTTGACAACCTCCAACATAACATGTTATAAAGAGAATATAATATGCTTTTCACTAATCATATATGAGCATTATCCATATCGTAAATTACCTAAGGATATATTTTTGAATATCAAACTGGCTTTTCAATTTAGTCCTAAGTTCTCTATATTCATTTTAGTTGTTTTCAGGGTATGAAAAATTTCTCAAATGTTTACTTAAATAAAGTACAGTTAGAAAGATCCATTCCTAAAAAGAAGAAAGAATCAGGCAATGTGTTATAAGTCAAAGGTTAAAGATGTTTAGTTTATTTAGTACTTTGGATTATATACATAATTGTTTTCTTCTACAACAGCAAATAATCAAGAATTTAATGTTATATTTAAATATTCAAATAGATCTAAGCACTCATCAGTTTGAGAGTTCTGACCAGGGAAACAGATGACAATGTACCCACATTTGCTCATTTTGTAAAGTTCTTGTCCATACTCAGCAAAGAGCACGTATTCAAAATATTGATAACCTTCCTTTGCTATCTGCCAAGATACCCGTGTCTATATGAGCATTCATGAAGTACTCTGGCTATCCAACTATCATACCTCATGCTCATCTATCTTATTTTTTTTTCTATCATGTAATTCAATGGTGACTTCTTTTACTTTCATTTTTCTTCAAACTTCTTCATTGGTTATATGTTAAAGTTGACTTAGACCCATTGCCCTATAAATGATGTTCATTTTTAATTCTTCTGTTTTTTTTTCTGACATATAATTCCATAAGAAAAATGTTGGTAAGGAAAAGATGGGACATTGTTTTCATGAAAAGTTTGCGGTAGTTAAGGAGTCTTACAATTTCCTAAGGAACATCTTGCTGAATGTCTTCCTCTCATTTTCCCTGACTGATCTCAGGATACATATCCTTACTTTTTTTTTCCTTTTACATTTGTTTTTTTAAAAATATGAACTAGAAAATCATCAATGATTGTGGATATTTGTGTATATAAAGAATAGTAGAAAATGGAAATTGTAAATTCAACTGTAAATCAACTTGATAAAGTCCATTATTCTTAGTGACAAAGTATTACTAACATTACTCTGCATGTCTTTGATGCCCTCTGAATTTACCTCTGGAATCCTTTGTGTATTTTCTTTCTTCTTCTATTTTTGAATCAACATTGCCACCAACCCCACATTTCTCCAAATCCTCCCTGAAAAACAAATAACACTCCTCTCTTTAACAAAAATAAGTATTGTCAAAAAAACAAATTTGTGTTGTTTTGACTGTATCTGGAAATGTATATTTAATTCAGCATCTATAGTCCATTGCCTTATTACCAAAATGTGGAAGGCAATCACAGGAAGTGACGCAAAATATATAGGCAGTTCTTTATATCACTTCCTGTGTCTCACATGTACCAATGGTGGCTTAAGCTTGGCTTAGGACAGCCCAGCGGGTCAGTCATTTGTTTCTAATTTGTCACTTGCTAGCACATGCTGGTCATAGGCCATCCTTCCCTACCATTAATCCTTAAGTGGGGGTGTATACATCATTTGGTTGCTAAAATTCTAAAGACTAAAAAGGGTGGAGTAAATCTAAAATTCATAGGTTGTTTTCTTTTACAATATAGAGGTCATTAAATAAATAGTTGTCCTGGTTCTTCTTACTTCACTCTACATAAATTCATAAGTCTTCTCAGATTTTTCTGAATTTGAAACTTGTATTTGTTCTTACAACACAATAATATTCTATTACATTGATAAACCATAATTTATTCAGTCATTCTTCTGTTGATAGGCATCCACTGTTTCTAGTTTTTGCAATAATGAAAACAAAGTGTAGCCAAAAATGGTTTTTTTGGTTTTTTTTTTTTTTTTTGTAAATACAGACCCTTTCCTGCTCTTGTTGTATAAACCTAGCAGTAGTATTGTTGGGTCAAAGTATGCACAGTTTAGTAACTTTCAGGTTATAGATTCAAACTATCTTCAGAATGTTTGGATTGTTCAAAAAGTCCACCTAACAGTATTTTTGTTAGTGGGCCTTTTCTTCCGACTTCTCCCCCCATGTTTTTTTTTTTCTTTATTTGTCAGGTTTGTCTCTATAAGTATAACAAATAGAATTGTTTGAAATTGCATTTCTCTTATTATTGTTAATTTGGAGCATTTTTTGTGTTTTCCTTGAGAATTTCCTGTTCATGTTTTTTTTTTTCTATTTAGCTATTAAGGCATAGCTCTTGCTCTTATACATTTATACTATCCACAAGCCTTTTAAAAAATAACCCTTACCTTTCATCTTAAAACCAATACTGGATATTGGCTACAAGGCAGAAGAGTGGTAACGACTAGACAATGGGGGTTAAGTGACTTGCCCAGGACCCCACAGCTAAGAAATGTCTGAGACCAGATTTGAATCCCAGACCTCCCATCTCTAGGCATAGCTCTCATCCCAACTGAGCCCCCTCACTTATTTGCCACTAGACATAGGTCTGTATAATTAGAAAAAATCTATTTTCCTTTGCTTCAAGTTTTATCAAAAATAAATCTTATAAATATAATACTTGGGATATTGCATATTAATTCTTAAAGTCTACATGTCTTTGATAAGAGATTGCATTATAAGATGAAAATCTGTCCTTAAAACAATGAAGATCTAGGTACAAGGTCTGCTCCTGATACAGATTGGTTGTTTTACCTGGTCATGTCCCTTTATCTCCTGGTGCTCTAAACAATCCTCTAAGACTTAAGCTACAGAGAAAGTAGTGACTTATATCACCAAAAGTTTTTTCCTCAACTAACTAGTTCCCTATATTAATGAAATCATATGAGTCCCTGTTCTTAAGAGACATCTTACAAGAATTTGATGACAAAATATTCTCCAAGTTAATCAATTCTATTTTATGTGATCAGAATTGTCTATTTAAAAAAAAACAACAATGTATCTTCCATCTTGGAATCAATACTATGTATTGGTTCCAAGGTTGAAGAGTGGTAAAGGCAATAGGGGTTAAATAACTTGCCCAGGGTCACATAGTTAGGAAGGGTCTGAGGTCAGATTTGAACCCAGGACCTCCCATCTCTAGGTCTGGCTATCAATCCACTGAGTCACCCAGCTGCACCCCCAGAATTGTCTATTTTATTCCTGGTGATTGTCTACATTGCTATTCGTGGTTTTTAAAAATATCGTATTACATTCACTTTTCATTTGCTTGGGATATGTATGACCTTTTAATCTAGATCATTTATCCATGTAGTATGTGGTGAGTGGTATTGATCTAAGCCTAATTTTTCTCACTCTGTTTTCTGATTTTTCCTAGCAAATGTTTGTCAAATAGTAAGCTCATGTCCAGGTTGTTTGTGTCCTTGGATTTTTCAAATATAATTATAGCATCTTTACTTCTTTTATGGATATTGTATACCTAATGTGTTATCTTAACCAACTTCTCTTTTTATTAACCAGTGCCAATTTTCGTGCAAATTTTTGCCTTGTAGTAGAGTTTGAAATTTGTTATTACAACCTTTGATATTACAAATCATTTGTTCTTCTAAATTAATTTTGTTATAGTGGTTTTATGTGGTCCTATAAAATATTCATTTGATTATTTCATTGATGTTATAATAAATCTTGAATTAAGTAACATAATTTTATTACATTAGCAAAACCTAACCATGAACAATAATCTCCCTTAAATTATTTTTCTTCTTTTATTTCTGCAAAAATTGCTTTGGAGTTTTTGTCATAATTATCTCTATTTTTTTTTAAGTAGACAACAAAATATTTTACATATTCAAGAGTAATGTATGTAGAATTCTTTTCTATTGATTTCTACTGGATTCTGTTAGTAATGTGAAGAAATGTTAATAATTTTGTGAGTATATATGTCTGTGTTTTACTGAAGTTATTGCTTCTACAGAATTTTAGTTGAATCTCTAGGGATTTCCAAGTAAAAAATAGCACGACCTCTACAAAAAGAGATGCTTTTGATTCTTCTATGTTCATTTTTTTCTTCTCTTGTAGTCAAAAATATTATTTCTAGAACTGTAAATTAATGATAATGATGATGACAATCCAAAACATAATGGAATGAGTTTCTTCAGTACAACTATGGCTTTAGACAGATATTATTTAAGGAAAATCTATTCCTTAACTTAATAGCAGCAAGGTAGCACAATGCATACAGTGCCAGGCTTGAAGTCAGTAAGACTCACCTTCCTAAATTCAAATCATGGTTCCTACCTGAGTGAACCTAGACAAGTCACCACTTTCCCTTGGTTTCTTCATCTGTAAAATGAGTTAGAGAAGGAAATGGCAAACCATTCCCAGTATCTTTGCTACACATACTCAAATGGGGTCATGAAGAATCAAACACAACTGAAATGACAAAACAACATTAATTCCTATGCTTTCTAATGTTTTACATAAAAATGCATTTTATTCTTTTAAATTTTTTCTGAATCTATATAAGCATGTGATTTTATTTTGTTTTTTATTAATATGATCTATTAAATAAGTTCTGTATTCCTGATCCTGGTTTATGATCTTTTTAAAATAGCTTCTTGGTTAATATTTTTGCATATTCATTACAATTATTACTCTATAGTTTTATTTCTCTAAGTTACCTTTTTTCCCGTTTATTTTCAAAACATTTACTTTTAGGGCTTGGAATTGATATTTTGTATGGGCTTAAAGGGAGAAGAGCAGTAAGGGCTTGATGATGAGGATAAAGGGACTTCCCCAGGGTCACACAGCAAGTCAATGTTGGAGTATATTTTGAACCCAGGTCCTCCCAATTCCAGCCTAGTGCTCTATCCACTGTGCTACCTTTCCAACTCTCCTAATGCCACTGTATTGCAATGTCTCCTTTCAGTTGATTTTTTCACATTCATCATGTATATATATATATTATACATATATTTATATAGCTTGTTTGCACATAATTATTTGTAAATTGTCTCCCCCATTACATTGTAAGCTCCTGGAGAGCAAGAACTCTCTTCCTTTTCTTCATTTCCTCAACATTTAATATAGCATCTGGCACACAGTAGGTAACTAATAAATATTTATTGGCTGACAACCACTTTATTTAAAAGAAAATCTTAATAACATTCATCCATGGTAAGCAGTAATTGAGAGTTCAATGTATAATCCTAGTTCTGTATCCACTATGTTACCTAATTGCCCCCACAAATAAATATAATTGGTGAACTTTGTCAGTATGCTTAGAATATCACGTTAGCATTATTAATAAAAGGTGGAATGTCCCACATAACAAGAAAGTTTGAAAAATATAATCTGAGAGTTTAGCATTTTGCGCTTCATTGATTTATTTGCACATGAAAAGTTGGAGAAATTTTATGTTAATAATTGGTGAGATATAAATACTAGGACTGTTTTAGGATTATCAGACAAATGTACTTTACTTAATTATATATTAGTGCCAGTAGATAATAATTTGGTTACTAATCATTAGATGAAATCAAGACCCTCAGAGAGAAGATATAGATGATAAATTATATATGTATATTAACATACATACAAATAAACAATATAGTATATACACATAAATATATATTTATTATATATAAAATAATGTATATGTTCATTCAGAGATAGTTTCAATCTCCTCTTTCTCTGTATCTTTCTCTAGAGACATTATATGCATGTATCTTTATATATTGTATTTATACTTCAGATATAGCATATGCATACATTTACTGCATATATGTATGTCTATATTTATATGTGTGTATGTGTAGAATTCTGAACTCCATAAAAAGGGTACAACTTTCTCACTACAATGTTATCTGTTGCCAGACAACTTTAATTGGCCAAAAAGAGACTTTAGTTCTCTCTGGCGACATTTGCTATTGAGAAGAAGAAAAGAGAAGACAGTAGATGATTCTCTACATTGACAACTGGTGAGAAATGGGAAAGGAAAGGAATGCCATACAAGGAAACCGAGTTCAAGAAAAATTTGATGAATTTAAGATAAAGGTTGCTTCCTTTTAATAAAAGGAAATAACACTACTTCAGCTGAAGGTATCAATTCAGTATGAAACTGGAAGTGGCAGGTGAGATTAGAGCTGTTGTTGAGGAGCAAACTGAGCTGAACAAAGTAACAACTTAGAAGCAGAGCATTAGGGAAGTAGCCCAAAGGGTCATTTTGTCCACCTGAGCCATCATAACTAGTGAAGTATTAGAGAATGACACTGTGTATCATCTCTATTTAGTAAAAGCTACATTTTCAAGGATTTTTATAAACAGTTCCTAAGATCAAAAAGAGGATATGGATGCTTGTAGAGATATAAATTGCCCAGACCATTTCATTTCTTTATATATGTGCTTTTAAAATGTCACTGGAACTCTAAGCATATACCTGATTTCCTATAGATCATAGAAAAAAAAAGTTCTTTCTTATCTGTTCATGGGTTGGAAAGTGTGACTTGAGTTTAGGAGTAGAATGTTAAATAACTATTAAAAATCTCCTTTGCATGTACAATAAATGTTTTAATTCAGTTTAATTGGGTATTCGTGATTGATGTTTTGAAAAAGAAATGTTGGGGAGGAGGCACAAGAGCTATAATGTAAGTAGAGTTAATAACCCACAAAGGTTACTTATAGAATCCTGAGATCAAATCTTAGCAATTATCCTTCCACTAGGGAAACACTGAGCTCATAGCAAGGGGAAAATATAAAGAAAAACAAAGTACAAAGAGTGAACAAGAGGGAGAAAAAAGGAGGGGCTACCCTTTAATACATATGTGATCTTAGATAGGCACTCCCCATAATGTGGCAGACAACAGAATATCTCATCTTAGATGCTACTTATGCATGTACCACCATCAATCCTCTACAGGATATCCACCAAGTAAATTATTGGCATTGCTCTATGTCATGTGGCATTACGTGGATACCAATGAAGGACAAAGACTATTAATCAGTTACTCCTGACTCCCATTATGTGACTGACCTATCTTCTTTTCTATTCATACACCTCTTGGGTAAGATTCTTTATGAAGTTTCTCCAGGGTAATTTGTTCAGCTTGCTCATGCCCACAATACAATGCTATCCTTTGATTGACCTTCACATTGAGTTCTGTGATAACTATGACATTCTGTTACTTGGAGCCATATATATTTACTAGAAAAATATTAATACTAAAAAGGTATTTCTTCATTTAAGTGACAAATTGAGCTCATTAGGAGCACTCTTCAATTTTCCAAGGATAATGCAACCCAGTCTTCCTCTTCAGTTGTAGGCTTAACTCATTGTCCATAAAGGTCTGTCCAAGATATATTTACTGATTAGTGAGTGGTATGGGTTGTTCATTCATCCACATATTATAATCTAGAGAAAAGGCATTCTTCAACCAATTGATTTCCCTTGTGGATAGATAAGCCCAATTCTTTTGGGTGATTATTAGTATAATATAGGAAGTTCTACAATGCTGTAGGACTTAATCAAATTAGCATAATATCATCTGCAAAAAAGAGCATCCAGAAGACTTTATAAGGAATCCCTCTTTAATTTGGACTTGGCACTGAATCAATACTCTTGATCTGAGAGGCAAATACTTTTGGTTAAAATGCTTTATCTTGTTTTATACACCATTTAACATTAATAATTTAAGATCATGGAAAAAGTTATATCTATTGTTATCCATTAAGCCAAACAGCCTACTAGAAGAAAACTTTTAAGGGAACATTTTACTTTAGTAAAACATACTTTTTGAAAGCCAATAAACAAAAAGTAAGCCAGAAACTTGCATTCTCTACATCTCTCAATCAAATGTTTGTCTCTATATATATTTGGTCTACTGTAAAATATCATTATGAAAGTTCATTTCTTCCATTATCATATCTTTATCAGTGATATCATATGTGTAGATAATATCTAAAATGGTTGTATAGAGATAAGAAAGTAGGCACTTGATTCAGTATTCACTGATACTCCCTCCCACACTTTTCCTCCCTTAACCTCCATGGTTTTAACCTTCATGGTTTTTTCTAAGGCTTTGTCTTAGTACTCTTTCAACCATCCTGAGATTCAAACCCTTCTGCCCACAAATGGTGTTACTGCCAATATGGACTTCTGCATTTATTTAGTCTCACTTAGCTACTGTTCACATCTTTGAATTTTTTTTAATGGCATTTCTGTTATCTAAAAATGTTTCCTGTTTTCAAATGATGTTATCAAAAATGGAAAAAGTTATCTGTTCAAATAGCAACATTATTTATAATTTTAAATGGATACTATCCAAATGAGTCAGAATGGATAATTTTAATGATGTAAATTAATGTAATGGACTACTAAATGCAATTAGTGATAAGTATTGAATCTATAAAGAAATCTTAAAATCCCTCTATGAAATAGTGCAAAGCAAAAAGGCAGAACAGAGTTGTCTCTAAGGCATGAAAAGAGGAATATATTTCATAAGTGCTATACCTTGGGCTTCATTAAATGAGATATGGAAGTTAGGAAAAGAACAAGTTTTATAGAAAAAAATGATGAATTCTGCTTTAGGCATGTTCAGCTTAAGATGCCACTGGGACTTTCAGATGAAGATGTCCAGGAGGCAGTTGGAAATATGTTTGATGATAGAGAGGTAAAGGTTGGTGATCAATCACCAACCAATTATTAAGTGATTTTATGTGCCATGAACTGTGTCTTATCTGATTATACAGGGACAAAAATGAAACAGTCTTTCCTTTCAAGGAACTTACATCTATATTGGATAACAATGTCTATATGTGAAAAAAAATATAAAGATATTTGTAAATATATGCATTTACATATGTGTACATACACATATGCATACATATATCTGTGTATGCAATAGAAAATAATTTTAGGGGCAAGAGTACAAGTGGCTGCTTGTGGAGAGCTGAATATCTCAGGAAACACCTTAAAGAAGTGGTACTTGATCTGGGTTTCAAAGGAAAGAAGGATGTATACTTCATGCATTGGAGGTAAAATGCCCTGGGAGAGGAACAGCAATAGGCCAGTTTGGCTATTTCACAAAGCATAAGAGATAGTAAGTGTAATAAGCCTAGAAAGGTTTAGAGTCAACTTGTTCAGGGTGTTGAAGACCAAAAGGAGAAGTTTGTATTTTTTATACAAGGATCAATGTGGGATAATGAATAGAAAACTGGGCGCATAATTCAGAAAACCTGGGATCAAGTCCTTCTTCTGATAGATATTCATTATGTGACCTTGGACAGTTTAACTATTCAATGCTCTAGACAAATCTTGGATACTTTTAATCTCAGAGAAAATGCTGACCTGAATTGGTAGAGAATTTCCTTATCTAGGAGCTCATTATACAAGTAAAATCATAATTCAGCACCTATCCATAAAGTCAAGAAGGAATTGCTGAAATATTTTGAGCTAGAATATGACTTTGGATATTGTAAAAGGGGAGAAAATTGAGGCAGGGAATTCAATTAGGAGGATATCACAATAATACAGGTGAATTGTGATAAGGTCTTGAACTAGGATTGTGACTGCATTAATGGAGAGAAGGGGATGGACAGAATTGATTTTAAGGAGGTAAGATGGTCAAGACTTGGCAACTGATTACATATGGGACATTGAGGGAGAGAGAAGTATCAAGGATAACTACAAGGTTTTGAAGTTCAGTGACAAGATAAATGGAAGTGCTCTGAACAGAAATAGGGAAATTCAGGAGAAGGGTTTGCTTTGGGAAAAAGATAATGAGTTCTGTTCAGACATACTGAGTTTGAGGTATCTGTGAGATATCCAGTGGAAATTTTTCAGTGAGCAGTTGGTGGTATGGGAATATAGTTCAGGAGAGAAACTAGGTCTACAGATCTTGAAGTCATCTGCAGAGAGGGGATAATTGAGGCCAATGAAAATAAGACCACAAAAATAGTGAAGGGTAAAAGGAAGGAACAAATGAATTGAAGGAAGGAAGGAAGGAAGGAAGGAAGAAAGGAAGGAAGGAAGGAAGGAAGGAAGGAAGGAAGGAAGGAAGGAAGGAAGGAAGGAAGGAAGGAAGGAAGGAAGGAAGGAAGGAAGGAAGGAAGGAAGGAAGGAAGGAAGGAAGGAAGGAAGGAAGGAAGGAAGGAAGGAAGGAAGGAAGGAAGGAAGGAAGGAAAGAAGGAAGGAAGGAAGGAAGGGAAGGAGGAAAGGAGGATATGTGAGTTGAAGGTGCTCATGTAGAAATATTACTGCCAGTCTAATGCTATGCTCTATCATGAATCCTATATTTGTTATTAGAAGCATTTGTTTCTATGCAAACATACATGATTTTTACCATGTAAAGTGAAGAAGATTTAAAAGTGCTCCTCCAATAGATAAGGTCACTTTGCGAAAGTACCACCTCTGTGACCCTTGTGTGTTTGCATATAAATAAATTCCCTCTATGACATTCCTGTCGTGTTTGCTCAGTGAACAAGTAATTTGCCACTCTCATTACTCCAGGTACAAGGTAGCTCGTGAAAAATCAATCTTCTTTCTGCTTCATACATCACAGCTTCCCAAGACACAAAGTGAATTCTGATTATGAAATGAAGCTATGAGATTAAGCTACAAGTCTCTATTGGCAGACTACATTGTTTGAACGGGCTAAGAAAAGTTAGATTCCACCTTGCCAAACAACAACTTGGCAGTCACAGAGGAAATTTCTATATACAAAGCAAGGTATTGTTTTTGCAAAACATTCCCTTTCCTAGAGGGAGGCTTGAATAGTGGAAAGAACAAGTAGCTATAGGGGCTTTAGTGCACTGCTATTCAGAAATATTAATCTTCCATCTCTTCAGGTCACAAATCATTTTCTCCACTTCCTTGACAGGCTGAAATTTGACTTTGAAGGACAATGTATTACAGGGTCCAAGCTGACTGTAATATGCTTGGGTTCTCCCGAGAGACAGAGCTGACTTGTATCAGCAGAGGGAAAACATTTTCAGTATTTTCACTGGCTAAAACACAAATACAAGAGTCAGCACCAAAGTGGCAGCCTCAGCACCATGGCTGAACAGCTCCACAGCAAACACAGAGAGGGACACTTTCATGCTATGACTCTTATCAAACACAGACTTCAAGCATTCATGGATTAAAACTTCCCGCTACATTGGGCTGCGTTGTTTTAAAAGGTAAGCAAATATTCCCAAAATAAACTCAACAGAGGAAATGGCACTGATTGGAATCAGAGAACCTGGTTTTATATCTCACTTCTGATACTACCTGTGTGACCTTGAGCAAGTCACTTAACTTCTGGAACCTCAATTTGACCATATATCTGAATGGACAGAAGGCATTTGAAGTCTCTTCTGGCTGTTTTTCATAGTAGCTCCATATGCACTGGCAAGTTGCTTAAACTTTATGAGACTCAGTTTCTTCTTTTTTTGACATTTTTTTTTTACATTCCCAGAAGGAACTAGCCCACCAGGTTTACATTCCCTAGAACCAGTTTCCTTATCTTTACCCAGTTCATTCTCTGCGGCTGACAGCAGACAACCTCTATGCCCCCTCCTCATACACACACACATACATACACAATATATATATATATATATATACACATATATATATGAAAAAATATATATATATAAACAAACACACACACACAAATACACACACAAATTCCCTTTCCTTGCTTTCAGTCTCTTGCTCTGAGAATTATAATTAACATTACCATTGCCTCTAGAAAGGGTAGGTCACTGGATTGTCTTATTTGTTCAGACATCAGCTTTGTGACTTCGCCAACCATAACTCTTTTATAGGCCTCCTTTCCTCCACTAATATAAAAGTTCTTTGAGGATAGGTATCTTCTAATTGGCCCCCTTGGTTCAAGTCTCTTCACTCTTGTCCACTCAACTGTCAAAGTGATTTTCCTAAAAGTGCAGGTCAAATCCCACCATTCTCCTCCTCAGTAACTCCACTGGCTTTCTATTACCTCCATCATCAAGTAAAAAACCCTCTGTTTGGAAATTAAAACAACTAATTCCCTCCCTTCAGTTTTGTCCTTCTTACCTCATTCATCTTCATTATCCTACAGTCCAGCAATGCTCGCTTACTCGCTATTCCTCTTTTCCTTTTCCTTTTCCTTCATACATGGCCCTCCATACTTGGAAATAAATAATTCTGTGTGTGTGTGTATGTGTTTCTATCTCTTGTCTCTGTGCATGTTGTCTTTCTCATTCCCTCCCTCTTCACTTCACATCTTGGTATCCCTTTAAGTCTCTACTCATATTCAACTTTCCTTTATCCTCTCTTTGAGCTCCTCTAACACCTTCCCACTAAAATGCCATTCCTTTTATACTGGATATCTTGCAAGAACATAGGCATTTACCTATTGTCTCCCCTATTAGAATAGGAACATCTTGAGAGAAGATCTGCTTTGCTTGTTGTTATTGGGCTTTTTAAAAATCTCAGCATTTAGTTTAGTGCCTTACACACAATAAAAGCTTAACACATGATTGCTGACTGACTAAATGATTCTGTGTTTGTATTCCCAGCATAGTTCTTGGGTCAGAGTAAAAGCTTAATAAATGTCATTAAAGGAGTAATAATAAGATCTGCATTACCTTCCTCACAGGGTTATTGTGTAAATCAACAGATAAAACCTGTAAGAGTTCAGTACAGTGCATAGAAAGAAGCTTAATAAGTATGTTTTCCCTTTCTCCTCTAGTCCTATTATTTTAACCCCGCTGTCACATGCTAACTTCAATTATTACTATTATTATCATTATACAATGTAGTTTCCTTACTTAAGTGACCAAAAATATCTAGTTACATAAAATAATGAATGTGGATAAGATCAAACTTAAAGGAAATAAGATCAGGATAATTATTATCTTGAGTTATACACACATTATGCTATTGATCTTCACAACTTATCTGTTTCATAGTCACTAAAGAAATTCTTAACCTAGTTTTACAAATGAAGAAATAGACTCCAACAAACAAAGCAAGTTATCCATGGTGTCACTGCCAAGTAACACAATAAATGCCAGAGGCAGGATTAGAACCCAGGTTTGCGGTCCAGGTCCTATTTTCTTATCACCATACCATGCTACCTCTCCAAGTAGTTGATCCAACACATAATCTTTTTCTAACAGATTTATCTTTGGTTTTTGTTTCTTTTTCCCATGCTTCCATGTAGAAAAGTAAGGTGCTATAAATGTCCTATAGTCAGGAAGAGTACGCTCTAACCTTGCCACTGACACTGTACTAGTCATTGCACTACTGAAACCAGGAGCAAATTACTCAACCTTTCTGAGTCTCAAACAAATCTCTAGTTTATCCAAAAAAAATCATAGTCAAGTATAATCTGTTTGATTGTAGGAGGGATTTTCCACATTAATGAAATAACAAACATCAACACACACACACACACACACACACACACACACACATATATATATATATATATACATATATATTTCTTTTTGGTTTAGAAGAGAATGATTCAAAAATGCCTTTTGGTTTAGAAGAGAATGGTTCAAAAATGAATTCAAAAATTCAAAAAAATTCAAAAAAAATGATTCAAAAATGATTCAAAAATTCAAAAAAAATAGAGTGGTTCTATTCTCAAGTTAATATTTTCTTAATCTTATCAAATCTGTTAAAAAACAATTTAGGAGTCTTTTAGTCCAACCCTTTCATTTTCCAATTGAAGAAATAAAAGCACAAAAAGATTTGACAATTTCCCCCACATTTCCCAAATGGACCCAGGATAGGTTACTCACTTTATTCAATTCTGCATCTGGACAGCTCCATCACCCCACTAGCTCCTTTGATCCTCTCTTCTGTTGCCTATCCCATTCTCTTCATATTTAATTGTCTATCTATCTATCTATCTATCTATCTATCTATCTGTCTGTCTCTTGACAGAGCACACAGTTTGTAATAAAGTTGCAAAGAACCTGTAGCAAGCATCCTGACTCCCAGAACTGTGCTCCTTTCTCCGCTCCAAATTGATTTCATAATCAGCTTCCATTTCAGATCTAAGATTTCATCAGAATAATCATAAAGGCTGAATCATATTGCTAGATGGAAGTTCAAATCTGGAATTTGAACCCAGATCTCCAGACTTCACTTACTATGCTCCTTCTAAGAAAACAAATTGGTTTCATGACCTCTATGTGCACATGAGTTATGATTTTGTCACCCTTGGTGGCTTTTCTAGTGCCAGATTGTCTTGGATACCTAAGTCTTCTGATTTCCAAAGCCGGTGTGTTATTTTCTGTAGATCACTTTTCTTCCTGTGCCTTTTTCCCAAAGTCTATGAAAACAGCTCCAACAAAAATGTCCTCCAACACTTGTTCATTAAACAGAAAGTGGTACTAACACTAAGAAGAAAAAACTGCCTAAACTTCAGAGGCACAAAGGGTAGTTTTAAGAGAATCTACAACTCTGCAACCCCTAAATGTTGCACAAAGGACCATAGATTTAGAGGTGAGGAAATGTGGTCAAGCTCATATAAGTCCTGTAAAAATAGAGCTGGAATTTGAACTGTATGCTGTAACTCATAAATCACTGCTCTTTCCCCCACACCAGAATACCTTAATTTGATCTAACTCACCCATATAAGGAGTATAGATCCACAGAAATACAATCATAAATGAAGAAAAAAAGTGGGGTTGATTTTCTGGCAACATATAAGTCTAAATTATAAAGAACAAATTTAAACAATAGATTTTAAAGTCAGCTTGCTTGTTGTCTCTCCCATTAGACTGTCAGCTTCTTGAGGTCTGGAACTACCTTTTGCCTTTCCAGCAATTTGCACAGTACTTGGCACATAGCAGTCACTTACTAAAATTTTACTGACCAATTAAATTGAAGCCCTAAGGCACTTTCAGAGGTAACATGGGACTGTGAAAAGAATATCTGAAAGGACCTGGGTTTGAATCTTGCTTCTGCTATCTATTAATTTGGCAAGTCACTTAATATCTCTAGTTTTCATCTGTAAAATGAGAAATTAGACTAAATGCTCTCCAAGGTCCCTTCCATCTCCAAGTCCTAACAATGTTTCTCTGGGTTCTGTACATCACTTTATCCTACAGATAGAGCACTGACAATGCATTGAAAGCCATATAATTATATTTACCTGTAATGTTTCCTCAATGTATTATTATGGCTCTGAAAACCTGATAAACTTAATCTCTTGACTAAAGACTTCTGGTAAGTTTTATCTCCCAGGCTGTCATTATATCAAATGGCTAAAGCTACTTTACAACCTCTTGAAAGTTTAGGTAATATGTTTTCTCTGCCAAAGAATGCATTTGAAGTCAAATTGCTACATTCACTACAACTGGTACATTAAAAATGATACAATACAGATGCAGACCTGCAGCATCTTTATAAACCCACTGTGTATGGTTAGTCTGTAATGTAACTGATTAAACAAGACTTCCTTCTCAACGTGATTAACTGTAATTTTCACCTTTGCTGCATTTCCAACAAGATACCTGAGGGAAAAAAATAAAGAAACCCACACAGGAGTAAACAGTTCATCCTTTCAGCTGACAACAATTTCATAGAATCTCGCTTTATTTCACTTCATTTTGCATGCTTATGTCCTATCCTTTTCTCAAGTACTACCATTCAAGGTACATAAAAACGATTTCATTTTCAAATTTGTTGTTTCTCTATTTTTTTTCCTTGCAGCAAATGTGCAACATAGCACTTGAGCTAAATAATAGGTTAAATAGTCTCATGTGGACTTGGCCAAGACTTTACCATTTAGAGCATTATTTCTAAAGTTAATTAATTCTGAGTTAAAAACGGATTTAGTCTGCATTTTAGAATAGTCATTTTCAAATGAGAGTATTCACTTTTTTATATTCAAGCAATAGATGAAGATATGAAGGTAATCTAACTCAATTCATATTTAGCAAATGCCTAATACAGACAAGCAGTTGAATATTAGATAGTTTTCTTTGAGTATTTGTAATATGTAATATGTAGTATGTAACTAGTGATTCAATTTACTCTGGTCCAAGAGGGATAGGAATAACAGACAAGTTCAAGTTGGATAATGCAGAAAGCTTCTTAATAATTAAAGCTAGCCAAAAGTGAAATGGACTGCCTGAAAAGGTAGTGAACACCTCCTTCGTTGGAGGTATTCAAGCAGAGAATGTTGAATTATTCATCAGAAATTATTAATATAGGGTGTCCCAAGTGTCTTAATCAAGTCACATGACTGACTAACATGAGAGATCTATGATTTCATCAGCACAATCATAGAAGCTAATGACCAGAATCATATAGCTAATTGGTAGTTGTGTCTCCTAACTCCTAGTACAATGTATCTTCCAATACAACAGGCTAGTTTCATGTCCTCCACATGCAATTGATCTGTGATTCTGTAAGCTTGGGAGGCTTATCTAGAGTCTGAGGTATCATTTATACCTAGTTCTTCTTGTTTCCAACCCCAGTATGTTATTCATTAGTGCAGTAAAATGAACTATGATATTTGAGACATCTTGTATAAGGAATAGGCATATTTGGACTAGATGGACTTGGAGCTCTCTTAAATTCTCTGTTCCTGATCTTTATTTTCCAGTCCTTATTTAGAAAAGAAGTTTATAAAACTCACAAACCCTATTCTAACCCAGCATACTAAGTTAAAATGTTATTGGGAAATATTTAACAAAATAAATAAGAAATAGAATAGGCTATAGATAATGTTACTATGTGGTATTTTTAACTCAAAACATCTCCTGCAAGGATCCTTAAGTGCAGTATTTATTTGAGTTTAACACTACTGATTTAGATTCTGACTCCCCCCCCCCCACCTTTCACTCTCCCAATAAGGCTGATCCAAAATTGGAAATTCAACCTAATATCTCAAGGATGCTGCAAATAACTAGGGTCAGAACTAGACTAGACCCTAGTCCTGGAGTTTGCTCAAGAGTATTCCAAAATTAAGCAAAGGTATTTCAAAGATAACCCAGAATAGTAATGAAGAATGGTTGTGGAGAGTATGGCTTAAGAAGACAGAATAAGGGAGACCAAAGATCAATATGTACCAGAATAGTATATTATAGTAATCCCTGCATATTATGAAGTTTATTGCTAGAATTATATAACCATGGGCACCCCAACACACCCTTCCTAGAGAGGAAGTAGAAGACAGTTGCAACCCTGATATATCCTAATATCATTTTATATCCACTAGACCAGTGGTATCCAAACTTGAGACCATTTTTGATTCTATAGACCTATTAGTTATTTTCTATCAAGAGCAAGAAAATGGACATGTGTGCTTATTTTTGCCTCTTTGTATCTACTACACTTAAAATGGAATGTGGCATGGAGGATGTGCTTAGTAAATACTAAACTATCTATAAATTATATACATGTGTTACTCCTATACTAGATATCTTATAACACATCCTATAACAGATCTTCAAAAGGAAGAGATAATGATTAAATAAGATATATTTTCTAATTCTTTGAAATTTACCAATAGTATAAAATTGTATACTGAAGTGACGAAATAGGCATTATTATTTTTAATGAATTTGATGCTTTGTGATATAGTAAATCAAAGGTCTGGTTCTAAGAAACAGTTCATTTGGATTCTTAGTTGAATTAGCTATCCTTGGTAAAAAATGTAATCACAGTAACAAGGATATAGACTAAGCAGGGAACTGCTACCAACATTGGTCAGTTCTTTCCTTCAACCAGTCATGTAAGGGACTAGCTGTCTAGAGCACTAAATGGATAAACACTTTGCCTGGTTCACAGCCAGAGCATGAACTCAAATCTCCCTGACTTTGAGGCTGGATGTCTATTTATTATTAGATACTGCCTCTGGTGTACCAAGGATGCATATCTCTATATGGAAATTGTTGTATTTATTCATGATACTAAGTTTAAATCCCAACAAGCAATTCTGTGAAGGCTTTTTGTGACATTTGACTATTAAATTTCCCTAACATAGGAAAGGGAGAAATAAATTGTGCTAATGAAAATAATTTAATGACATAGTACATACTATATCATTAAAGTATTTTAATTTAATATATAATTTATAATATATAATTTAATGATATAGTATATATACTATATCATTAAATTATTTTCATTAGCACAATATATATATATATATAATGATGATGGACACTGGAAAGGAGGAAGAATTTTTAGGTCAGAAGATAAATGAGGAGGCTGTTGCAATTACATATGTAAGAGGTGATAATGACTATCCTAGGTGAAAAATGATAACTCTCAATAACAAGGATACAGACTAAATTTGAGAATTCACTGGTTTAGAGCATTCCTAACTTAGGGAACTCTGACCAATGTTAGTCTGTACCTTCTCTCCCACAAGCCATCTCAGACAGTTGCCTAGAGAACCTAGAGTTTAAGCAACTTGTCCAGTATCATGCCTGCAGTGTTTGTCTACAGCAGGGCTTGAATTCAAATCTCCCTGACCACCTAAAGTGGTAATTGTATGAAAGGAATGAAAGGTTCTGATCTGAGAGCTAGAAACAGCAAGATTTGGCAACCAACTGGATTTGTGGGGTGAGAGAGAATAAAGATTCATAAGATAAGGTTAAGATTATGAATGTAGGAGCCTGGAAGAATTCTCCCCATTCCCACAGCAATAGGAAAGAGTTTGGTCAATAATCATCAGGTCATTTTTAGATACATTGAATTTGGAAATCTGCAGGACATTCATTTAGGTGTGTGAGGTGATAACAATTCAATTCCTTTTTCCTCATTTTTTTAAGCTATTGGGACCTTGAATACATCCAAAACCAAATATGGAGAGAGCAATGGCTCTGGAGTAGTGAATTAATGAAATTGTGAGCAAAATAATTAACAATTGTGGTCATAGGTGGCTCAAGAAGTCTAGTAGATTCTAATAATGTTACATTTATACAAACTCAACAAAATATTGAGTAATATATTCCAAACATTGCATATTTAATTTACCCAGGGATTCTCCAGGTCCATGTGTAATAAACTCACCAGTTAAATACACAGTACTTGAAAAATGCTTAGATTAAAATCCCCATCAATTCTTTTGATGTAACTAGGTGCCTTCAAACTCTTGAAGTTCTTCCTCTGCTAGTATCTGTGCTCAAAAGGGTTTTGATTCTTTAATAAAGGTGGCAGAGAAAGCAATAGGAATGGTGGGGCAGAGGTTGCTGCAAAATTTGTTTTAAATTAGAAATGATCTCTTGGCAGATACTATTTGATTTTTTTAATCTTCTCTAACCAATTTTTTCAATCTGCTTGTAGGAAACAGGATATGAGGCACAGCAGGCCAAAGAAAAAGGAAGGGAGGGAAGTAAAGCAGACAGACAGGGAGGGAGGGAAGGAATAAAGGTAGGAAGGAAGGAAGGAAGGAAGGAAGGAAGGAAGGAAGGAAGGAAGGAAGGAAGGAAGGAAGGAAGGAAGGAAGGAAGGAAGGAAGGAAGGAAGGAAGGAAGGAAGGAAGGAAGGAAGGAAGGAAGGAAGGAAGGAAGGAAGGAAGGAAGGAAGGAAGGAAGGAAAGGAGGGAGGGAGGAAGGGAAGGCAAAAGAAAAATATGCCTCATTGTCACCTAAAATTCTAAATATATTCTGATTTCTAAAAAAGTCATTCCAGGAACTAAGATAAGCCTTCAAATACTGGGTTCTATTTCCATTATTATACATATTTTGTTTTATTTTACTTATTATGGAAAACCATTAATTTTATGGAAATAATAGCTTTTATTTACAAAGTACTTTCCTGATAACAATTCTGTGAGGTAAACAGTGCAAGTATTATAATGATTAGGTAAGTTAAAGTCCACAGAGTGATATAATGACCCCTAAGAGCCACAGCTTTCCTTTCTCTTGAACTGAAGGGAGCATATTTTAAATAAAAGTTCATAGTTCAGTAACCATTGTTCTGAGCTCCCAGTTAGGAAAATTTCTAACACTTAAAGAAAGGTCTCTCTGCCTAGTCTTATATTAATATGAATCTCTAGTTAATATGAATCTCTAGTTAACCCCTGACCTCTCTGTGACTGAGGCAAAATTTGGCTTATTGGAAATGTTTGGGAAATGAAACAACAGACTATAGTATAATTTATTTGTAAAATTGAGCTTAAGTAGGGAAAGATGGACAATGAGATGATGTTGTCAAAGGACTTTCCCCAGCCTGCATCTTCTGCTCTGAAATGCCTGTAGAACCAACAACCATCTTAAATTACCACCCTTTTCTGACATAGCTCAGTAATACCTTTACTCCAGAGTTGTTCTGGGATCTCTAAGTTGCTCCACTTTCCCTCATATTTTGAGTTATATCTTTAGAGTGTGACCATATCTCTGACATAATAATTTTTAGTGATTCAAGAAAAGGGGCAATTCCCTATTACAGTGCTTGACATGTATTGAGTCTTTGTTGTCCGTATAGACAGAGGTCTTACTCCTATTGGGATTTGATATATATATTTTAACGTTTTTTTTTTATTTGGTGGATTTCAAACATTATTCATTGGTTACGAAAATCATTTTCTATTCTCTCCCCCTCTGTCCTCCTCCCATAGCCGACTCGCAATTCCACTGGCTATTACATGTATCCTTGATCAGAACCCATTTCCATGTTGTTGGTTTTTGCACTAGGATGTTCATTTAGAGTCTACATCCCGAATCTTATTCCCTTCAACCCTTGTAGTCAACCAGTTGTTTTTATTTGGTGTTTCTACTCCCACAGTTTTTACTCTGAATGTGGATAGTGTGCTTTCTCATAGATTCCTCCTAGTTGTTCAGGGTCACTGCATTGCTACTAATGGAGAAGTACATTACTTTAGATTGTACCACAGTACTCTGTGTGCAATGTTCTCCTGGTTCTCCTTTCACTCTTCATCACTTCCTGGAGGTCATTCCCGTTCCAATGGAATTCCTCCACTTTATTATTCCTTTAAGCACAATAGTATTCCATAACCAACATATACTATAATTTTTTCAGCCATTCTCCAATTGAAGGGCATCCCCTCATTTTCCAATTTTTGACACTACAAAGAGCGCTGCTATGAATATTCTTTTATAAGTCTTTTTCCTTATTATCTCTTTGGGGTACAAACCTAGCAGTGCTATGACTGGGTCAAAAGGCAGACAGTCTTTTAGTGCCCTTATGGCATAGTTCCAAATTGCACTCCAGACTGGCTGGATCAATTCACAACTCCACCAGCAATGAATTAATGAATTTGTTATATCCCCTCCAGCATTCATTACTTTCCTTTGCTGTCATGTTAGCCAATCTGCTAGGCTGCATTTGTATGCCATGTTTTTATGACCTAGTGAATGTGCCATGTGCTGCTGAAAAGAAGGTGTATTCCTTTTTGTCCCTATTTATTTTTTCCATATCTATTAACTCTAATTTTTCTAAGATTTCATTCACATCTGTTACCTCTTTCTTATTTATTTTTTGATTTGATTTATCTAAATTTGATAGTGGTAGGTTCAGGTCTCCCACTAATATAGTTTTACTATCTATTTCTTCCTTCAATTCTCCTAGTTTCTCCATTAGAAATTTGGGTGCTATACCATTTGGTGCATACATGTTGATTAGTGATATTTCCTCATTGTCTATACTCCCTTTTATCAGGATGTATTAACCTTCCCTATCCCTTTTAATCAGGTCTATTTTTCCTTTGGCTTTGTCAGATACCATGATTGCAACTCCTGCCTTCTTTCTATCAGTTGAGACCCAATAGGTCTTGCTCCAACCTTTAATTCTGACCTTGTAAGTATCTACCTGTCTTGTTTGTTTCTTGTAGACAACATATGGTAGGATTTTGGATTCTAATCCACTCTCTATTTGTTTACATTTTATGGGTGAGTTCATCCCATTCATGTTAAAAGTTGTGATTGTCACTTGTGAATTCCCTTGCATTTTTATATCCTCTCCTAGTTCTGTCCTTTCTTCTTTGGCTATATCCTTTTAAACCAGTGGTTTAATCAATCCCTCTAATCCCCTCCCTTAATATGCTTCCTTTTCAGGTCCCTCCCTTTTTGTTCCCTTCTTGTTTTTTTTAGGGTCTATTAAGTTCCCTCCCGCCTCTCCTTCCTTCTCTTTTTGTACTCCCTCCCTCTTACCCTCCTTAGTTTTCCCTTCTCACTTACCCTGTAGGATAAGATAGAATTCAAGATCCCAATGGGTTTAGATGTTCTTCCATCTCAGAGTTGATTTCACCTATTAGCATTCTCTTCCTCTCCTTCTTATAAGAGTATTCTTCCCCTCCTCTTCCCATGTGTATCTTTGTGTGATAAAGATTATCATATTTATTTTATTTCTTCAAGTATCTTTTTACCATCTTCAATTCCCCTGACCCATTTTCTTTTTTTTTTCATATCATCTTATAGCCCTTAATGCCACAATCTTTTCCTATGAGTGATTCTTCTAATTACTATAATAATGAATACAATTTTTGAGAGTTAGAAATAACATTTCCCCTCATATTAATATATATATATATATATATATATATATAATTTGATCTAACTGTAGTCCTTAAAGAATAGGGTTTGAATTTTTTAAAAATTTCCCTTTTTCCCTTTCCATGTTTCTCTTGATCTTTGTGTTTGGATATCAAACTTTCCACTAAGTTCTGGTCTTTTCCTTACAAAAAATCTTCTATTTTGTTGTACTTTCTCCTGGAAGTATTTAGTCAGTTTTGATGGATAGGTGATTCTTGGTTGAAGACCCAATTCTCTTGCCTTTCTGAATATCATGTTTCAGGGCTTGCAGTCCTTTAGTGTGGAAGCTGCCAGGTCTTGTGTGATCCTGATGGGTGCTCCTTGGTATCTGAATTGTCTTTTTTTGGCTTTTTGTAGAATTTTCTCCTTAGTTTGAAAGCTCTGGAATTTGGCAATTACATTCTGGGGAGTTGTCTTTGGGGATTTAGTGTAGAGGGTGTTCTATGAACTCTTTCAATGTATATTTTGCACCCTTGTTCAAGAACATCAGGGCAGTTTTCTTGGATGATTTCTTATAGTATGATATCAAGATTTTTGCTTATTTCTGGCTTTTCAGGTAGACCAATTATTCTCAAATTGTCTCTCCTTCCTCTGTTTTCCTGATTTGTCACCTTGTTGGTGAGATATTTTATGTTTTATTCTATTTTGTCAGTCTTTTGACTTTGCTTTATTAATTATTACTGTTTTGCAAGATCATTGGTTTCCAGTTACCCAATTCTAGTCCTTAAGGCCTGGTTTTCTGCTTTAACCTTTTGGTACTCAGCTATGATTTCTTGTTTATTTTTTAACCATTTCCCACTTCTCTTGCCAGAAGGCTTCCATCTTTTTGATAAGCTACAATTTAAATTCTTCCAGAGCTTGTGGACAATTTCCATTTTTTAGAAGGCTTTGTCTTTGAATTTCCTCTTGTATTTCCTCTGTAGCCTGTGTTTTTCCTCCATAAATATTTTCAAAGGTCAATGCCTTTTTTTTGTTTGCTTTTCTTGGAGGGTATTTGTTGGTCCTGTGCTCAATTTGCCATCACTGTGGAGGTTTATTCCTTCCCTTTTTAGTCAGAAATCTGAGTGAGATGGGCAGTTTCTCTGTGTATGGAGTTAAGGAGCAAGGATTTTGCCTGAGGTAAGCTCTTGAATCTCTGCGGCCTCCACTGTTCACGGTTCCTCTCTGCACTGCCTTCCTGGGAGCACCCAAGTCTGTGCTCCCCTGCCCACCGGGGTTTCAGGTGTAGCTGCTCCCAGGGGTAGGTCTTTGGTGGTCTTAGTCAGCTCCCAAGGATCTAGAGGTGCCCTTTGCTTACTCTAGAGGAGCCCCTCACTCACTTGCTGATTCTGGAGCTTGCTGGCTCTGACTCTGGCTCCGTAGGTGGGGTGGGGGAGGGTAGATCAGCTCACATTTGGGTGGGAGCTTTTTCACCCCCTTATAGTGTGGAAATGTCCGAATTCCATTTACCTTCAATGCTGTGTCCTACTGTATAATCCATTCATTCTCATGAAAAAGTTGGGTTTTTTTGGTCTTTTGAGGTATTCTATTTTTGTGGGTGCTGAGGAGAGGAAGCATCCTGCATCTAGACTGCCGCCATGCTTACCCAGAAGTCTGGGAATTGATATACTGATTGAGAAAAAAAAGTTCCTTTCTATCAAAGGTTGCCTTTACATGAGATGGATAATCAATGAATTCCTCTCTTAAACAAATATTACTGTCATATAGAAAAACCAAGAGTAGAAAATTAGGTAACTTGGTTAGAGTCTCACAATTCCTCCTTGCAAACCGATTATTTGGTCTCTTTTCAATTCCCTTGTGCTTAGCACAGTGCCTGGTACTTAGTAGGTGTTTAATAAATGTGTATCTACTGGCCAACTAGTGGTCTTTGTGCTGATACTCACACATGACCCACCATCTCCCAAATATTTTGTCTTTTTGATTCCCCCAAGTCTAGAATAATCTCCCAAACCACCTCCACTTACTGGCTTTCCTGGTTTCTTTTAAAATGTAGCTTAAATCCCATGGTCTGCAGAAGACTATTCCTAATCTTTTCTCTCTGTATTTGTTTCTGTGATTCTCTATGTACATCTCTGTTTCTCCCCTGATGACTTTCTTCTCAGATTATTTTCTGTTTGCCCTGTATATTTCACATTTAGTTATTTAAATGTTCATTAAACTGTACTCTTGGGGGCAGCTGGGTAGCCCAGTGGATTGAGAGCCAGACCTAGAGACAGAAGGTCTTGAGCTCTAATCTTGCTTCAGACACTTCTTAGCTGTGTGACTCTGGGCAAGTCACTCAACCCTCATTGCCTAGCCCTTACCACTCTTCTGCCTTGGAGCCAGTATACAGTATTGAGAAGATAAGGGTTTTTAAAAAACTGTATGTTTTGGTCATATTTTCTTTGTATCCTTAACACTCAGAACAGAGTCTGGCACATGATAAGCACTTAAAAATGTTTGCTGACTTGTGTCTGAGGCAAGATTTGAACCCCAGTCTTCTGATTCCATTTCTAGCATCTTTCTTTTAATTCATTCTGCCTATAACAGAGAACAGAACATATATAGAATTGATGAAGAAAATAACACAAATAGAATCATGTCTATAGAGTAATTTGGGCTGTTATATATAATAATTAATTCATTTGTTTCCAATCATCATAATATTGATACACCAACAGACTGATTATTGATCAATTAATCCTTTTCCAAACAGCTGAATCCATCCAGTTGCCAGGAAGAAAATTCTATATCCACCACTTATATCTGATCAACCCAACTTCATTAATGATGGCTGGTTGCTATGATATTTCTGTTGTGCCTATTTTGGAACAAATAGGCCAGATAAATACTAGATCTGTGTGTTTGTGTGAATAGAGTGGTAGAAGAAAGATCTTGCCAACTGCTATGCAGTCTTTGCAAATATCCAGACTAGTGTCCCTGATGAATGATAGAGATAAATCTATCCCATCTATTATTATATATTTTCCAAGTTGAATTAGATTTCCAATACTGAACTTGGTTTAATCTATTCTCTAACTCAACTCTTACATTTTATATTTTGAATTGATTTCTATCTCACACTGGAAATGTCAAATAAAAAATTATCCTCTTCTTAATGGGGGGTGTCCTATCATTTGCTTTCCTGATATTACAGAATATGATACCCAATAAATAAGGAAAGAAATGTAAATAGCATAATAATGGTATACTCAAGCACTGAAATATATGGGTTGTAACATTACTGACATTCTGTAAAAGGAGATATAGTGACTAATAATATAAAGGGAAAATAACTTTGAAGGACTTCAGATATCTCATTGGTGCAAAAACTACAATGAAAGAAGACCAGTTACCTAATGGTGACCCAGGATTTTTATCTCTTTCCCTGGGTCTATATTCATGCTCCAGGATTTGTGGTCTTAGGTCTTTCTTGATGATTACTCCAGATATCAGATTGCACACAGTTAGTCAGTATCTGAAGATGGATTTGGACTCATCTTCTTGACTCCAGGTCTAGAGCTCGGTCTACTATATCATCTGGCTGCCTGACTTTCTCAAAGTCATAGAATCAAAAGGAGGTATCAGAGGTAGGATTCAAGTACAGGCGACCACTCACTCTGGTTTTGTTACTATATGACAATGTTGCTCTGTTGATAGACATCCTATGCATCTTTCAAGGCTCAGCTTAAATGACATCTCTTTGTGATCCTTCCTCTGATCCTCTGATTTGAAATGAACTTTCCTTCCTCAGACCTCAAATGATTCTTTATATTCATATGCACATTACACATTTTATTTTGTATTGTGATGATTTGTGTAAGCATCCTATCTACTAGTTTGCAGACTCTCTGATGGCAAAGGAATATGCTTCATTTAACCCACGTGACAAAAACACCTCTAACAAGATAACGTTATCACCTACCAGTGTGAGATTTGCATACTTACAAACATAAAAATGCTACATGAATGCTATGTTATTATTCATGGCTTTTCAGAAAGCTGAAGGCACGTCACATGGTCTAAAGGCAAAGCTAATATGATCATGCTATGGTACATATAAAATCAGTAAGAATTTAGCAAAAATTAGTAAAATAAATGTGAAAGGGGCAGCTAGGTGGTTCAGTGGATAGAGAGCCAGACCTGGGAGTTCCTTGATTAAACTCTGGCCTCAGATACTTGCTAGCTGTGTGGCCATGGACAGGTCCCTTAATTCCAATTGCTTAGCCCTTGCCACTCTTCTGTCTTTGAACCAATACTTGGTATCAATTCTAAGATGGAAGATAAGTATTTAAAATGCTAAATTGTTTTCTTATGTTCCAGTGACATTTCCTGACACCCCCAAATCAAAATTATTTCTTATCTTTTAAATATATATATAATTATATCTAATCAATCATTATGATGGTGGTCTAGAATAATAATAGTAGAAACTTATGTCTACACACTAAATAGAAGTATTGAGCTAAAATTTATTTGCATTCATCAAAGCAGAAAATTCACTCTTGGTAGTGCTGAAAAATTTCAAGACCATAAATTTTCTCTACAAAACCAATAGAAATTTGCACTCATTAACCTGGTTGCCTTTTCAACCAATAAAATAATGCATGAGAAAATTTTAAAACATATATATATGCATATATATGAAGCTCTAGACATATTCTGTTCTTTTAAAAAGTCATCATCATAGAACATAAGGATGTTGACTTTTTTGAAACTCAAATTTTGATGGATTAAAAAAAAACCAAGGTCATGGAAGTGAAAGCCAAAAGCTCATCATCTCTCTCTACTTCCCTTCACATTATGTTTGTGGAAAGGAAACAAGACTGACAGGTTGTGGGGGAAGGGGCCAACTGGGAGTGGCAATTGGGTCTTGTGACTAGCACTTCCTTCCTGCGTGGGGCCGGGGGAGGGGGGGGTAGGGGGGGGTAGGGGGGGGGCGGCTGGCTTCCGGGTGTTGGAGGAGGAAGGAGTTTGTCAGCCCAGTCTGGTGTGGTGTGCCTTTTTCTTGGTTCAGCCTGAAGATTCAAGTCCATTCACCTTTGAAGGTTAGACCTGTTCTTGTTTGCTGTCTATCTACTGCTAAGATTCTGAAGTATACAAAACTGGACTGATATAGAGGAGACAGAAGTGGGAGACCCCTCCACCAGCCTCTGGAACCTGGCCTCAGGTCTGAAGCTGAAAAAAAAACTCCAATCCCAACTAGTTATTAAACTTTATATTATTTGAATTCGCAGTCAGATAAATGGACTATCTTTTCTGGTCATAGAGGGAGCTGAAAATCATTTCAGTCATCAAGGCAATAAAAGACCTTATTGGACTCCTGCTATTTCCTCTCAATAGGGGGCATCTCCCTCCCTTGCCTCACCAAGCAATATACCCTCTCTTCCCTTAACTCCTCATTACCCCAAACAAACCTCCCATTATCCCCCTGTTTTCCAAATCCTATTTCCTTTCCCAATAAATATTACATGTTTCAGCCAAATTAGATTAATTTGATCCTGTCCTCTCCTGATTTCACAAGCCATAAAGGTAAGATTCCCAAATCTCTGTTCATTCAAAGGCATTACTACCACTCTCACAAAACCTCTCTGATCTGATAGATGTCTTTCCTTCTTATTTCTGGCAGCAGTTCATCTAAGAGAATTATTTTGCCCTTTAATACGTTCTACCTTATTCTATATTTATTTCCATGCAAGCTGTATTCTTTCTATTGTAGGATAGGAATTATGTGTTTTTCATCTCTCTATCTGGAGCTCTATAGATAGTATGTACTTTATACATGTTTATTGAAACTATAAACTGTCCTTCAAGCTCCAATTATACTGATCTATCCACAGACATATGATGGGAATGGAATGGAGGAGAAAATCATTATAGACTTTCTATGTGTTAGTATTACGAAGAAAAAAAGAAAATAGTCCCCTTCTCTCAGTAGCTCACATTCTAATTAAGAGAGGCAATACACAGAAGGTAAAGCCCAGTTGGCCACTATAATAATAGAAGGAATGTATTTGGAGATTCTCCCTATCCAAGAAGTCTGAAAAGACCAATGACTGTTGAGAAATTCAGAGCAGCAAAGAATTCTGGGTTATCTCACTTAGGGGAATGGCACTCTGACAGGTAGTGCATTGTGGGAACTGTACCATGGGGGTTAGAGGGGCAAAAGGGAAGAGCTTCATTCATTTTTTTCCTACTGGATCATTGGCTCCCATTGATATCAAGAAAGTTACATGCAGAGGAGAAACTCCCCACATTGCTTCATCTGTCTCAGCATTACATAAGAAGAGATATTCAGAAGGCAACAAAAGGGGAAAAAAAACTACCTGAATGAACTTTTTTTTTTCTAATTAGGTGCCAGTGACTCCCCACCCCACCAGATTAAGGCACTATTCTCTTCCTCTTCCAAAACATTCCTTACCTTACTGACTAATTAATCTTCCATGTGCACAAAGTGCTATCACTCAAATTCAACATTCACATTTTAAATACCTACTATATACAAGTTGGGGAGTGAAGACAAAAAAGACCATTGTCCCAATTTTCTTGGAAATTCAATTATTCTTGGGAAAAAGGAGAAGAAAGAATATAACATGCACAGTTAAGGAAATTAAAGTTCATTTAAGGAAAGAACCCTGCAACAAAGGGAGATCAGAAAGCCTTCACAACATTCTTTTATTCAACATTTTCAAAAGTTCACTCTTAAATAAGGGGGTAGGGACCCAATTCCTTAATTAGAATTACAATTCCTCTATTCTGATTATAAATAAGATATATACTGAACAAATGGGAAGTAACTCAGAGGGCAAAATCTTGAAGGAAGCCAATGAAATCACAAGCCTGAGTGGGGGAAATATAGGGGTTTTTTTAAACTTTCTGGAGGGCAATGTTACAATTATTAACCCAATTTTCATGATAAGAAAACTGAAGCTCAAATATGTTGTGATTAAAATAATAATTTCCATCATTTCTATAATGATTCCTCTGTACCATACATTCTGCTAAGGATACTGTAATATCTCATTTGATCCTCACAACAACTCTGAGTGTTAAGTTCTATTATTTTTTCTATTTTATAGATGAGAAAACTGAGGCAGGCAGCAATTAAGTGACTTGCCCAGGGTCACATAGCTAGAAAGTGACATAGGCTAGATTTTAACTTGGCGTTCAGGTCCAATACTATACACAACTCAAGAACTAGACTGCTTTCTTTTTTCCATTTGAATAAGTTTATTTAGTTAATTTAGAACATTATTCCTTGGTTACAATAAGCACATTATTTCCCTCCCTCCCCTCCACCCACTCTTCCTGCAGCCAATGCACAATTTCATTGGGTACTACTAGTGTCCTTGATGATAAACTATTTCCATGTTATTGTTTACACTAGGATGTTCATTTAGAATCTATATATGCAACCATATTCCTTTGACCCATATATTCAAGCAGTTGTTTTTCTTCTGTGTTTTTACTCCCACTGTGTTTCCTCTGAATGTAGATAGTGGTTTTTCTCATAGATTCCTCCAAGTTGTTCAGGGACATTGCATTGCCACTATTGGAGAAGTCCATTACATTTGATTGTACCATAGTGTATCAGTCTCTATGTACAATGTTTTCCGGGTTCTGCTCCTCTCACTCTGCATCACTTCCTGGAGGTTGTTCCAGTCTCCATGGAATTCCTCCATTTTATTATTCCTTTGAGCACAAGAGTATTCCATCACCAAAATACACCACAATTTGATCAGCCATTCCCCAATTGAAGGGTACCCCCTCATTTTCCAATTTTTTTGCCACCACAAAGAGCACAGCTATGAATATTCTTGTACATATCTTTTTCCCTATTATCTCCTTAGGGTACAAACCCAGTAGTGCTATGGCTGGATCAAAGGGCAGAGAGTCTTTTATTGCCCTTTGGGCATAGTTCCAAATTGCTCTCAAAAATGACTGGATCAATTCACAGCTCCAACAGCAGTGCATTAATGTCCCAACTTTACCACATCCCCTCCAACATTCATTACTTTCCTTTGCTGTCATGTTAGCCAATCTGTTAGGTATGAAGTGGTACCTCAGGGTTGTTTTGATTTGCATTTCTCTGATTATAAGAGATTTAGAACACTTTTTCATGTCCTTATTAATACTTTTGATTTCTTTATCTGAAAACTGCCTATTCATGTCCCTTGCCCATATATCAATTGGAGAATGGCTTGATTTTTTTGTACAACTGGTTTAGATCTTTATAAATTTGAGTAATTAGACCTTTGTCAGAGCTTTTTGTAATGAAGATTGTTTCCCAATTTGTTGCTTCCCTTCTAATTTTGGATGCATTAGATTTGTTTGTACAAAAACTTTTGTTTTGATGTAATCAAGATTATCGATTTTACATTTTGTGATTTTTTTCCTAGCTCTTGCTTGGTTTTAAAGTCTTTCCTTTCCCAAAGATCTGACAAGTATACTATTCTGTGTGCTCCTAATTTGCTTATAGTTTCCTTCTTTATATTCAGGTCATTCACACATTCTGAGTTTATCTTGACATAGGGTGTGAGATGTTGATCCAAACCTAATCTCTCCCATACTGTCTTCCAATTTCCCCAGCAGTTTTTTATCAAATACTTTGTTTTGATCCCCAAAACTGGGATCTTTGGGTTTATCATAGACTGTCCTGCTGTGGTCATTTACCCCAAATCTATTCCACTGATTCTCCTTTCTAATTCTTAGCCAGTACCAAATTGTTTTGATAACCACTGCTTTATAGTATAGTTTGAGATCTGGGACTGTAAGTCCTTTTTTTGCATTTTTTTTCATGATTTCCCTGGATATCCTTGATTTTTTGTTCTTCCAAATGAACATTGTTATATTTTTTTCTAATTCATTAAAGAAGTTTTTTGGTAGTTCAATGGGTATGGCACTAAATAAGTAAATTAATTTGGGTAGGATTGTCATTTTTATTCTGTTAGCTCGTCCAACCCATGAGCCATCAATCTTTTTCCAATTGTTTACTAGATAGTTTTAACTATGTGGAGAGCGTTTTGTAGTTGTAGTTTCTCTGTCGTTTGTGTTGGAAGCCCCAGAGACTGGCTCAGTTTGCTTTCAAGGTGCGCCCTTCAGACCAGCTGGCCCTGAGGCCCTTTTGCAGGCCTTGAGGTTCCTGCTGCTGCCATGGGCTAAGTGCTCTGGGTTGGGGGGGAGGGGTCCTGGGACATTCCTTCTGCCTTCCCCTTAGAACCGAGTGATCTAGGATTCCGGCTTTGGGGGGGGGGGGGGCGTACCTTTTGATCCGAGTCCAGAAGGAGGTTTCCCCGACTCTGTCCTGTTGTTAAGTTTGAATTTCAGTCACCTGGGAGCATTCAGTTTGTGATCAGTAAGGAAGGGTTTTCAGAGGTCTGAACTTTTGCTGCCTCTAAGCCGCCATTTTGACCAGAAGTCCTCCAGTGTTTTCAATAGGAATAGGAGTTGTTTTTTATCAAAAACTTTTTTCAGCATCTATTGACATAATCATGTAATTTTTGTTGGTTTGCTTGTTAATATGGTCAATTATGTGTATGGTTTTCCTAATATAGAACCATTTTTGCATTCCTGGTATGAATCCTACCTGGTCATAGTGGATAACCCTTGCAATAATTTGCTGGAGTCTTTTGACGAGTATCCTATTTAAGATTTTCACATCTATATTCTTTAGGGAGATTGGTCTATAGTTTTCTTTCTCTGTTGTTCCCCAGCTCTGTCCTATTGTTAGGTTTGATTTTCAGTCCCCTAGGAGGAATTTAGTTTGTGATTGGTAAGGAAGGGTTTTCAGAGGTCTGAACTATTGCTGCTCCCAAGCTGTCACCTTGACTCTGCCCCAAGCAATTAGACTTCTGATGGACATAGTCACATAAATAGTCATGTGTCATAGCTAGGATCCAAAGTCAGTTGTCTACAAATCCCAAATCCAGTGTTTTTCCCAATGTACCACATTATCACTCTTTCGGTTGACACCCCATGTGTCCATAAGCCTGCCCTCATCATCTGAGTTGGAGATAAATTTTCTTTTCTTCAGGTTTTGCATGATTATTTATATTCTTATGAACATAGCATATAGTGTTATCAATTGTGGTTGCTTGTGTAGGTGCTCTCTTTCTCCTAATAGACTGTAAGGTCTCTGATAGCAAAGGATTATGCCTTATAGCTCCTTTGTAGTTCTTCTAGTGCCTAGCATGATAAGCTTCAGATATTAAGCACTTTAAGTGCACATTGAATTAGCTCAAGTAAACTCCTTCAGTGTAGCTATCAGAATACAAGCGATAGTCAGACCCAGATAACTGGCAGAGGCCATCTCCCTTCATAATAATCACTCAGCCATTGATATACCAGCACTCCCACTTATGAATGCAATATTGGGTATCTTTTAGCTGCTATGGAGATGCCTAAAAGCAAATATGTGAAACAACATATTCTCATCCAATTCCACTGACATTAACCAAACCATCACTTTATTTGGGTGCCAACATTAAGTATACTAATATAAAGAAAAACTGAATATATCACGATTTAGATAAGATCAAATATTTCTTTCATAAGAATGTTAATGCTTGAGTTCAATGAAAAGGCATAAACATGTCCATTACAATGCTTTAGGAATTTCTAAATCTCCTCATATAGTAGGTTAACCAAGGTGATAATAAAATTTGGAACACTAAAAGGAATGTGAATAATAACTGGTATAGGAAGAGCTAGGTGACTGAGGGTCAGCCTAAAGATGGGAGGTCCTGGCTTCAAATTTGGCCTCAGACATTTCCTAACTGGATAACCCTGAGGAAGTCACTTACCTCCCATTGCCTAGCCCTTATTGCTCTTCTCCCTGGAAATCCATACATAGCACTGATTCTAAGACAGAAAGTAAGGGTTTTAAAAAAAAGAAAATATAATATTGTTTTAATTTTGGAGACACAAAAATAGTCTTGATATATTTTTGCTAATATCACCAAGTATTCTTAAGGGATCTAATTATTTCATATACTGCGGACTAGGAGATTTCCATAGAAAGTTTCCCTAGCAGTTTAAAGATGCAGAGGTAATGGAGTACTTACACAAAAGTTTAGATGTAAAAGACGAAATGACATACAAGGAAGAACAGGAAAGTCAGTTTTTTGTTTTTTTTCTGGATTAAAGAGTAAGTGTAATCCATCTGGAAAGGGGAGGTTGGAATCAGGCCATGAATAGTGTTCAATACCAAACAGAGGAGTTTATATTTGATCAAAGGCAATAGGGGACCACTGGAACTTGTTGAGCAAGGAAGTTCCTAGTCAGTTCTATGAATTTAAGTTTAAGATGAATGTGTTATCATGGAACCATGGAATTTGAGAATAGAAAGGGGCCTTAGAGATCACCTAATATAATATCTCCTAATTTTTCCTAATTTTATAGTTGGGCAAATATAAGCTCAGAAAGATGAAGAGATTTGCTCACAGTCCCACAACTAGCTAGTAGCAAAGTTAGACTTTCCCAAGATATAATTTTTAAAATTTTATTTAATTGATTAAGAAAATTTTTCCATGGCTACATGATTCATAGTCTTTCCCTCCCTTCTTCTAACTGCCCTCCCATAGCCAACTCACAATTCCATTGAGTTTTACATGTGTCATTGATGATCTATTTTCATATTATTGATATTTGCACTAGGGTGATAATTTAGAGTCCACATACACAACCCTATCCCATTGACTCATGGGATCAAACAGTTGTTTTTCTTCTCTTTCTACTCTCACAGTTTTTTCTTTGGATGTAAATAGCATCCCTTCTCATAAGTCCCTCAGAATTGTCCTGGATCATTGCATTGCTGCTAGTAGAGAAGTCCATTACATTCGATTGTACCACAATGTATCTGTCTCTGTGTCCAATGTTCTCCTGGTTCTGCTCCCTTCACTCTGCATCAATTCTTGGAGGTTGTTTCAGTTCACATGGAATCCCTCCAGTTCATTGTTCCTTTAAGAACAATAATATTCCCTCACCAACAGATAACACAATTTGTTCAGTCATTCACCAGTCAAAGGGCATCCCCTCATTTTCCAATTTTTTACCACCACAAAGAGCGCAGCTATGAATATTTTTGTACAAGTATTTTTCCTTCTAACAAAATGTAATTTTTAAACTGAAGCATATTACAAACTATCATCTTTGTTCACAAGAGACAAGATCAAGAGAATCCTGGTAATAGAAATTTTATTTCTAGCAAAAAGTGTTGCTGACATCTGTCTTCTTCCAAAGTTTTGTCTTTACATTTAAAAAAAAAAGTCTCAATTAGCATTAGACCCATTAGCAATTTAACTGGAAGCAAGTATAAGACCAACATATGGGAGTGAGATGTAGTACATGCACTTTCAAAAAACAAAAGAGATATTCTATATTGCAAATTCAGGATGTTTTCTGTACTCCAAAGAGACCAGGCTAATAGCTAAATGCAGATTTCTCAGTTAGATAACTCTCTTCCTGAGTCTCTGAAGTCCAGTGGTAGAGCAAAAGTCAAGATGATTGGCAATGACCAAGGTTGGAGTCAATGACTTTGGCATCTTTCATGACTAACCAAGGTCTCAGTGCTCCATAGCACCTACTTTGGCCACCATTAAAGTAATTGGAACAAATTGTTCTCATCTACACATTCCTCTTAGGAAAGTCTTTACATGCTTAGGATAAATATCCCCCTACCTCACCAACAGGTTTGAGATCTGTCAGTTATCCATCTGCCCAAATAGTTGGCTGGTGTGTGGTCACACCCAGGGAGGAATTAGGTAGAGCCTAGAAGCCCATATCTGACAGTATTACAACAAGCACAAAGTGTCAAATCCTAAAGTAATTCTGCACTTCAGGTCCATCCTAAAGCTGAAACAAAATCCAAACATCCAAATGTCACACTGAACTATAAGTCACAGGCATTCCTATGAAATCTTGAATTAATTCAGAAATCTGATCCCATGGATTTGGGACAAATCCAACAGATAACAATCACAGGATTTAAATCTAGAAGAGATCCTCTAATCTAACTCCACTCCATTTCATAAATGAGAAAACCAAGTCTGGAAAAGGTTAACCAGCTTGGCCAGGAACACATAAAAAGTAGCAGACCTGGAAGTCAGACTCTTTTGCTTTGCCCCAACTCTTGTAGAATGACTGACAGGTAAAGTGATGAAGCTGGTAACCTATCAAGGTCCCTTCCATCCCTACAGCCCTCTGTTATGATACAAATGTTCTACAGTCTATAAATCTAAGCCAAACTAGCATGAGGTTTTTTCCAGTATCCGTTTATTCTCTGATCTGAAATATAATTTGTAATCTAACAGTGATCCGCAAGTGCAATTTCAGGAATCAAGCTTCGGATGAAGGAGTCCACATTTCACTGTCAGAGACTTAGAAGAGATGACAGTTTGAAATCCTACGAATACAGTGAAGAATGGTCACATATCATGAACTTTGAAGTGAATAGCCTCGTGATGCCAGAATTGCATAGGAAGCTACTCGAGTTATTTCATTCTAATTGCATTTTTTTACTTTAAAGTCATAAACTTTGTGTGCCTTCATCACTCTATTTGTAAAATAATCAGGATATCAAAATATCTTTAAACCCAAAGGCAGTCTCCATGATGTGCAGTGGTACAAGGAATCTCTTTCAGATAGTTTCAGTCATGTCCAGTTCTTCATGACTCCTTTGGGGGGATTTTCTTGGCCAAGATATTGGAGTGGTTGGTTGTTTCCTTCCGCAGCTCATTTTACAGATGAAGATACTGAGGCAAAGAGGAGTAAGTGATTTGCCTAGGGTGATATAGCTAGGTCTGAGGTTAGATTTGAATTCAGGTCTACCTTACTCTATGCCTGGCATCCTATCCTCTGTGCCAACTAATTTTCCAAGGAAAATGTTGTGTGTCATATAAATACAATTACACTACTGAGCTAAAATTATTCATTCAAATATTGAGCACTTGTTACATACAAAACAATGTTCTAAGCAGTACAGAATCCATTAGAATGTGAATTACTTGAGAAAAGGATAGTCTTTATCTTGCCTAGCATTCCTAGTCCTTATCCCGGTGCCTTCTCACAGTGAACCTCCACAGAAAATTCAGAAAGAGAATTTCCCCTTAAAAGAAATTAGGGACTCTTTCTGAGTTTGAGATGAAATTTTACTCTGCTTTCAAAAGCAGATCTCATTTAGTCTTGTTTATTTTCTGATATATCCTAGTCTGTGGCTCTCCAATTACTGCTGGTTGTTTTGCTTCAATAAGTGGGCTTACTTGCCATTCACCATTTGTGATGACCTTTTGTGATGACCAGTGTTTGCTGGATTTAAAAGCTAGGAAGTACCTTAGAGAAGATGTATTTCAATTCTCTCCTTTTACAGAGGTGAGACCTGAGGCCAAAAGAAATTAAACAATTTGACCAAGGTCAGAGAGTTAATAAAGTAACAGTCGTAATACAAACCCAGGTCTTCTGACTCTAAATTCATTAATTCAATTCAATTCACTAAGGATTGATTAAAGACCTACTAAGTACAAGGCACTGTGCTAAACATTAGGGAAACACAAAGATAAAAATGGAATAAGTTTTTCCCTGCAAGAGCATTGTTATGTGGGGGGAAACAACACGAATACTAAAAATAGCTAGAGAAAAATACATGCAAGGTAAATACAAAGTAATTTCTGGAGAGGGGAAAGATACCACCAACTGGGGATCAGCATGAGCCCTCATTGAATACAGCATTTGAACCGAGCCTCAAAGAAAGTTAGCAATTCTAAGACAGAGTGAGGAGGAAATCTATTCATCTAAGGAGAACAGCCTGTTCAAAGATATACAGGTAAGAGATGATGTGTCATGTACTAAAAACAAGCAGACCAATTTGGCTGAGTCACAGAGAATATAAAGACGAGTAATATACAAAGATGCAGGAAATACATAATAGAGTCAGCTCATTAAAGAATTTAAATGCCAGAGTAGTTAGTTTTTTATCCTTAGGGTAATTGTGAGCCCCTGCAGCTTCTTGAGCAAGGGAGTGACATAAAATCTCTACTTTATAAATATCACTTGATCTTTCCTTGAAGAAACCTTGCCAACTTCTTACTTCAAAAATAGAGGCTAGTTCAATATATAGACTCCTTATTCTAAAGCAAGGCTGTCAGGCAGATACAAGAAACTATGGATCCTGCTGGAACAAAAATAATGCTATGACATTTGCTCAGAATGTCCAGACAAGTTTTACATTGCTATAAATCAAGTCAAAATCAAATAAAGATGTTGCAGTAATAGCAGTAGTAGTAGTAATGGTGATGGTGATGGTGGCAGTGGTGGTGGTGGTAATGGTGGTAAAGGAGGAAGAGGAGGAAGAACAAGAATGATTAACTGTTTGCCTCAGTTTCTTCATCTGTAAAATGAGCTGGAAAAGCAAATGGCAAACCACTCAAGTATCTTTGCCAAGAAAACTCCAAATGAGGTAAAAAAGAGTCATATGTGACCGAACAACAACAAAGAGTAAGTTAGGGAAGCTAAATGACTTTCTGGAGTCACATAGCTAGTAAATATCTGAGGCTGAATTCAAACTCACGTCTTCCTAACTTGTGGTATTCTGTCCAAGAGAATACTTAGCTACTTTATTAAATAAAAAAAAAAACTATTGGAAGTAAGAGGATCTAGGTTCAAATTCTGAGTCTACTACTTACTATATAGGTAAACACATCAATTAACCTTTACTGTCCTTGTTTTCTTTATCTGTTAAGTGAAGAAATAAAACAGCATGACTTCCACAGTCCCTTCCAACTCTAAATATATGTTCCTATGGTCTCATGCTTCGAATAACTGTTCAAGACAACAGTAGAATCCATACAGCCATATATGATTAATTTTTAAAGGACTTATAAAGAGAAGTGCTACAAAGCTTTGAATTACACAAAGCAAGTGCTAGGAGGCTTTTTTAGAGGAGATGGAATTGGAGCTGAGCCTTGAAGGATAGTTAACAGTGCTTCTATTTTTACATATAGACCCCATGCAGCAAAACTAAAGGAGCCAACCCCTATCATAATCAGCATCCCTTTTGAAATTGAGCTAAATACTCCCCAGACCTCTCCCCGTGCAACTATGAACCATCTGTGTTTCTTCAGAGCCAGTAAACATCAGTCTTAAAACTGGCAGTGATGTTTGGGGCTCTATTTTGGGAGGTATATTGTTTCACAAGCCAAGTGTGATTGTCTCTTTTTCTTTAGGGTTTGCAGAAATAACTTCAGTGATTTGCCTTCTTGTTCCCCACTTGGCTGAGGAGTGACAACCAGAATATTATGTAAAGATGCTCACAAAGATTACATTTATTAGACTTTTGTCCTTCCAGATTTCCATGGGGAAGATGGTGGTGAGAGGAAGGTAAGTTAAATTATTTTTCTTTGTACATACTTGTTTGGGGAAATTTTGGACAGAGATCTTTTGGAGACTTTTTGTTCCTCTTTTTGCTTTACCTTGGGAGAGTTCGAACCTTATAACCACTATCAATGTCAGGACCTTCCCTCCTTCTTTCTCTCTGCCCTCATCCTAAACAGGTGGGAACATTTCTGGAGAATCACCTTGGTCCAGATCTGCTCTCATCTATACTTCCATGTCTTCTTCTCACAGCCCTGAACAGTCATTAGTTCCACCCTCTGCCTTATAATTTGCTATTTCCAGCTCAGGCAAGGCAAAAGTAGCAAGTGGTAGGGCAAATAGTATTTAAGCCTCCACGTTCTGGAGCTAAGTCACAATGCCTTTGCATACTTATACTCATTTTGAAATTATTCTTTTCTTCATTTCTGCAATGATGCTAAAGTAAATTGTCTAGTTTTAAAGACTGATCTTCTCCTAAAGTCCCCAAGTCTTCACCAAAGAGAAGAGGTGAGCTTGGGTTCTTGAAAACTGAGCCAGTGAGGTGCCACTTCAAAAGATCTCAAAAATAGGTCCAGATCAGAGTCAAGGCTAAAAGGGAATTTGGAGGTCGTCTTTTTTTTTTTCAATCTCATTTTAAAGTTGAGGAAACTGAGGCCCAGAGGTTGAATAACTTTCCCAATTTCACATAGGTCACAAGATTGTAACTTCAAAACTAGAAGGAAACTTAGTGGTCATCTAGTTTAACCCTGTAAGAAATTGAAGGGAAAGGAGAATAAAGTGATTTTTACCCATGGTTGCACAGGTAGTGTCAGAAGGAGGTCTTGAACACAGTTCCTCTGACCTCAAATCAAGCATTCTTTGCAGTCAATATGCCTCTTGTTTTACAAATAGCAAAACTAAGTCTTAAGGCGGGAAAGGGGGAGAGAAAGGAAGGAGTGATTTACCAAGAGTCACATACTAAATTCAGAGCAGATTAGGACTAAAAACTTGGAGTCCTCTATCAGCCACATAATTAACTTTTATTAAATGCCTAATATGTACCAGGTATTTGTACTAAAGACCAGGTATAAAAAAAAAAGATGAGCTCATCCCTGCCATCAAGGAACTTACAATCTAATGAGGGGGCATGTAAACAAATATAGACAAAACAAGCTATATGCGGGACTAAATAGGGAATAATTAATAGAGGGAAGGCACTAGAATTAAGTGGGAAGTCTCCCACAAAAAGAAGAAATTTTAGTTGGAACTTAAAGTAAGCAAGGAAAGTCAGTTCTTTCCACATTTAAACTATTCTTTCTCATTTCTCTTTCACTTAATTTGGTTGGAAGCGACCTTCTGTGAAAGAGTTACACATTGGACCTGCTAATATCCCATCACTGTCAACAACCTGTGCTCATCTGACTCAGGATGGATATGTGAGAGGACTGCGTGCTCTTCTGACCAGCTTGGACCTTTCCTGCATGAAGGACTCTGGCTGCGATTCCTGCTGACTCCATTCATTTTCTTAGCAATTAAATGACCAGGAAAGCAGAGTTGTGAAACAAATATTAATAAGTTGTATTCCAGACACTGGGGAGTCCGGATCTGTGTGATCTCTGTCCCCTGAAGACCCAGTGCGGTGCCTCATGAGTTCAGCATGGTTCAGTCTTAAACTCTAGAAACTAGGTAGTAGTATGACCTAACAGGGCAAGGATGGAATTATAATCAGACACTTAATGTTCTGGGTATCCCATGGAAACTAATGTGTGACCTTGAGAAAATCCGTTCACCTACGCATGTCTATGCTCTCTTTATTAAATTGGTGAACAACAATGATTCTAAACTATCTCTAGGAAGCAGCAGGAATAAGAACCAAGAGATGCATAAAACATTCATTTTTGTGTGTATGTAACGTTAAAAGTGCTTTATATGGCAAATGCCAAATAATAATGATGATCCTCTGGGCATTGCTGTGAGGGACACTTCAGAAAATGCATGAATAATCACTCAATCAATATACTGCATTATTTCTTGTCTCCTTCAATCTCTTTAAATCAGGGGGATGCTGGTAAATGCTTAAATAGATGCTCTCCAGGAAAAAATATACACACGACACACTTTTAATTTTAGTGTGAATCATGAACATTTTCTCTATCACTTTTTAAGTCTAGACAATCAACAAAACATTCAGTCACACCCTAATTTGTATCATTGGCTATTTTCTGAGGTGTAAATGCTCACGTTGAAATGATAACCATTACCAAATGGCTCCAGAATTCCCCCTCACTTAATTCTAGATGGGCGAGGCATGGCTTTCCATTTGAAGTTTCCAACATCTCCTCCCTCCATGGGTACTTAGATCTTCAAATAAATGAACTTGGCCTTTTGCAATATCATTACATGAATTATAGATACTGCCCTTAAGTATTCTAACCTTTAGTACTTTTCAAGAGGGTAACCATGGGAGATAATGCCTATTTAAATATAAATATTCCTATAAGACAATCAGTCAATCAATGAGCATTGATTAGGCACCTACTACATGCTGGGCACTGTGGAAAACTATTATTGATCATATGTGCTTTACAGTGAGTTAATTTACCAGATTATATCCAAAATGACAAGGCATCATACTGTAATGGGTAGAGAATTGGCTTTACAAACATGAGGACCTGGGTTCAAGTCTTAACCTCTGACTCCTACACTGACCATATTACTTAATCTCTAGATGTTCTAGGGCAGGGAGAACAAACACATGGTGCTTCACTGTGTCGTGCAACATTCCAGAGTGGGGCCAGAACCAGGATGAAATGTAATTGGGAAAAATTTATCATAGTAAATAAAATACAATGAAACATAGATAATGTTGAAATGTGGTTTTAAAAGTCAGTATGTAGCCAGCAAGCTTCAATTTGAATTTCATTCTTTTGCCTTAGGCAACTCTCAAGTCAAACATGTTAGAGAAAAGGTATCAACCAAACAAGCAGAAGAGTGCCTTGCTCAGGAGTTTTCCATGCCAATGAAAACCCAGGTATAACCCCTATTCCTATTTCCAAAATGATAACTTAAAATAGTCAACAGGAGAAGAAAGGAGAGCACATGGACACTGAGTCCCTACAGTAATGTGCCATGAGGGGAGAAATTCACCAAAAGGAAGTGGCAGCAAAGTAATTAAGTTGTAGCAAAGTAATTAAGCAAGAAACATTTATTTGTTTCTTGCTCTATACCATGCTTCGTATTAGGGAGACAAATAAAAAAATGACAAAATTTCTACTCTCAAATATCTAACATTTTACTATTTTAAGAATTTGCTAAAGGCAAACTTTTCCTATTTCACAATTTTTCCTAGAGTTGATAGCCTTGCCTAAGGTGAACTTAGAGACAGGGTCTAATGCTAGATGATACCAAAGTCTGGGGTTGGGCTAGAAAATGACCATCACTGCCATCAAGCTAATAACATCATACATTCAAAGAGGTCCTCTACACCCACTTAATCTTTCTTTAATCCTTAGTTTCTGGCAATGACTTGCCAGAATCTGCAACTGTCATTTATATAGTTTAGCTTGAAGTAGTTATTTGAACCCCTAAATCAGTGATGGTGAACCTTTTAGAGAAAGACTGCCCAAACTGCACCCACACACTCCATGGTAGCTGTCCCCTTACTCCAGGCAGGGAAGGGAAAAAACACTCCTATTGGATGGTGGGAAGAAGGACAGGTGAAGTAAAAAATGTCCTCAGGCATGATGGAGAGGGGAAGGGAAATAGACCCCTCTGGCACATATGCCATAGGTTTGCCAACGCAGCTATAAATTATTCTAAAGTGTTCTTGGAATTCTATTTCTATTCAAGTGGACAGTTTTACTGGATGAAAAGTAAAAAAAAAACCAAGATGGAAGGGCCAGAACCAAAATAAATTTACATCAAGGAAATTCAGCTCCACAAAAGCTGCTCTTTTACCATTAAATGGCTATCCATCGTCACTGATAAATAAAGTATATTTTTTTTAATTTTCTTATCTAAAGAGCTCTCTAGAGTGAACAAAACATTTTTTAAAAGTTGAGCAACAGATGCATTTTCCACTAAGTGTATAGGAGCTATGTACACTAAATGGTAAGAAATTATGGTCCACCCTGGTTCACTCAGCTGCTATAGTTAATGTGACTTATATGTTTTAATGAGAGGAGTCTCCTGCAGAGAAGAGTCCTATCAGCCTCTGAACAGACTGTTTTGTCTAGATGAGGGGGTAAGTAGGGAATGGACACTCAGGCACAAGGGAGTCTTTCATTATGCCTTGGACTACCAGAGTCACTTTCATTTTCTTATACTTTCAGTATATTCAGTAGATCAATATCTATTATCAAATTCAAACCCAAACCAAAATCTTTTATCAAATATTAAAATCTATTTTAAAGTCGACATAAGCTTATTTTGGGAAGGAAGGAGCATAGCAGAAAGCTTCCAAGGAGAAGTCAGATTGGAGATAGTTTCTAAGAATTAGCAAAATGTCAAAGTATGATGACAATATTAATAATAATGATGATGATGATAATAACAGCTAACATTTTTATAATGCTTAGTATGTGCCAGGTACATACTGTGTACATACATACTGGGTTCTTAGAATTATATTTATATACCTAAATACAATTATGTATTTATGTACATATATAAAAATTACATTTTCATATATGTTTTTATATACAATTATTACCTCACTTGATCCCTGAGAGGTAGGTGCTATTTTTTCTCCATTTTATAGAGAAGTAAACTGAGGCCATTAGCAGTTAAGTGACTTGTCCAGAGTTACACAGCTAGTAAATGTCTAAGATCACATTTGAACTCAGGATTTGCTTCTTGAATCCAAGCCAGGCACCCAATTATTCACTGCTCCAATAATAGTTAGAGTTGACATTTATAAAATGTTTCAAGGATTGGAAAAACACTTTATCTCTCTTATTTCAATTGACCCTCTCAACAAACTGTGAGTTAGGCACTAGAAGCATTATTATCCCTATATTACAAATGTAGAAATTCAGTTTCAGAGAGTATAAATGACCTGCCTAGGGTCATTTGACTAGTAAAGATTTTAAAGGTTAGATCTCTCAGGTTGGAAAATTGATTTTAAGGATTTATACCTTTAATTTAAAGAATATCTATGCCTGATTTGTGTCTTTCTCATGATTCTTGCCTTTTTGTCCTTTTATAATCCTGGTCTCTCCCCATGGTACCTTCTGACTTTCTCTCTCATTTTGCTTTCTTTTCAGAAATAGTTCTTGAGAAAGGACACCTGGGCTATGTGTCACAACACGTTTGCAATGCATGTTCAAGACAAATCTTGTACTCTACATTGACAGAATTATAGATAAAATTCAAAATTAATCTGAAATGCTCTCCATTTTTACTTTAAAATAATTAACGAAGGATACATTTAGGTTTTATGCTTCCTTATCCAAATTATGTACAGATGCTGCATAGAAATGTATTCTTAATAGCTACATTAACTAAGATAAGTTCAGTCACATCATTGTCATTCATGTCTAATTAACCTAAATGCCCAACTGGGAGTAGTAAGAATTTGCACAATGCGAGGAGAGTGAGGCATGTGGATTCCCCACTCCATCTCCTACCACTAGAAGCTTCCCAGATAGGAGAGATGAGCTAAGCTGAACTTTCAAGATCACACAGGGACAGTTGACAAGTGAACCTGGCAGCACTGCATGACAGCAAAGAACTATATTACTCTTTGATGGAAAGTCTTATTTTTTTAAAAAAAGGAAGCTGAGATATATGTACTTCCGGTTAAGATGGCGGCTTAGAGAAAGCTAAAGCTCAGATCTCCGGAAAACCCTTCCCGACCAATCTCAAACGATAAGCTCCTAAGGCGCCGAAATTCAAAACGATCAACAGCATAGACCCTGGGAACCCTCCTCCTGGACCTGGACCCGGTTCAAAAGGTACGGCTCCCCTTAAAAGCCAGAACCCGAGATCACTCGGACCTCAGGGGTAGGAGCGCAGAGTCCAAGGCTCCCGGAAGCCGCAGCCCGGCCGGCTCAGAGAGCAGGGTCCTCGGAAACAACAACCCTCAGGGCCTTCTACAGTCCCGGTGAAAGTTACTGCCTGGGGCTTCCGCTGCAGAGAGCTGGTCAAAACAACAGCAACCCTCAGGGCGGGCAAGACAGCCTCACGGGCGGGATCCTGCTATCCAAGTCTCAGTGAAAGTCTGTGCTCTCGGAGCTTGGGGAAGCGGCAGCCCATCCCCCCGCAGGCCTGCGAAACAGCCTCACGGCCAGCGATTCTGAAGGCAACTTCCGGAAAGCGAGCCGGGGGGGGGGGAGAGTGTGGCCTCGTGGTCCGACCCTTCCATTCCAGTTCCAGTGAGGCATATTCAGTTTAACCCAGGGAAAGCCCATAGAACTATCTGCCCAGGACTGCCTCTGAACACCAGAAAGAGACAAGAAAAACTAATCCTCCACATTCAGAGATGACAAACTCCACAGAACCACAGAAGCCCCAAAATACCAAAAAAAATAAGAAGAAAGGGGCGACTTTGGACACATTCTATGGAGCCAAAATACAAAATACAGAGCAGACAGAAGATAATATAAAAGAAAATGCTCCAAAACCTTCCAAAGGAAATGGAAACTCTCCACAAACCTATGAAGAATTTGAATCAGAAATGACCAAAAAGATGGAAGCCTTCTGGGAGGAAAAGTTGGAAATAATGCAAAAGAAATTCACGCATCTACAAAACCAGTTTGACCAAACTGTAAAAGAAAACCAGGCTTTAAAGGCCAGAATCAGGCAGCTGGAAGACAACGATCGTGTAAAAGAGCAAGAATCAATAAAGCAAAGCCAAAATACCAAGAAATTAGAAGAGAACATAAAATATCTCACCGACAAGGTGATAGATCTGGAAAATAGGGGGAGAAGGGATAATTTAAGAATAATTGGACTCCCAGATAAGCCAGAAATAAACACCAAACTGGACATGGTGATACAAGATATAATCAAAGAAAATTGCCCAGAGATTCTAGAACAAGGGGGCAATACAGCTACTGACAGAGCTCACAGAACACCTTCTACACTAAACCCCCAAAAGACAACTCCCAGGAATGTAATTGCCAAATTCCAAAGCTATCAAACAAAAGAAAAAATCCTACAGGAAGCCAGAAAAAGACAATTTAGATATAAAGGAATGCCAATCAGGGTCACCCAAGACCTTGCAAGTTCTACTCTGAATGATCGTAAGGCATGGAACATGATCTTCAGAAAGGCAAGAGAGCTGGGTCTCCAACCAAGAATCAGCTACCCAGCAAAACTGACTATATACTTCCAAGGGAAAGTATGGGCATTCAACAAAATAGAAGACTTCCAACTTTTTGCAAAGAAAAGACCAGAGCTCTGTGGAAAGTTTGATACCGAAAATCAAAGAGCAAGGAATACCTGAAAAGGTAAATATTAAGGAAAGGGGAAAAATGTTATCTTCTTTTACTCAAACTCTCTTCTATAAGGACTACATTTATATCAACCTATGTATACTAACATGTGGGGAAAATGTAATGTATAAATAGGGGGTAAAGAAAGACCAAATAGAATAATCATTCTCACACAAAGATTCACATGGGAAGGGGAGGGGAAGAAAACTCCTATAAGAAGGAGAGGAAGAGAGGGGGGGGGTTACTTAAACCTCAATCTCAGGGAAATCAGCTCTGAGAGGGAAAAACCTCCAGATCCATTGGGATCTTGAATTCTATCTTACCCAACAAGGGTAAGGAGAAGGGAAAACCAAGGGGGGGAGGGGGAGAGGGAGAACAAAAAGGGAGGGTAAGAGAGGGGGGAGGGGGAGGGAACAAAAAGGGAGGGACTAAAAAGGGAAACATCAAGGGAGGGGACAAGGGGGACTGTTTCAAAGTAAATCACTGGACTAAAAGGTAGAGCCGAAGAAGAAAAGGTTAGAATTAGGGAAGGCAATCAAAATGCCAGGGAGTCCACAAATGACAATCATAACTTTGAACGTGAATGGGATGAACTCACCCATAAAACGTAGACGAATAGCAGAATGGATTAGAACCCAAAACCCTACCATATGTTGTCTTCAAGAAACACACATGAGGCGGGTTGACACCCACAAGGTCAGAATTAAAGGATGGAGTAAGACCTTCTGGGCTTCAACTGATAGAAAGAAGGCAGGAGTGGTAATCATGATATCTGATAAAGCCAATGCAAAAATAGACCTGATCAAAAGGGATAGGGAAGGTAATTATATTTTGTTAAAAGGGACTATAGACAATGAGGAAATATCATTAATCAATATGTATGCACCAAATAATATAGCACCCAAATTTCTAATGGAGAAACTAGGAGAATTGAAGGAAGAAATAGACAATAAAACCATACTAGTGGGAGACTTAAACCAACCATTATCAAATTTAGATAAATCAAATCAAAAAATAAATAAGAAAGAGGTAAAAGAAGTGAATGAAATCCTAGAAAAATTAGAATTAATAGACATATGGAGAAAAATAAATAGGGATAAAAAGGAATACACCTTCTTCTCAGCACCACATGGCACATTCACAAAAATTGACCATACATTAGGTCACAGAAACATAGCACACAAATGCAGAAAAGCAGAAATAATGAATGCAGCCTTCTCAGATCACAAGGCAATAAAAATAATGATTAGTAATGGTACATGGAAAACCAAATCTAAAACCAATTGGAAATTAAACAATATGATACTCCAAAACCGTTTAGTTAAAGAAGAAATCATAGAAACAATTAATAATTTCATCGAGGAAAATGACAATGGCGAAACATCCTTCCAAACCTTTTGGGATGCAGCCAAAGCGGTAATCAGAGGTAAATTCATATCCCTGAATGCTTATATTAACAAACAAGGGAGAGCAGAGATCAATCAATTGGAAATGCAAATGAAAAAACTGGAAAGCGATCAAATTAAAAACCCCCAGCAGAAAACCAAATTAGAAATCCTAAAAATTAAGGGAGAAATTAATAAAATCGAAAGTGATAGAACTATTGATTTAATAAATGAGACAAGAAGCTGGTACTTTGAAAAAACAAACAAAATAGACAAGGTACTGGTCAATCTAGTTAAAAAAAGGAAGGAAGAAAAGCAAATTCACAGCATTAAAGATGAAAAGGGGGACAGCACCTCCAATGAGGAGGAAATTAAGGCAATCATTAGAAATTACTTTGCCCAATTATATGGCAATAAATACACCAATTTAGGAGAAATGGATGAATATATACAAAAATACAAACTGCCTAGACTAACAGAAGAGGAAATAGAATTCCTAAATAATCCCATATCAGAAATTGAAATCCAACAAGCCATCAAAGAACTTCCTAAGAAAAAGTCCCCAGGGCCTGATGGATTCACCTGTGAATTCTATCAAACATTCAGAGAACAGTTAATCCCAATACTATACAAACTATTTGACATAATAAGCAAAGAGGGAGTTCTACCAAACTCCTTTTATGACACAAACATGGTATTGATTCCAAAACCAGGCAGGTAAAAAAAAGAGAAAGAAAACTATAGACCAATCTCTCTAATGAATATAGATGCAAAAATCTTAAATAGGATTCTAGCAAAAGGACTCCAGCAAGTGATCAGAAGGGTCATCCACCATGATCAAATAGGATTTATACCAGGGATGCAGGGCTGGTTCAGTATTAGGAAAACCAGCCACATAATTGACCACATCAACAAACAAACCAACAAGAACCACATGATTATCTCAATATATGCAGAAAAAACCTTTGATAAAATACAACACCCATTCCTATTAAAAACACTAGAAAGCATAAGAATAGAAGGGTCGTTCCTAAAAATAATAAACAGTATATATCTAAAACCAACAGCTAATATCATCTGCAATGGGGATAAACTAGATGCATTCCCAATAAGATCAGGAGTGAAACAAGGATGCCCATTATCACCTCTACTATTTGACATTGTACTAGAAACACTAGCAGTAGCAATTAGAGAAGATAAAGGAATTGAAGGCATCAAAATAGGCAAGGAGGAGACCAAGTTATCACTCTTTGCGGATGACATGATGGTCTACTTAAAGAATCCTAGAGATTCAACCAAAAAGCTAATTGAAATAATCAACAACTTTAGCAAAGTTGCAGGATACAAAATAAACCCACATAAATCATCAGCTTTTCTATATATCTCCAACACAGCTCAGCAGCAAGAACTAGAAAGAGAAATCCCATTCAAAATCACCTTAGACAAAATAAAATACCTAGGAATCTACCTCCCAAGACAAACACAGGAACTATATGAACACAACTACAAAACACTCGCCACACAACTAAAACTAGACTTGAACAAATGGAAAAACATTAACTGCTCATGGATAGGACGAGCCAATATAATAAAAATGACCATCCTACCCAAACTTATTTATCTATTTAGTGCCATACCCATTGAACTACCAAAATACTTCTTCACTGATTTAGAAAAAACCATAACAAAGTTCATTTGGAAGAACAAAAGATCAAGGATATCCAGGGAAATAATGAAAAAAAACACATATGATGGGGGCCTTGCAGTCCCTGACCTAAAACTATATTACAAAGCAGCAGTCATCAAAACAATTTGGTACTGGCTAAGAAATAGAAAGGAAGATCAGTGGAATAGACTGGGGGAAAGCGACCTCAGCAAGACAGTATACGATAAACCCAAAGATCCCAGCTTTTGGGACAAAAATCCACTATTTCATAAAAACTGCTGGGAAAATTGGAAGACAGTGTGGGAGAGACTAGGAATAGATCAACACCTCACACCCTACACCAAGATAAATTCAAAATGGGTGAGTGACTTAAACATAAAGAAGGAAACCATAAGTAAATTGGGTAAACACAGAATAGTATACATGTCAGACCTTTGGGAGGGGAAAGGCTTTAAAACCAAGCAAGATATAGAAAGAATCACAAAATGTAAAATAAATAATTTTGACTACATCAAACTAAAAAGCTTTTGTACAAACAAAACCAATATAACTAAAATCAGAAGGGAAACAACAAATTGGGAAAAAATCTTCATAGAAACCTCTGACAAAGGTTTAATTACTCATATTTATAAAGAGCTAAATCAATTGTACACAAAATCAAGCCATTCTCCAATTGATAAATGGGCAAGGGAAATGGATAGGCAGTTCTCAGATAAAGAAATCAAAACTATTAACAAGCACATGAAGAAGTGTTCTACATCTCTTATAATCAGAGAGATGCAAATCAAAACAACTCTGAGGTATCACCTCACACCTAGCAGATTGGCTAACATAACAGCAAAGGAAAGTAATGAATGCTGGAGGGGATGTGGCAAAGTAGGGACATTAATTCATTGCTGGTGGAGCTGTGAACTGATCCAACCATTCTGGAGGGCAATTTGGAACTATGCCCAAAGGGCGACAAAAGAATATCTACCCTTTGACCCAGCCATAGCACTGCTGGGTCTGTACCCCAAAGAGATAATGGACACAAAGACTTGTACAAAAATATTCATAGCTGCGCTCTTTGTGGTGGCCCAAAACTGGAAAATGAGGGGATGCCCATCAATTGGGGAATGGCTGAACAAACTGTGGTATATGTTGGTGATGGAGTACTATTGTGCTAAAAGGAATAATAAAGTGGAGAAGTTCCATGGAGACTGGAACAACCTCCAGGAAGTGATGCAGAGCGAGAGGAGCAGAACCAGGAGAACATTGTACACAGAGACAAACACACTGTGGTATCATCGAACGTAATGGACTTCTCCATTAGTGGTGGTGTAATGTCCCTGAACAACTTGCAGGGACCCAGGAGAAAAAAACACCATTCATAAGCAAAGGATAAACTATGGGAGTGGAAACACCGAGAAAAAGCAACTGCCTGAATACAAAGATTGAGGGGACATGACAGAGGATAGACTCTAAATGAACACTCTAATGCAAATACTATCAACAAAGCAATGGGTTCAAATCAAGAAAACATCTAATGCCCAGTGGACTTACGCGTCGGCTATGGGGGGTTGGGGGGGGAGGAAAAGAAAATGATCTATGTCTTTAACGAATAATGCTTGGAAATGACCAAATAAAATATATTTAAAAAAAAAAAAAAAAAAAGGAAGCTGAGATCAACAGAATAGTAAGATCAAGCATAAAGCTGTCTTCATGGATCTAAGACTAGCAATATTCTGAAAGGAGTACAAAATTTTATTTTCATTCAATATTCATTGAAGGATCCTTGAAGCTCTTAACTATATATTTCATGCACTATTCTAGGCATTGGGAAAGATGAAAAAAAATCAACCATAGTCTCCACCTTCAGGTAAATTATACTCTAATAAACAAAATGCATTAATTAATTGCATACTATGTGCCAACCACTGTACAAACCACAAGTGATATTAAAACAAAAGTAGAGGACAGAGTTGGTGTGTGATAATAGAGATGCAAAAGAAAAAAAGAGAAGGAGAAGATGGAGACTGAGTAGGAGGAGGAGGAGGGAAAAGAGGAGGAGGAGAAAGAAAGGAAGAAGAAAGAGAAGGAAGAGAAGATGGAGAAGGAGAAAAAGAGAAAGATGAAAGATAGGAGGAAGTGGAAGAAAAAAAAAGGAGAGGAGGAAAGAAACAAACACACACACACACACAAATTAAAATACTCAGAAGAGAAGAGAAGGAAGTTCAGAAAAGGACATAGCCCAGCAGGATAGATATCTTTGTTTCTGTCATGTTGAATATAATATAAATCTGTTTTTTAATCTAAACTGTATGTAGCAGAACTCCCCAATATCATCTTTTTCTCCTTTTTTATATTCTGAAATATTTGTGTACATTGATATTTGCTAAAATTATAACAAAAATTATTTTTAACTGATATAGTGATTTCAGTGATATACTATAGCCAGTCTTTTTGTGGGAGAAGAGGCTATGGTGGCAGCAGCAATCGTTGCCAATCCCTATTTTTTGTAAGATGGAAAACAGAATGATTTCTTTATTGGCCAGGGGATGTTGGGCAAGGTCAAATGTACAAATGCCAATATAAAGAAATTCTGCCCTCAGGGAACTTATATTCTAAAAGGGGTTATCCAGAACACTCACAAATAAGCAAATACAAAATACATTATAATATACAGTGGCTTCAGAAACACTATTAATTGGGAGAACCAGGAAAGATCTCTTACAGGGGTGATACCATGTTTACAAATGACAGGCAGAAACCTTTCCCACTGTACTGAAATTAGAAGACTTGACTTTGAATCTTGGCTCAACTACATACTACCTCTGGGTCTGTATGAAAGTCATTTATTCTCTGTAGATTTAAGCTTCCTGTCTATAAAATGAAAGGATTAGATTACAATGCCCTTGAATTTCCTTCCCTCCCCTAATCTATAATTTCCATGATGCAAAGAGCAAATGGAGTTGAAGGACACTAATAACTGTGGGAATCTGGAAAGATCTGTAATACCTGACAAGTAGACAAAAACATCTGTATAAATTCAAATGGGATACATGGGAAGAGAAGGAAACAATCACTGCTGGAAAGACCATTAAAAAAACTTCACAGAGGAAGCATGAATTGTACCTTAACTATTGGCATGTCAACATTGGTGGTCAATATTGGTGGTGATGAGTAGGCAAGGAAGTGCAATCAATGTAGAGAATGTAGAGATCAAAGACGCAGACTTAGGAAACATGGTAGCTCAACAGACGTGAAGAACAAAGTAAATGAAAGAAAGGGGGAAAAACTGAATAGACAGAGCATAGCCACAGAAGGCAAGCCCCATGCCTTGAATGTCAGGTTTGGGGGTATGGATTTTATAATGGGGAGCCACTAACTATTTTGAAGCAGAGAAATGATGTAAAGAGATCTGTACTTTAGGAATATTAATTAGGATACAATAGGGAAGAGGCTGGAGGTTTTCAGACCAATGAAGAGAATGTTGCAATAGTCCAAGTGAGAGGAAATAGGGACTTGATAGCATGGATAACAAAAGGAATAGAAAAGATTTTGCCAAGAAATTGGACAAGACAGATAAACAAAAAGAAATAGCACTAACCTCCTAGAGTTTGGGGGAGGATCAAGTAAGATATGTAAAGTAGTTTGCTAACTTTAATCTGCCAAATGAATGTTAGCCTTTTTCATTATATTATTATTTACAATCAGGTAGGTAGTAAATTAAATTTCTTGGATAATACCTGGATAGTTTTCTCACTAAAGTATCTTCCTTTCAGCAAATTGTGGCCCTTGATTTGCCTTGTCTCACAGTTCTAGCCTATACCATTCAGTTTCTGGGTTGGTAGAAGCTCACCACCAACCTTGCAGTATCAGGTCATGGCTTGAGGTCCTGGACTACAGGATCTACAGGGAGAATCTCCCTCTGATCGTTTAGGGCAAAGAAGAGCCTTGAAAGTTGGCACAGGCAGCTTCTGCCTATCAAAACAAGCTATGATAAAAAAATATACCACATCAGGATCAAAAGACAGAATTTTGAGGGGGTAGATTAAGTCAGACAACAAGTCAGCAGCATACCAGAATTCTCTGCATCTTCTCTCTTGATCTGATAACATGTTCAAGCCTGACTATCCACCTTAGCCTGTGGCTGAACCAGGAACGTGGCAGCTAAGGGGCATAGTGGATAGTGTTGGGCTTCAAGCCCAGAAGAGTTGGTTTCAAATCTAGATGTATTACCTAGATGACTCTTGGGCAAGTCACTTACTCTGTCTGTCTAAGTTTTGTCATTTGTAAAAGGGGTTAAGAATAGCACATCCCTCCCAGGGTTGCAGTGAGAATCAAATGAGATTAAATCTGCAAAGTTTTACAAATCTTGAAAGACTACATAAATGTTAGCTTTACTTCAAACAAGCAAAGCTCCTTTCTCTATGTTAGCTAGCTTCATTTTACACACAAGGAAACTGAGACTCAGAAAGCTTGAGTGGTTTGCCCAGAGTCAAACAACTAGTATCTGAGGGAAGATCTGACTTCAGCCTTTCGAGATGTGAAGCCCAGTATTCTACTACCCTGCCTCATTGCCTCAACTACCTGAAATTTAGCACTCTGACTCAGCCTGACCTTTGTTTTCCATTTGCTTGGCTTCTGGTCAGGTCTCTGCTACTCTTTCCCAATATATTACCTATTACATAAAATAAAATTACATAGGTGATATATGGCAGATTCAGGATTCAAACACTGGACTTCTAACAGCAAATCCAATGATTTCCAGAGCATATTGTGACCTCCCTTCAAAGATCTTTTCTAGCTTTGGAGTTCTATGAAATGTATTCTGAATTTGGTTTTATTTGTTTCCTGGCCTGCTTTCCAAGCAGCTACACTCATTTCTTTGCTTGCTTTTAAATGTAAGAGTTGAAAGACAGCCAATCCTGCTTCCTCTTAAATGATCGGGTCTATTTTAAGTTATAGACCGGATCAGTCCTATAACCATTTATATTTTCAAACCTTCCCATAGTGTGTGTTCATTTAGTAGGACTCAAAACTTTCTCTTTAAAATGGAAATTTTCCAGTTCATTTCTGAACAGCAGCATGTAGTCAAACTCACAAGTAGACATGTCTAGCCAGTCTCCTTTCCCTTTCCTTACATTTCCTTGGGAATTGAGTTAATAACGAATAAAAAAGTAATCATGGTGCATTTGAGAAAATATATCATGCCCCAAATACAAAATGAATAAAAAATAATTCATGAGACTGGCCTCTTCTCTTGTCTAGAATTCCCTTCTCTATATCCTGGAAGGCAAAGTGATAGTTCTCTAAATTTTGACCCATCAGACAGTATTAGCCCAGCAGAGATCTCCACCCTCCATTCTTCTACTCGCCTTGCCAACTAGAACTCTGGCTTATCAAACTTTATAAAAAGAGTTTGATTCAATAACAGAGAAAAAGAACATCAATTCCATCACTAAATATAATAATAGTTAAGACATGGACCTGTGAGTTCATTGTTTTAAGGAACTCTTCAATGAGAAAAATTTCCTCTTCCAATTTTCTCACTGTTACCTAGAACACTGAGAGATTAGTTGAGTTGTCTAGAGTAATGCAGCTAGCAAGGGTCAAAGATAGCACTAGAACGCATACATTCCTATCATCAAAGACAGCTCTCTATACAGTGTGTTATGCTAGTAGTAAAATAGTTCAGCCAAGGAATTGCCTAAGAATAGATTGATCATTTATGATGCTGAGTTATTTCCGTTATGTCTGACTCTTGGTGACTTCATCTGGAGTTTTCTTTTGACAAAAATACTGTTCCATTTCCTTCTCCAGCTCATCTTACATATGAGGAACTTAGGCAAACAAGGTTAAGTGACTTGTCCATGGTCCCCTAGCTAGTAAGTGCCAGATTTGAACTCAGGAGGATAGCCTTCCTGATTTCAGATCCAATGTTTTATCTACTGTACCATCTAACTGATCACTTCTAGGTTCATAAAATATATACAAGTTGGAATCATTATTATATAAGATTATATCCCAATATACATGCAGCATTTTTTATTTTATGCACTTATAGATGGCTCTCAGGAAAACTAGAGTATTACCTCAGAAAGTGGTGGGACAAGTTGCTGTCCTACTTGGGACCATTTCTTTAAGTGATTTATTTAGATAACTTAGAGAAATTTTCTCTCTACTTAATGAGTGAATTTACTTAATAGATGATAGAAACAATGAATTCTAGCCAGTTTTTTTTTCTATCAATGTAAAGAACTAAATGGGTGATTCTCAGCCCTGGAGGTCCCAATGATGAGAGTCCAGGGAAGGAGAAAACTTAAAAGTCCAGAATCTTATTAGAGGAACCCCTCATCTTATCTCCTAGTACTTAGAATCTAAAAATAAAATTCTCATCTGATAATGTAAGTGGTTCATAAGGAGCCATGATGTCATAAATATATTGTTAATAATGTTTTAATCCTATTATGGGCATGCCATTATGCTAATCAGAAAGATTATACAACTGTCAAAATCGGACCTATGTAGCTGAATTAAAGACATATATTCAGGAAATATTGTCTATCTTTTTAAAATTGTTGATGTCCAAAAATATATACACATACATTTTATTATATCTTCTTATAGCCAGGTGGCACAATATTTAGACTGTTGACCTTGGAGTCAAGAGGATTTGAATGCACATCTTGCCTTAGCATGACTGAAATGACTTCCAAAACTGAGGAAAAGAGAGTTTTGGGAAAGGGTGTCAACAAAGTTCTTGAGAAGATAACTGAGGATAGACAGTGAAGTGAATCATGGCTGGAGCTTTCTAAAAATAGTAAACAAGCAAAATCCTCAATAGGAGTGTGAGAGAGACAAAGGACAGAAATCCAAGAGATGAAAGAGTTAAAACCACAAGGTTTCTAGTATGGATGGGAAGATAATTGGCAAGACTGACAAGAAACTGGTGAGAGAATGAACTGAAGCATTACTGGGACCTTTTTGAAATAGTAGGTCCAGAAAGATAGTCACTAATCAAGACAGCAGGACCCCAGGGCAACAATTCCAAAGATGACAGTGTGAGGATATTACAAAGAAATGCCCCCACATGTTGTGTCATCCCTCTATGCTGGCTTGATGGGAAGAATAGACAGGCATCACACAGGATGAGCAGGCTTGGGTGGGTTGCAATCACTGGAGAGAATATCCACATTAATGAGATCACAGGAGTACTGCAATATGGCATGCACTTCAGCTATCTGACAGCCCTGATAATAAAACCCACAGAGACTCCACAGCAAAGTCACTTACAACTTCTATTTAACAAATTATTGGCAAATAATGCAAATACAAGCCAACACTGTCATGAGTTTTTCAGATCATATATCAATAAAATAACCCCCTGGAATTGTACAAAGAAACTTATAAACTGTTATTTATATTAATATTTTCTAAGACCTAAAACTAACTGATAATAATCTTTGAAATGGTCAAATCTAGAACCTAGATATGTGTGTGGGAGTGTGTATTTTGTTGTCTCTAGCATCTCACAACAGTTACCAAGGTACCAAGTACCAAGTAAGCAAGGGTACCAAGAGAGATAGCTTTCATGTGGGGCAAGAAGTTTCCACTTACCAACTACATATATGACCTTAAAGTTACAACTTGATCCCCCCCCCCCTGAGCCTCAGTTACTTCATCTGTAAAACAAGAGGCTTGGACTAAAGAATCTTGAAGGGTCCTTCTAGTTCTAAATCTCATGATCCATAGAGTTTCTCTCTTTCACACTTAACAGTTCAGTCAGTCAAATAAACTTGGATGTATTTTATTAGTTTATTAATTAGTTTATTAAGCATCGTGCTTAAGAGCTGAGGAGGCAAAGAGGAACAAACTGATGAGGGAGCTCACAGTCTAATGATGGAGACAACAAACAAAAATATGTACAAACAATTTATAGGCAGGAAAAATATGAAATAATTAAGAAAGGGAAGGTACTAGAACTTAGAAAGTTTAGGAAATCTTCCTCTGAAAGATTAAGTCAGATTGTATAATCTTAGATAAAGTTTAAACCCGAAAGACACTCTAGAAATTATTTAGTCCCACATATGAAGAATCTTGTGCTTTAAAATGTCAAAGGACTTGCCCAGGGCCACCCAACAAGGAAGTATCTGAGACTGGATTTGAATTTGGGTCTTCTGACGCCAGGCACCTTGCTCTAGCCACCTGCCTCAGATGCAGAGGAGCCATGGCAATATGGCAGTGACTGGTAGACTTGATCATCTAGACAGACAAGTAAATGATAGACAATACATTTCATGCTGTACTGTATGTCATCATAGCTGAAAAAAATGATGTTGTTCAATAATTTATTTCTGCTCTACATGTCACCATCAGTCTAATCAAAATCATAAATATCTATAGATTTCTATTCATGGCTCTGTGACGGCACTATAGAACCATTTATTTTTAAATTGTAAGCTGGCCCCAACTGACCTGATATGTCTGATTGATTCTGGCACTTGTAATTAATGCTTACTCTGAGAGCACCCAAATTAATCCTCATGTTGAATGCCTTTTAGGTCGCCCTGAAAACCTTGAGTGCTTTGTTTGAGCTGATCTATGAAAAGCCTTTCTTTAATTTGAGATGCAAATATTATACGATTTCCACCACTTCAAACCTAAGGCAATGAAGTGGGTACAGGTCCTGATATTCTGCCATCAGAGCTGTTAGCATTGGTCAGCTGCTGTGAAATTGGATACCGTTTATGCCTTTCAGGAGTAAACAACATTGCATGAAAACCCTGAACTTGGAATCTATATATTTGCTGCAGCTTGGCCTGGGTCTTTTGTTAAAACTCTAGACAATCCACAAAACCTTGGATCTGCTCTGATTCAGATGGCATTTTCAAAAACTGGAATGAAATAGTCTTTTTTTTTAATATTAGGATTGGGAGGTACAGTTTGACTCGGGTATCATCCATCCCTGTTGGTTATTACAGTTTTACACTATTACAAGGGTTCTTTGTTTTAAAATGCACAGAGGGTTTATAAAGCAACTTTATCAGATGAATTATCTACTTTGAGAAATATTCTGGACTCAAAGAAAGTAATATACAGCAGAGCCATTTTTTATCAGGTATGTGCCTGGAAATTTCAGAAGATAATCAAAATTCAGTATGCCCTGCTTTTGCCTGACTGCAGGGATATATTTGAAGATAATTCTCGTTCATGAATGTTTGCATTCCTTACAAATTTTACATCTATGAATAAATTTTCCCTTCACCTCATACCTCTCTTCCTCCCAACCACACCAAATAATTGTATAAATCACTGACTCGTTTTAAAGTGAAATTTAATACCAAGAAATGCATTTCCTCATCCAAATTAGTAATAGCTTCCTATTATGGAGAGATAGAGATGCACAGAGATACAGAACTATAGGAAAGATTTATTAATAGGATATACTTCATTTTAAATAAATTTTACTTAAAAGTAAAAGTGTTTTATTTCTCAAATAAATAATAATTATTCATTGTAAAATAATTTTAAATAAGCAAGCTTTTTATAGATTTTTTTTCCTTGATATGATCTTATGGAGGGTCAATGGAAATTCAGCATTATTCAATGTTTTGACCAATAGTAAAACAACAACAAAAAATCCATAGGTAAAA